>NC_051071.1:84224165-84541835 GCF_004664715.2 Peromyscus leucopus
TGCTTGCTCCTACAATCACAGAAGAAAATCTATATACCCAGATTTTTGTGTATAATATTTGAGTACTAGGCATTCCATTTTTAGTCCTAACACAAAAGCATGTATTCTTATTTGAATCAAGTAAGAGATGTCAGCATGCTGTCCTTGAAGACCAAGGCCACAAACATCTCAGCTTAGCTTTAATTATTAATTCATGAAAGGAACTGGTAGCTCACCATTTCACTAAGTCTGTAGTCTCATTAAATTAGCACTTAGACATATTTAAGCTGGTAAGCTATTATACTACTCTGCTCTCATTACTCCCCTATTCTTAAACGTCTCCTTCTGTATTTTAGGTCACTCAATCTTGACTTCCTCCTCAGGCTGCCTATACTTTTCTTCCTTCTCAATTTTTAGAGTTAAACATGCTGTACAGCCACTCATTCCTATAATCTATGTGGGACAAAGGCAGGAAGGTGACTTAAATTCAGGAGTTGAAGAACATAAAGAAAAAGTTCGAGGACAGCCTGGGTTACCTAACAAGACCCTTCTTTTGGGAGCAGGGAGGTTTGATTATTTCATCTACGTGTCTAGTACTTTACATATGTACATGCTCAACAAATAAAAACTACCTAATCTTCAGATCTGCTCCTATCAGTATCCTTATTACCAAAAAATTTTGCAACTCTGAAATACATACTTGCCAAGTCCACTTAATGTGCAATCACACACTAATTTTGACATAAACTGGATCAAAACACACATACCTCACCAAAACCACCAAAGTACTCTCTTATTTTCTCTTCGGGTGTATCTGGAGAAAGGCCACCAACAAAAATTTTTTTGACGGGCTCTTTTGTTTTCATGGCTTTGGCCCTTTTAGGATCAATGACTTTCCCATTCAATTTATGTTCTTTCTGATCCATGACCTAAGGAAATGAAGTTTTTCACTTTAATATGTAAAACTTAACTGATGTTCAGAAATAAATTACTTAAGAAATCATTACGCAATGCACCTAATGCCAACATTACATCAACTGGTTTAAGACTGTCAAGCCATGGAGTGATAGGATATCAGCTACTATAGACTAGTGCCCAAGTACAAAAGTCACTAAGAATGATGGGGGGCAGGGGAGGGGTACCACACCAGTTGAACTGATTACTAGGCAACTATCACTTTTAACTGATAACATCAACAATGGTTGCTACTTCCCCTCAGTGCAGAACCAAAACAATGACTGAATTAAAAGTTAATTGTCATGTAGACATTTGCTTGTCTGAGGGAAGTACTCTATTCATAGACTCAGGGATAAGTGAGACAAACTGCTTGTCTAACAAAAATGTAAAATAGGCACTTTCTGCCAACTTGTCATACTTTATCTTTTTAATTAGACTTTTAAAATCCCCCTCTACCCTTTTGGAAAAGCCTACTGAGACTGAACATAGACCATGTACTTACTAAGCACAAACTATCCCTCAGCCAAGCCTCAGTTGTTTTTAAAGTAACTTTTAATTTAGAAAGGCTGGCACATGGAAAGTATTCAGTAAATAATTCCTAAATCTGCCTCTCCCTTCAAAAAACAGGATGTGTTAATGCACCTTTCCTGTCCCAGCACTTGGAAGGTAGAGGCAGGAGGTTCAAGGTAATCCTCAGCTATGTAAGCAGCTTGAGGCCAGCCTAAGACAAATGGAATCTTGTTTCAAACGACAGGAAGATGTAAGAAATGTGTCTCTTCTTTCTTACAAAAAGGAACCCACAAGTAACACAAGTTTACTCTATCAAACTCTCCACGTTTCATTAATCAGAATATATAGCACACTACCTTATCTACACTCTCCGACTCTTTAAATAGCACAAAGCCAAAACCCCTTGATCGCCCTGTGATAGGATCTAACTTCAGAGTGCAGTCTACAACTTCACCAAATTTGGAAAAGTAGTCCTTCAGATCTTTCTTTGTAGTGTCCCAGCTAAGGCCTCCTATAAACATTTTCCTGTAAAGACAAAAAGCAGTATTAAAATGCTAAGAAAGAAATTAAACCTTCCCTTACATTTACTCACATTAGAAACACATGTTTTTCAAACATTTATTTAGTACAATAAAATGTTATTCTTCCTACAAGCACATATCAAAAAAACCCTACTGCTTAAAGTCCCACTTAGCACTGCTCCTTCCGATCAACCACAATACTGAGCAAGCAAATTGCTGGTATTTACATACATCCGTACGCATGCCAAGTAAAAGTATTGCAGTTTTGTAAAAGGTAAAATCTTAGCTTCTAGATTCTAACAAATCTTCACTAACCATGTCAAGGGCTATCGTGCAGTCTCCAGTGTGGCAGCCCCAGCATGCTGTCTATGCTGAGACTCCTTTTCTACTTTTAATAGTTCTTCCATCTGCAGAACTTATAGCACATGCAATGGAAAAATGCTAAGTCCTCCAAACTGAACTTTTTTCACTTCTAAGAGTCCTTAAAAAGGACCAAAGTAGCCAGGCGGTGGTGGCGCACGCCTTTAATCCCAGCACTCGGGAGGCAGAGCCAGGTGGATCTCTGTGAGTTCGAGGCCAGCCTGGGCTACCAAGTGAGTTCCAGGAAAGGCGCAAAGCTACACAGAGAAACCCTGTCTTGAAAAACCAAAAAAAAAAAAAGGACCAAAGTAATCATATAAACAGCATAAAGAAAGAATTGCCCACCAAATCACAGCTCACTAACTTAGATGATTACCTACAGTAGAGCCTCAGCTAACAAGTTATGAACTGCTTAGGCCTGTAAAATAGTAAGTGGAATACACCCAAGAAAAGATCATATAGAAGAACAAATTAGTCTCAACATACAGCAAAATGCCAAAAAGCAGTCCTGGCAGCAGTTGTGGTCCTTTCTACATCTGCTTCTTTTCCCAGGAAGTTAATAGCAGTAATTATAAAAGCAAACCTGTACTTTTTACCCTTTACGAGTCAAACTGCAAACAGTCATAGTAAATTGTTAAAATTAGTCCTATAAGGCTAAAATTTTTTACTTCAGAGATAGAACCATGCTTGCTCAATATTGTCTCATCTTCATAACTGGGGTTATGGGGGTGGGGGTCATGAAAAGGGATGGGGGAAGATAAGGCACCCGCTTTCAGCACTGCAAAGACATTACAACATCTCATCTCCACTTCGTAGGCTTTTAAGAGACTGCCACTACAGCCCATTCTGGCAGTAAGATGTTCACTTGATCCTCACCTCTAAGGCGTCCGCTTTACTGAAGTGTGTTGTCACTGATCAATTCTTACCACAAGTTTGTTTACATTAATGCTAACAAAGCTAACTTTTAGTACAAATAAACTTTACTTTAGGTGACATTGAACTCTTCCCATTTAAAGTTAGGTTTTAAACCCAGAATATAACAGAGCAGGCCCCAATTTTCAAGATTCCCTCAAAGTGTCAAGTCCTGAAGTAAAACTTAGAACCCTTTAGTAATGTTATAATCAAATGAATATAACCAAAACCCATTATGTACATTTTAAATGTCTGTTTATTGCCAATTCCATGGAAAATTAAAAATTTCTCAGCACACATTTCTTTCAATTGAATAGTGCCAACTCCTAATATATATCCCTTATTTCAATAACCACTGCTATATACACAGTATTTTTTTTAACCTACAGGTCCAGAATACTACTTTCATAAATGAAAATTTCATTACCAACATTCACCTTTCAAGGTGAGGCACATGCTAGTTTTTAAAGACAAGGATATTGACTACAAAGCAATGGCCTCTTGCTTAGATATCCATTATTAAGTCCTAGAACACAAACAAATTCAAAATTCAGCTAGATTTAACTACCTAGTAACCATTTCTGTGATTACAGAATTTCCCCATGAATAACTGAATTTAAAATTATTTCAGTCTAACCAAACTAAAGTTATAGTAAAAGACATTGTATAGGGTAAACTTGAACAAGAAAATTCTGTCTAGTCCATTAACCAAGTATCAAGACAGAACTTGCTTTTATTTCATGAAAGCAATGTATAGGGGAAATATCCTCAATTTAAAATTGTTACATATACTTCCTAATAAAAATAACAAGAGGGCTGGAGAGATGGTTTAGCATGGGTTGTTCTTCCAGGGTTGAATTTCCAGCACCCACATGGCAGCTCACAACTGTCTGTAACTCTAATCCAGGGGATCTGACATCCTCACACAAAGTATATACAGGAAAAACACCAGTACACATTAAATAAATAAATAAACCTCTTGGGGAAAAAAAAATGACACATAGAATGAGGCATCTACTATTTTTGAACCACGTAATTGTTTTTGATAGGAAATTAATTTTCTGAAATATTAGATATGCATACCAACTCATCAACTGACCAAAGGAAGTTCGAACATAAAAATCAAACAAAAACCCTCTGTACCCTTACCAGAGCTAAAAATGTTCACTGTGAACACTCTTCTATAAACAAATCCCCTTTATCCAGATATTAAATATTCTGGTCAACTTTAACTTTTTTTAAAAACTTTATTTGTGACGGGGTCTTACACTACAACTCAAGCCGGCTTCAAATTGGTGGCAATTCTCCAGCCTCCACCTCTAGTGGAGCTGCCACAATTGGCTTCAAGGAACGATACAGTCTTCTACAAACCCCAGCTGTGCCGCCTTCAATACAGCAGCCACGATGTTAACAGCCTAGGGTCTGCCATCTCTACTAAGCTACCGTAGGATGTTCATTTTCTCTGAAATAAGCTACTTAACTAGTACATCAGGTGTATCTCACTTGCTTAGCTTTTAGAACACATTTTCTTTCACTTTTGCCAGCAATTCATGCCAACAAGCAATTACTTGTTCTATAATGAATATCTCCCTTCCATGCTGTAAGTAAAGGGGCCAGGTGTCAAGTTTTCCAAATCTTCAATGAACTACAACTGCTTATGACAAAGGTATTAGTATTCTGGTAGCACAAAAGCACGCAGGATTTTTTCTGCTTTAAGAAAAGCTGAACGGATAACTAGAAAACCCAATACATTACAACAAACACAACTGTATTCTATCTTTACTAAACAGGAAATATGAAGTCCACCCCATTTTTATTCTGTAGGCACATTGTTTAATGCTATAGTATGCAGCCTACTGGAAGAATTTCTGCTAACCTTTATGGACAAGTAGGCACCTATTGGATGCTCTCTAGAACACTGGCCTAACTTCCCCAAATTCTGAGATGGCTTGAGATTAACACTAATTTGGACTACTTTATACCTACTGTCTGTCCAATAAGGAGCCTGACACGAAAGGTTTCTTCTCAAGCTGCTATTAACCCCTGCAAAGATGTGATGTAAGCACCTTTCAGTAAGGCGACAGAACTTGGAAGTTTCTAAGCAAGAGAACTGTTCAAGTAGCAACAAATTGACTCCGAATGCTGTCACCTAAATTTAAAATATGATCCTTAGCTGTAAGCAAACCAATAATCCCAATTAAAGAACTTAAATCTACAAAGGTCATCTGTACCCCCTACTCCATTTTTTAGAGGTCTCATGTAATCCTACCTGACCTCAAATTTGTAGCCATTTTCCTGCCTCAGCCTCCCCAGAGCTGACTGACAAAGTTTCATTTCTCAATCCTACTTATAAACCAACAAGTGTTTCAGTGGCCCAAAGGAAGCACAGCAGTCTATTTACAGTTACAGAAGAATGGAAGTGCTTTCCCAGCTACCGACAGCAAAGCCGTGTCAAGCACAGTTACACACTTAGGACAGACGACTGACTCCCCAGCCGCTTCCTTCTCAGCTCTGCAGGGCTGGTCCCGCAGAAACGCAGACTGCTGCGGGGGAGGGGGGACACGGGACATTAGTGTTTTGTCCTCAGGTGAGTGAGCCGGCCAGCTGCCTGGCTTTATGTGCCAGTTCTGCCACCTACTAACTACACAGCCCAAAAGAGGTTAGAGTGATGACGTCTAAATGTTATCTGCAGTCAATAATAAAAACTGCGTTAATATAAAAGAATGTATTTTAATTCTTCAATGAAAAGTTATTTTTAGAGGCAAAACAATCTAAACGTAACTTAAAACTTTTCCATTAACTTGCTTTCCTTTTCAAATGGAGGCTTCATAAATTCTAACACTAAAGGGGAAAAAACATGATAAAAGTTTATAAGATCATCTATGTTCAAGGGTGAAGTTCTAAAACACCCTATAAAATATTTAAATACCCAGAATAAGAAACACAGCCTGAAAATTATGTCAACTTTCCTTTAAGAAAAACTGTGAGCCAGGAAGCGGTGAAGCACGGCTTTAATCCCAATACTCAGGCATGAAGAGGCAGGCAGATGTCTGAGTTCCTGGCCAGCCTGGTCTACAGAGTGAGTTCCAGAACAGACTCCAAAGCTACATAGAGAAGTCCCTCCTCAAAAAACAAAAACACCAAAAGTGTGTCTGTGTGTTCTATGCATGTAACTGCAGGTGCCCCTAGAGCTGGAGTTACAGGCAGTAGTGACCACCTGACTTGGATCCTCTGGTAGAAGTGGCTGTTACAAATGTAGCTTCTAAGTCCTCTCAGTAACTCAGCTCTACCCTACATATATGCCAGTATTTTTTTTAGTAATTTAAAGCATAAAAGGCAATACCTTACAAGCACTTGATACCTGATAGAAAATGCCTTACTAATCCCAATTACCAGGGTATGGTGGTCCATGACTATAATCCTAACACTTAGGAAACTGAGGCAGGAGGATCAATAACCTGAGCTAGTGTTTGACTCTATCTAGAATATAAATAAATAAATAATACCCTCATCCTCTCCCCAGTACATAAAGCTAATTTTCCCTGGACCACGGAGATCACTAATTTAACACTCCAAACTCAATAAATATTTTATTTAAAGATGCTTTTTCCCTATCAAGTCTTTTGCTCCCACTTTTGAGGTAAAACAATGTTTAAACCCCTCCAACAATTCATTATCTTACATAAAAGACTCATACCAAGTGTTAGCTTGATACATTTTTCAACCATAACTGCCCCATTCACTGGCACCCTTTATAGTAATGTTATTCAAGCACACTTATTTACATTATTCTTCTGGTAGTCTATCATTAAAGCTCAACTTTTAAAACACTACCATGATAAACGCTAACAAAATCTCACCAGTATGTATTAAAGAGCATTTTCTTTAGAAATTATTTTTAACACTGGGGAACTAACTACCACTTGGTAGGGAGTAACTTTACAATCTATATAAACTACCCTTGAAAACACCCTGACATACCTTTAACAGTAACAAGACTTTTATCTCATGTGGTTTACGGTACTTGAGAACTACTTTTTAACTACTTAAAACTGTATTAAAGTTAGCCAGCCAAGAAAACTTTATTCAGTAAAACCTACATGCCAGTATTATCTGCCCATTATTAAACAGACATTTCCTCCCTACATTTTCTATTATGATATTTTAAAGCTAAGTGTGAAAAAGGATCCTATTATTAAAGACTAACACATAAAAAAAAGCACACATTTCAAAGAAAGATTTTAAACTCTTTTACATTAAATCTCATTACTCCAAAAGAACCACAAATCAACCACCATAAAAAAGATAACTAGACTGAAAACATCTTCCCAGCAATCAGGAGGCAGAGGCAGGTGGATCTATGGGCGTTCCATGCCAGCAAAGGCTACAGAGTAAGATTCTGTGTCAAAAACATAAAGTAAAAGGAAGAAAGGAAGGCAGGTATAACATCTAAATTAAATATGACAGCTTTTAAAAATAAATCTTAAATGCTTAACCCAGTATTTCTATCATGTTGTTCAAAGTTCTAAATAAACTCCAACCTTAGAAAGTAAACTTCCACTTACCTAGAAGTTAAAGACTGGTGTCTCCTTAACCTAAAGGTTAAGGTTTGGGTTAACTGAGATCACTACCTATTCACAGTTTTCTATTAGGTCAATTTAGACAACACTAACTAAACAGAATTGAATGTTTCCTCTTCTTAACCCAGGGCTGTAGGTAAGTGTTCCGTCACCAAGCAAATCTCCAACTCCCACCCATCTTTCAGAATCACATTCTTTTTAATGCAATGAAAAGCCGAACTCATTTCCAAGACATTAATGTTTACTGGTCACTTTTTCACTGTTTGCTGACACTTTCCCCTGCCTCTTAAGACTACAGTGGAGATAGAAGGTGGGTTTCCTGACCCATTTATTTATTTATTTGCTCATTCATTCATTTTGTTGGCTAAATGTAAGTATTTGAGTCTAGAATCTAATACTTTAAGCTATCACTATGACTACTGGACAAATACGCCAGTATGAAGTCTTCCCCCACCCTAAAATACTCTCAAGTACACAGGCATGAACATACTATTTTAACAGCCCAGAAACCAAAATATGCTTACCTTTACTCCACAGGAGTAAATCACTGGCAGTAGCAACTATTAGAGCAATGGATAAATACACACAGACATGAAAGTAGGCTGTGTAGTCAAGTCAGTCTTCCTACGGCGTGCATTGTTTCCAGCAAATAGATCAGAGAACCAAGTAAAAACGTGTTCTATTACCTGAGACCACACTGTTGGAAGTAACAGAAACAAATCCCAGGCTTCCTGCATCCAGTTGAGTGTCCTATCTACTATAATACTGAAGCACAACTACAGTGAAATCAAACTAACCGGTTCTGTGTCACTCCATTTGTTAACATGCACATTCGAAGCATACAGCCATAAGTTAAATAGGAAAGTCATTGTTTTATGTTCTCAGGCATGGCTTCTAACATCACCCAAAGCTAAAGATGATTAGTTAGCTTTCCTGGTGGCCTTAGGTCATAGCAAAACAGACTCTGAGGTACATACATACATATATCTACCGAACTAGATATACATGAGATGTCTTGCATACCTCAGACTACCCAGGCTAAATTATTGAGATTATATATATGTATTTATATAAAGTGTCACTTAAGCTCAAGAACTTGTACAAGTTTAAGGCATTGTCTCAAAAATAAGCATTTGCCAAGAGGTACATGTCATGCTTATTATCTCAGATCCTGGGAGGCTGAGTATGAGGATTCTTGTAATTTCTAGACCAGCCTGGGCTAAAAAAGTGAGATCCTGTCTTGAAAACAAAGTACTGAAACTTTAAATGATAATCCAGTTTAATCCTAGGACTATATATATTCCACATCTCTCTTAACAGATGACAACTGGAACCTAGTACTCCTAGATGGGAGTATGGCTCAGGAACAGACCATCTGCCCACGCATGTACAAGGCCCTGGGTTCCGTATCCGTCATGGACAGAGAAAACACAGACCGCTCCTCCCCCTAAATCTGGAGCTTCAGCCTCTACAATTTTACGCCTGCAAAGGTTCCAAAGGAAGTAAACTTGAAGACCCATCAACTGACTAGGCCTGTAAACCCAATCTTAATAAATCAAAAGGCCAATAAATTTGACATGAGAACCCTCTAAAAGTACTGTTTTTCAAAGCAATGTTCAAACTGTTCCAGAAACACTGGGGTTTCTAATATACTCTCCAATATTTTAAACAGAAACATGTGTGAGCCCCTTCTCAAACAGGAGAGAGCTAGCCATCTCTAAAAAAGAATCACACTTGACCTTCTACACTAACGGTTACAGGACCAACTCTGACACCGCCCTGGACAGTCTTATACTGACAACTCAATGGAACTCTTCTGCTTCCCACTCAACCACATTCTGGAGGCAGGGGTTGGTTGGGATGTGGGCTGATTTCATGTATCTAATCTGGTGAAAAGTGTCTATAGTAGTCTAGGTTTCCAATATTCTTTACATTTTGAAACTTCCCCATAGCTTACAACATGGCATGCACGTTTCACCAGACACTATCTACCCCAAAGAACTGAAACATTGCAGATTGATTACACACTGCAAAGCAAAATAAGAAATTTACAATACAAAAAAATAATAGGGATCTCAAAGTTGTAGATATTAAAGTGGCCAGCAAGATGGCTCCACAGATAAAGAAGGCACTTGCTGCTGTGCCTGAGACCAGAGTTCAATCCCCAGGACCCACATTACAGAGTAAGGACTCTCACCAGTGTCCTTTGATCTTCACATAGCACTAACATACAAATAAACAAATCTAACATCAAAAACAATTTTAAAGGTGAACTCAGGTAGCCATTTTACTATTGTAATGAACCACTGTTGCCAAGCCCCATTAATCTTGAAACAAGGATGCTCTTCTAAAAATAACTATTCATTTTCGTATACAAAAAAAAATAAAAATAACCATGTCAAATATCAAGTTCATCTTTAAAAACATTTTAGGAGGAAAAGCAGGAACAGTGGCATCTACCTACAGCCCCCAACACTTGTAAGAATATTAGGCCAGCCTAGGCATTCAGACCTCGGCTCAAAAACAGCACTTCAGGACAAAAACCTCATTCTAACAGGAACTACACACAGAAGTGTTTAAGAAATTAACTTCCATGATTTTTAGTCTACTAACCAGTCTCATCTTCACTATGGAGACTGTCTTACTAAACTGGTGAGGAAGACAGAGAAACACAGGGTGTACACACATGGACACCAAAAAAGTATGTTTAAGCATCTTCATTGTTTTGTTCAGAAAGTTTAGCATCTGTAACAAACTGTGGAGTTGGATAAATGGACAATTATCAAATCAAGTTAGAGAAAGAAAAGAGGAGGGGAACCTGGCCACATAGTGCTAACAACACACCTCTAGTCCAAGAGACTTGGGAGGCTGAAGAATGAACCTCCAAAGCCTGGGCAACACATGAGACTGTCTCCACAACAAGTGTTGGAGGGTAAGAATGCCTTCCAAGTGCAGAATTGCTTTTGTAAAACCTACTACTCCACAAAGTCTGCCAGTGGAGACTGGCTATCACCTGAAATGTTCTGTAACACTGACAGAAGTTATCAAACTTCCTCCACAAGATGACCCCAGAAAGCTCTACAAGTATTTGCTACTGAACAAAGGGGCAAAGATATTCTTTTAACAGTGAAACAATGACCTTCCAATCTAAAACATGATCAATTCAACTTACTACAAACAATTTACAATTTCGTACGGTTCAAACAGAAGTCAAATACAGTTACAGTTTAATTTTAATTTGACATTATTACCTAGTTAACTAACTGTGCCCAGCAGGCACAAAATAGAAGGTTCATCCAAACATTATCATTTACTATGTCGCACTCAGACCCAGTCTTTGTCTGTTAGTCTACTTTACCTCCAACTTAAAACTGGACAAATACCAGTAGATGAGAATAGTTAAAAAATAAATTCCATATAAAATTTAAACATTTCCAAAATAATGGATATTGTCTGTACAGACATAAGGCAGTATATGGCTTTTTAGCCTCCAACGGTGAAACACAGCCCAGGAAAATTACAGTATGACCCTAACAGCAGAGACTGACATTTTAGGAGGGAGAATTGGGAGAAAAAGAATACTCAACCTACCAGCCTCCAAAGGGAAGTCATGCAAATGTGAGCACATGTCAACCAACTGTAATTAACATTCCAGCCAATCACACTGAAAATAAAAATCTGGTAAGAGCTGTAGTGGGAAGCCACATTTAGCCCACCTATGAGTAGGTACATACACAATGCTTTAAGTGTTTATACTGTTGGTGAAAAGAAATAGGACTTTGCATAAAGCACAGTAATACTTAAAGAACTGTCTACTTGACAGAATACTTCAGTATAACATGCAAGACATTTCAACACACAATATTTTTATCAAGTAACCTTTATATTTAGCATTAAGCTTAGAATTTTAAACAAAAATATTTCCACCTAATAAAAACTAAATGAAAGTACAGTAACTTTTTTTGCTTGCCCATATTTAAAAGAAAAATTACTAATTACATTTAGTTTAGGTTGGCCAAATTGTCATTACATCATGCATTACCACAAACCATATACCACGCAATGGCATCAATTTTGCCCACAGATTACTTAGGATATCTAGAAAGGCTTTAGGCTTTATATCCCAGGCACAAGATTCATCCTACCGTATTAATGGCTACAAATCTCCTGGGACTCAATGGGCAACTAAATTACAGAGCCTCTGCATGTTATGACTACTGAAATCTTTATAAGACAGAAATAAAATGTAAAAATTTTACCATTCTTCCCGCTGTGCCGTCGCTGCTTCAGTGTGTCGTGGGGAGGAGTTTGAATGGCTAGGGAATTAACAACCGGTACAGCAACCAATCAAAATTCTAGTTTTAGTTTTTGACATTGTTAGGGTTAAAAACTAATTCATTATAAGTCAGTTCAACAAAAAATAACTACAAAGACAGCAAGCTACTTTGTAACTTCAAAACTTGGGGGGGGGGGGGATAAAAAGCCTGCCCCAGTTACACAATTAACCATTTTGGTGCCTCTGTCCAAAGAACAGAATTCAGAAAGCAAAACCCAAAATGTTAAAAACTGAATTCTTCAAATATTTAACAGTTATTTCTTTCTAAAACTAAGCCACATTATTGCTCAGGATTAGTTCTATTTTATTAAATTCACTTCCCCTCCCACCCCCAACTCCCCACTAATGCCAGTACAACCAGTAGCTGACTTGAGTGTCAATCTTAACGGAGATTTTTTAAAAACTACATTCCAAGTACTTCTCTGCTGCCCCAACATCCCCACAAATCTTATATTTTTAACCACTAATGGAAATCACGTTTTCTAATACCAGGTTTAAATGACTTTTTTTTACTTCCCACCAAAACTTTTTCCTTCTTAAAGTTTAAAAAAAAAAAATTGCATACGCACAGCCCCATTATAAAAAGTATCGAAACGGTAACTCAAGATCAGCAATCTGTAATGGGAACATGAAAATCTAAGGCCCCAGATCGAACCCGCCTTTCTAACCTCCTGTATGAAACTCAGCTCCCAAAGACTGCATTTTAACACACTAAAAGCAGCTTTTGGTGGCAATATAAAAGTTATTTCAACTAGAAGAATCAAATTAGCTTTGAAAAAATCCTGAAAAATTAACGCATTGAACAACACAGAATTTATTGTATTTTAAAGGGCGAGTGGGCTTCTTCAACAATAGTAAGAGGGCGAGACTGAGAAGGAACCAAAACAGGCTCCTGGGCACTGAAAAGGCGGGAAGAGGAAATTTTAAGCTGCACAGAATAAGTTAAGGAAAGACTACAATCTGTACAAATAGGCAACCCAGCATCTGAGGGCGCGAAAAGGGTGCACAGGGAGAGTAACTTGGCAGAGTGGGGGAGGGGCAACCGCAGGCAGGAGGTAGAAGGGCTCCAGTCAAGTGCAGGCCCCATCGACCAGGAAGGACTTAAATGGAGCCCGAGGAGCCAGACCAACGCGCCAGCAGGATCTGTCTTGACACAAACGCAGGCCCAGTCTGTCTATTGCACAAATGCAGGGCCTATTATGAACGTGCCGTGGTGACAGCGTAAAGTGGACAGAACGAACGAGTCCTATGGCGAAACTTATTTAAAATGCTAAAAACCACTGGCCTGAAGCCGACGCGGGAGAGAGAGAGGTGGACAGTCTACACCTTCCTGAAAGCAAGAGCATTTAAATAATCGCACCGTCTCGGGGTGGTGGAGAAGCCCCCAACAAACCTTGGAAACCCTAGTAAAAAGCATTCTGTGCGTTTGCATTTTTAAGCCTAAGAGGTTAGAAATCCGGGAGAGATTCGGGGGGGGGGGGGGGCGGTTAGCTCCGTCAGGCGGGAAAAAATCCTGGCGGCTAAGTCGGTGGGAGGAGACCCATGGCGAGGGAGGAAAGAGGGCGGGCCGCGGAGTAGCATGGTGACGGCTAAAGGTGGAAACGTGTGTGATGGGGGAGGGGGCGAGCAGGCAGGGGGGAAGGAGGAAATGCAGGCCCCGGGGAGCCCGAGGTACAAGAGGGGCGGCCGAGCAGGCAGGCGACTGCACTCGGGCCTGCGGGCGGGCGGGCGGGCGGGCGGCGCGGGAGCGAGGCCTAATGGCGGGGAGGGGGGAGGGGCCTGGCGAGCGGCTGCCCGGGGCCGCCCCTTACTCACCCTTCATCCTCCTCGTTCTTACTGGCGTCGATCTTCGCCCCCTCGGCCTCGGCGCTGCCTCCCTCGGTGCCTCCGGCCGCAGAGCCGCCGCCGCCACCGCCGCCGCTCCCGCTTCCCGCCGCCGCCGCTGCCCCTGCGCCGCCGCCGCCGCCACCATGGCTCCCTCCTGCTCGCCCGCCGAGCCGCCTACCGCCGCCGTTGCCGCCGCCGCCGCCCCGTCCCCTCCGAACTGCTCCTCCGACATCGTGCTACTGCCGCCGCCGCCGCCGAGACGACACCCGCCGCTGCCGCGAACCGAAACTAGCAGCAAAGTGATCCCCGCCGCCGCCGCCGTCGCCGCGCGCCCGCGCTCCCTGCTCGCGAGGCACACGCCGCGCACACACACACACACACAGGACCGGGCGCGCGCGTGGCTGCCGAGGGCTCCGCTCCTGCGCCTCTCTCCCCGGCCTGGCCCCCCTCGCCGCCCACGCTCTCGGCGCAGCGCGCACTCCCGCTCTCCCCGGCCGCGCTGGAGGTTTTTTGTTTTTTTTTTCTTTTTAATTAAAAACAAAAAAAAAAAAAAGAAAGAAAAGAATTCAAGTCAAGCAGCGGCGGCGGCAGCGGCCACTTCTCGCCCTCCTCCGCCTCCTCCTCCTCGCTTTAATGGCGCCGCCGCGGACCACCTAAAATGGCCGACGGAAGAACGGCGCGTCCCGGTCACGTGACGCCCGGAGCGCGCCCTTTGCGCCGCCTCCGCCCCTTCCACCGCGAGTCCCCACCCCCCCTCCCTCACCGCGCACGCGCACACGCGCGCGCGCCCCGCCCGCCCCTTCCCTTTTATGCTTGCTCTCACGCTCTTCCCCCTCCCCCTTTCTCCCCGGCGCGCGGCGCGGGCCTTTCAAGGGAACCGGAAGTGGCGTGCCGGGGAGGGCCGCGCGGGGGGACCATCGAGAACAAGGAGCGCCGGTTCGGGGCGGCGGCTAGAGAGGCCTCCCCTCCCTTGGCCCCGCCCTCCCGCGGATTCCTGGAGTCCCGCGCTGCTCCTCCTCGGCGGCTGCGGCTGGCGGCGGCGAGCGGGGACGAGCGGCCCCGGTGGAGGGGTGTGGTTCGTCCTCCCCCACCCACCCACCGCGGCGGCGTGGCCGGGGCTGCCCTAGGAGTCGGCGGCTCCGGCCCCGGTGGCCTGCGTGGGGCGGTGGCCACGCGTGTGCGCTGGTGGCCGCGCTCCTCCGCCCGCCGTTCCCGCCCGCTCCGGGTGACATTGAGGTTCCGCCGCGGCGCCGGCCGCTGGCGAAGGCCGCTGACGGCCGCGGCTGCGTTTTCTCAGAATGGCTTTCCAACTCTTAACGGCTTCACTTCCGTTACTAGAAGAGCCTGAAGCCGGCCCGCGGGGCTTTCAACCGAGTAGGGATTGGGAAGTGTGCTCAACGTCGACGCCAGGGTTGGTGTTTTTAATGAGTTCCAGTCCGTGTATTAAATAGGATATATAAATGTCATGAATCATCTTTACGAGGGTTCTGAGTTTGTGGTGGTGAGGTGGCGATTTTATAAAAAGAAAAATGAAACACCGTTAGGCTTGTGATTCAGGATTTAAAAGTTAGGAGCCTCTTAGAATTCCTATTCAGGTGTTGGGCTTTACAGCTCCCTCCAAGACTCTTAGAAGAAGATGGGATTCCTATATACTTTTTTTGTCGTCAGCCACTTGACTGCTTAGTAAGTGTCCAGACTGGGTTTGGAAAAGTTTACAAAAGATGGCATAGAGGCCGAAGAGTTCAGCCTGGCTGACCTGGTGCACATTGTAATCCCAGAACTCAGGAGAAAGGAGGATGGATTGTTGAGGCCAACCTCAACAAAACATCAGAAACGTTTAAGTAAATACTTCTCATGGGGTACTTAAGTCAATTTATAGTAATTGTATATAATCCAAAAATCCCAAAGATTAAAACAAAAGGATTATTACCAGAATTTGTGTTACAGAATTCTTAAAATAATAGGAGTCAAATTGTGGAAATGTCTTTAAAATACAATCTTATAAGACTTAAGCAAATCACAGAAAGGGAATGTCAAGACTGTTAAGTAGAAATGATTAAACAAACATTTTTTGTCTCCATTTTCCAAAATGTTAGCCAAATAAGGTGGCCTTGTATTCAAGTCAGATATTGCAGGCTGGTGGCAACTGGGATGAACTCAGGTTTTTATTATCTATGTTTGGCTTCAAGAGAATACTCCTTTGAATTCAAATGACATACCTACCTTTTAGAAAACACTGGCTGTGGTGGTTTGAATGAGAACAGCCCCCATGGGTTCATATAGTTGAATGCTTACCAACAAGTGGAACTGTTTGGGAAGGATTAGGAGGTGTGATTTTGTTGGAGGAGCTGTGTCCTTGGGAGTTTGCTTTGAGATTTCAAAAGGCCACACCAGGCCCTGTGTCTGTATCTGCTTTCTGCCTGGATCAGGATGGAAAGCTCCCAGCAACTGTTCCAGTGCCATGCCTGTCTGCTTCCCACAGCGATGATATTGGACTAATTCTCTAAAATTGCAAGCAAGACCCCAATTAAATGCTTTTCTCCTAACGTTGTCTAGGTCATGGTGTCTCCTCACAGCAACAGGGTAGTAACTAAGATAATGACTTCCCCAAAAGGGCCATTTTAATTCACAGGCAGCCCTGTAGCTTCTGGAATTTGAGTGAGACTCGGGATTCCTCATATTATGGCCCCAAATGCCTGCCTCGTTTTGTTTTCTTTTTTGAGACAGAGTCTCTAACCCAGGCTGGCCTGCGGGTATAGCCTACCATGGCCTTACACTATGAGCAGTATTCCTGCTTCAACCTCAGGAATGCTGGGATTACAGGAATAAGCCGCTCTTCCCAGTCTCTGGCCTTAAACTCCACCTGCTCTGGGATGGTCTGTATGTCAAATTACTCTGATTAGTCAATAAATAAAACACTGATTGGCCAGTGGCCAGGCAGGAAGTATAGGCGGGACTAACAGAGAGGAGAAATAAAAGAACAGGAAGGCAGAAGGACTGACTGCCTGGAGCCGCCTGCCAGGACAAGCAGCATGTGAAGTACCAGTAAGCCACGAGCCACGTGGCAAGGTATAGATTTATGGAAATGGATTAATTTAAGCTATAAGAAGAGTTAGCAAGAAGCCTGCCACGGCCATACAGTTTGTAAGCAATATAAGTCTCTGTGTTTACTTGGTTGGGTCTGAGCGGCTGTGGGACTGGCGGGTGACAGAGATTTGTCCTGTCTGTGGGCAAGGCAGGAAAACTCTAGCTACCTCCACCCCCTGTGCCATTTCCTCCAACCTGAACTTCCTTTCCAGCTGTTGAACTTGAGCCTTAGCTGCCTGGTGAGAGATCCATCCTTCAAAATCCCAGTCAGTGTTATTGTATCTGTAGCATTTTCACAGAGACACACCCACACACACAATTTTGAATTAATCATCCCTTCACATAGCCCATTGTCCTTCTTTATTTCTGTTATTCTTAATTATAGTCATCTAGACACCATTAATTAGTTTATGGAGAACAAAAATAATATTCCCTAGTGTGGTGGTTTGAAAGAATGGCCCCCAAAGGGAGTGGCATTTTAGGAGGTGTGGCCTTGTTGGAGGAAATGTGTCACTGTGGGGGTGAGCTTTGAGGTCTCTCTTGCTCAAGCTTCCTGCAGTGTGATACTCAGTCCACTTCCTCTTGCCTTCTCATCAAGATGTAGCCAGCACCATATCTGCCTGAACACCGCAGCCATGATGATAATGGACTGGACCTCTGAACTGTAAGCTGCCACCCCAGTTAAATGTTTTCCTTTGTAAGGTCATGGTGTCTCTTCACAGCAATGAAAAACCTAAGACACCTATATGTCCCAGTTCTGCCCTTCACACAGATATAGAAATAGATACTGTATAAAGATGGAAATTATGTAACAAATATTATATCGACATAGTAATTGCCTGTTGAATTATTTTTTCCCAAGGGTTTCTCTGTGTAGCCTTGGCTGTCCTGGGATTTCTGTGTAGACCAGGCTGACCTCGAACTCAGAGAGAGCCAACTGCCTCTGCCTCCTGAGTGCTGGATTAAATGCATGTGCCACCACTGCCCATTGATTTGTTGTTGTCGTTTGTTTTTCAAGACAGGGTTTCTCTGTGTAGTTTTGCTGGCTGTCCTGGATCTCGCTCTGTAGCCCAGGCTGGCCTTGAACTCAGAGATCTGCCTGGCTCTGCCTCCCGAGTGCTGGATTAAAGGCATGCGCCACCACCGCCCAGCCATGCCCATTGAATTTTTAAATGATCAAAATACAGGGTACATCCATTTGGCTGGGTTTGAGGTCTTTCAAACAAACCAGGTTTTTTTTTCCCCCTAGGGATTTCAAATGGCCCTCTCCTAATCATCTCACTTCATCATTGGCATAAATATACCTGGGAATTTCTTGATGCATGAACTTTCTTAAGGAGAAAAAAGGGGGAGTATTTTTAAGCTTTATTCCTCATTCATATGTAAGAATGTAATGCTCAAGTGACTGGAGATGCTATATTTGTTTTTCCCAAATCACTGGAAGGGAAACAATATCACCTCAATGTCCAGGGTGTCAAAACTTCCATTGTTTCAGAGGCTTCCGAGTGTGTTTCAGGCAACACTGGGATGCTGAGTGAGGCATTTGTAAACTACAAGAAGTTTGGCATGCCGGAGGCCCTGGAGTCAACCCCCACCACTACCAAGCATCAAAAGTGATTTGATGCTTTGGCTGGGGTCACTTTTTCCAGGACGAAATGCCCAGAGTCAATGAAACAGTTTTTTTTTTTTTTTTTCTTTTTTTGGTTTTTTTCGAGACAGGGTTTCTCTGTGTAGCTTTGCGCCTTTCCTGGAGCTCACTTGGTAGCCCATGCTGGCCTCGAACTCACAGAGATCCGCCTGCCTCTGCCTCCCGAGTGCTGGGACTAAAGGCGTGCGCCACCAACGCCCGGCCAATGAAACAGTTTTAATCTGCTAGATCCAGTCTACAGATGGTGTCAGACGACCCTTTGCTCAGATTTAAGTGCAGCAATCCCGTTGGCACTAGAATAAACAGGATCAAACAGCAAGAAGAACCCACAGTTACACAAGATGCACGAGCTTGGTGTTTTTAATCGTAACTAGCATGTGCCAGGATAGACCCTTCTGTTGCTTGAAGAATATCCTCAGCAGGATTAAAGCATTTTGGTAAGAGCTGGCTTTGAAGCTGGAAAGGTGGCTCAGCGCTTACCAGCACATGCTGCTCTTGCAAAGGACCTGGCTTCCATTCCTAGCATTCACAAGACAGCTCACAACCTTCTCTAACTCCGGTCCCTGAGGATCCGACACCCTGTTTTGACCTCTTCTGGCACCAGGCACACAGGTGGTGTGCAGACATACCTGCAGACAAAACACATACATAAAAGTACAGGTGACCAAGGAATGCCAAGATCAGAACAAATAGTCTTCCACAAGGAAGAGCCCACCAATTGGTTATTCAATATGAAATGGCCAGCCCTGGAGACATGCATACGAGTAACAGTATACAGACTGAGCAGGTTGTATTTCTATATTTGGGGAATACATACACATAACATATATGAACATATATGTGCTACATACATACACACACACACATATGTATCAATTTTTTAAAGGCCATAAATTTGAAAGAGCAATGGAGGGAATGTGTAGGAGGGTTTGGAATGAGTAAAAGGAAGGTGAAAATGATATAATTGCTGGGCGGTGGTGGCACACGCCTTTAATCCCAGCACTCGGGAGGCAGAGCCAGGTGGATCTCTGTGAGTTTGAGGCCAGCCTGGGCTACCAAGTGAGTTCCAGGAAAGGCGCAAAACTACACAGAGAAACCCTGTCTCGAAAAACCAAAAGAAAAAAAAAAAAGAAAGAAAATGATATAATTGTATTACAACTTCAAAAGATTTTTTTAAAAATTTAGTTTTGATACTACATGAAGTGACCAGTTGCCTGGAAACCATCTATATCACTTTGTAATCAAGAAGTTCTCACTCTATTCATGTAGTATAGAGGTTCATCAACTATGAACAGTCAGTTTTATTTTAGTAATGAAATCTGCCTACTATAATCAGTCCTGCCTATTTAACTGAACTATCAGAAGGTTGCCTTTAGACACAGCTGAAAGAATATCACTTAAAAAGGATTCAAATGATAAGAAAATGAAGGCACATTACCACAGAACTACATACCCAACTATCTCTGCAACATCTCCACTTTGAGGACCAGAGACCTCCTGAGTTCAGATGTCCAAAACTACACCCTTGCCCACAAATCTGCTTCTTCCATCTTCCTTACATATCCCCCACTCGTACCAGAAACCCGAGAGTCATTTTAATATTACCCCCATCCAATCAGTCATCAGCTCCTTCCTACTTTCAAAATACACCGTGATCCATTTTTCTTAGAAGCTAGATGTGGAGAAGTATACCTGTCATCTCCAGCACCGGGAGGCTGAGGCAAGAAGACAGCCTTGACTTCGGAGCTAGCCTGGGCTTACAAAGTGATAACTTGCCTGAAAAACAAAAAATTAATTTTTTTTTGTTTTAAAAAAGTAAACGTTTCTTAAATACTGAAGTAGTTTCTAGTTAGATTTCCTCATTTAGACATGCAAGACAAGGCATGATTACATTTCTGGTGTTGGGAATGTAAATATCTGAAACAGATACTCTCTAGTCACACAGACTTGACATCCTAGTGGGCAAGAGAAAGGACAAATCAATGATGTGATTTCAGGTAGTGACAAGAAAATGAGATGCTATGGAGGCTGGGGAGATGGCTCCTCAGTTAAGAACACTTACTGCTCTTTCACAGGAGTGGGGTTTGGTTCCTAACGCCCACATGTCAGCTCACAGTGAGCTGCCTGTAACTCCAGTTCCAGAAGATCTGACACCCCCAGGCATATACATGGTACGTATACATACATGTAAATAAACATACATGTATAGTAAATCCTTTCTCTTTTTTTTTAAGATTTATTTATTTATTATGAATACAGAAGAGGGTGCCAGATCTCATTACAGATGGTTGTGAGCCACCATGTGGGTGCTGGGAATTGAACTCAGGACCTCTGGAAGACCAGCCAGTGCTCTTAACCTCTGAGCCATCTCTCCAGCCCAGTAAATCTTTTCTTTAAACAGCTGGTGAAGATGAAATACATGGTATGGTGTGGTCAGAAGGGGCTTCAGGGAGACAACAAGTATACCCTAAGTCAGTGGTTCTCAACCTTCCGATGCTCTGACCCCCAACCAAAGAATTACTGTCATTGCTACTTCATAACTTGAACTTTGCTACTGTTACGAATCTGTGTTTTCCCATGGTCTCAGGCAACCCCTGTGAAAGGGCTGTTCCGTCCCCCAGAGCAGTCGTGACTCACAGGTTGGGAACCACTGCCCTAAAATAAGTGGGGGAAAGGCCATACTCTAAGCGTAGGAGTACTTTTACAAGGCAGAAGGGCACTTCTGAGGCCGGAGTGTGCTTAATGCTTAAATGAGCAATGGAGGCCAGTGCGGCTGAAGAGAAGGAAGGGGAGACGGTGTACTGAATCATACCTAGGAGTGATCCAGGAACGAGGTCACCCAGAACCTTGGAAGCTTGGCTTTTATTTTTAAAGTTATGAGAAAAGTGAAGGGTTTTGAACAGATTAAAGACATGAGCTTCCTTAAACTTTTAAATGGGTCATTTTGGATCCTTTGTAGACAGTGCACTGTGGGAAGGCATCAGGGAGGTAAAGGGCTGCTGTCATAAATTGACTGTTTTAGCTTCTTGGATGATTTCTTCTGTCAATAGACAAATCTACAAAAACAGTATTATTTACATGTGAATTTACATTTTTCTGAATGCTATTTTCTTCACAGAAAAGCACGTTTTTATGATATTGGTTATTAAAAATAAGACTTAAGGGCCAACACTCAGGAAGCAGGGGTGGGTGAATCTTTATGAGTTCAAAGCCAGCCTGATCTACAAAGTGAGTTCCAGGACAGCCAGGCAGTTATACAGAGAAAACCTGTCTAAAAAAAAAAAAAAAAAAACAAAAAAGTATAAATAAAAAAAGACATAAGCTAGGCCTGGTGGCATGCATACCTTTAACCCCAGTACTTGGGAGGCAGAGGCAGGCAGATCTCTGTGAATTCAAGGCCACCCTGATCTACATAGTGAGTTCCAGGCCAGCCAGGGCTACACACAGTGATGTCCCATTTAAAATACAAGAACAAGAAGGAGGAGGAGGAGGAGGAGGAGGAGGAGGAGGAGGAGGAGGAGGAGAGGAAGAGAAGAAGAAGAAGAAGAAGAAGAAGAAGAAGAAGAAGAAGAAGAAGAAGAAGAAGAAGAAGAAGAAGGAGAAGAAGACGACTTGAAGGACTGAGGTGTGGCTCATTTGGTAGATTGCTTGTCTAGCATGCACTAAGTAAGCCTGGGTTCATTCCCAGCACCACATAAAACTGGATGTGCCGGCACACAGTCCACAATCCCAGCACTGGGAGATGGAGACAGTATATTCAGAAGTTATATTGAGACCAGATGGACCATTGGAGACCCTACCTCAAATAAATTAAGAAATAAATACTTGTACCCAGTATGAAGAAGTGTGCTTGCAATTCTAGTGCCTCTGGGGGCTGAGGCAGGAGGAGCATGTGAATTCGTGAATGTGAGACCAGTCATCAGAATGTACGCCAACATCTTGTCTTCACACAGTGTGGCTGTAAGAGCTGCATAAGAATGGCCCCATTAATATGTCCTCACGGATGAAGAGGTGCATCATTGACTTCTACCCCTCCCTGCAGAGCTATAGGCAGTTAAGGTTGCTGGGAGAAAGAGCTATATTCCTCAATGGTGTAGTCACTGGTAAGCTGCTCTTGTTTGGATAAATAACCCTCCAACCATGCTTGTGCAAACGATCCTAATTAAATGCAGCAGGACACACACACACACACACACACACACACACACACACACACACAGGGCAAAGGAAAGAAGAAGGGTGAATGTGTTGAAAAGAAGTTTTGCCAGGTGCATACATTTAATCCCAGCACTCAGGAGGCAGAGGCAGGTGGATCTCTGTGAGTTCCAGGCCAGTGTGGTCTACAGAGTGAGTTCCAGGACAGCCAGGGCTACACAGAGAAACCCTGTCTCAAAAAAAAAAAAAAGAAAGAGAGAGAGAGAGAGAGAGAAAGGAAAGAAAGAAGGAAAGAAAGAAAGAAAGAAAGAAAGAAAGAAAGAAAGAAAGAAAGAAAGAAAGAAAGAAGGAAAAAACAAAAAAGTTTCAGTGGGAGAAGGGATAAGAAGAATGACGGGAGGGGCTGGAGAGATGAGTCAGTGGTGAAGAGCACAGACTGCTCTTCCAGAGGACCTGGGTTCAATTCCCAGCACCCACATGGCAGCTCACAACTGTCTGTGACTCCAGTTTCAGGGAACCCGACACCCATGGGCAAAACACCAATGCACATAAAATAAAAAGAAGAATGATGGGAGAAATAAGACAAAGAAGTAGTGTGTGTTAAATGTGTGTATGGTACATATATACTAAATATACACCTATTTAAAACTATACTAAAGGGACAGTGAGATGACCCAGTAGTTAAGAGTGCCTGGCACCTATGTAAAGGTGGAGGGAGAAGTAATGCCCCAGAGCTGCCCTCTGACCTCCAGGCTGTGTGCCCACATACAGACATCACACACACACACACACACACACACACACACACACACACACACACGATAATTATTTCCAGCAAAGGTGAATTAGTTACTTTTCTATTGCTGTGATAAAACACGGGCAATTTATAAAAGAAGGGTTAATTCGGGCTTTCGGTTCCAAAGGACTACGAGCCTGCTGTAAGAAAAGGGAGGTTGGTACATGGCGCAGTGCAATGCACACCTTTAATCCCAGCACTCTGGAGGCAGAGGCAGGTGGAGCTCTGAGTTTGAGGCCAGCCTCTGTAGCCATAAATTTCTCGGGTCCCACCTAGCCCCACAGTTCCACAGCCGCTTATAATCACTCAGAAGATTGATATTATTTACAAACTATAGCCTATGGCCGGCCTCTTGCTAGCTAGCTCTTTTATCTTAAATTAAGCCATTTCTATTAATCTATGTTTTGCCACGTATTCCATAGCTTACCAGTCTGCTGACATGTTGTTCCTTGGGCGGCAGGCTAGTATCTCTCTCTAGACTCCACCTTTCTTCTTTACTGTCTCTCTCCTTGGATTTCCCGCCTGCCTCTAAACTGCCTTGACATAAGCCAAAGCAGCTTATTAACCAATGGGAACAACATACATTCACAGCATACAGAAAGACGCCCCCCCAGCAAGCCTGCTCCGAGTTCCAGGACAGCTGGGGCTACACAGAGAAACTGTCTTGGAAACAAACAAACAAAAGTGAGGCAGAGAACAGGCAGACTCCATCTCAGCAGACTGAGACTGTTTATTGGAACTGTGAGGGCCACACCTTTCCCCAGGATGAAGGCTGAGCACATTTAGAGGAGCTGAGGGAGACAGGGAGAGCTATCAGAAGTTACAGCTATTTTTAACGGGAGCAGGGTGAGTTGTTTTCTCCACCCAGGAGTAGTGTTTGTGCAGGTGGAGCAGAAAGTTCAGGCTGGGGTTAAGCAATTCTTCATGGCCTACGGTTATCACTCAATACAGCCTGGCTCAATTCCTCATGGTCTGAGGCTATTACCCACCATATCCTAACTCTGGAAAAAGGAGAAGGGTCGTAGTTTTGGGGGAGGCTGCTTCCTGCTAGGGCAAGCCTCCCTCTCAGGAGGCACATTGAGCAGGCTTCCAGGTTGGATATGGTCTGGAGGCTTTCAGCCATGAAGAATACAGCGACCCTCTGGGCAGCAAAAGCTTGTAGTCTTTGTTGGAGGAACTCTAAGAGGTGACAGGGCAGGAACCAAGAACAAAGTTAGCACTATCATAATGATTGATATGATACCCAGCAAATGGGTGGAACTAGGGAAAATCATCCTGGGTGAGGTGACCCAGACCCAGAAAGACAAACACTGTGTGTACTCACTCAAAAGTGGTATTAGACGTAAAGCAAAGGATAACCAGGCTACAATCCGCAACCCCAGAGAAACTAGGTAACAAGGAGGACCCTAAGAGGGGCATACATGAATCGCCCTGGGAGAGGGAAACAGATAAGATCTCCTGGGTAAACTGGGACAGGGGGGAAAGGAGAGGGGAGGGACAGAGAGGGAGAATAATGAAAGAGATATCTTGATAGTGAGAGCCATTATGGGGTTAGGGGAAAACCTGGTGCTAGGAAAATTCCCAGGAATCCACAAGGATGACCCCAGTTAAGACTCCTAGCAATGGTGAAGAGGGTGCCTGAATGGCCCATCTCCTATAATCAGATTGGTGACTACCCTAACTGTCATCAGAGAGCCTTCATCCAGTGACTGACGGAAGCAGATGCAGAGATCCACAGCCAAGCACTGGGCTGAGCTCCTGGAGCCCAGTTAAAGAGAGGGAGGAGGGAAGGAGGGATTGTATGGTGGGGGAGGGCAAGATCATAATGGGGAAAACCACAGAGACAGCTGACACAAGCTAGTGGGAGCTTACAGACTCTGGACTAACAGCTGGGGAGACTGCATGGGACTGAACTAGGCCCTGTGAATGTGGGTGACAGTTGTGTGACTTGATCTTTTTGTGGGGCCCCTGGCAGTGGGACCAGGATTTATCCCTGGTGCATGAACTGGCATTTTGGAGCCCATTCCCTATGATGAGATACCTTGCTCAGCCCTGAGGAAGCAGGGAGGGGTTTGGTCCTGCCTCAACTTGACGAGCCAGACTTTGTCGACTCCCCCATGGGAGGCCTTACCCTCTCTGAGGAGTGGATTGGAGGGGGGATCAGGAGGAGGGGTGGGAGGGGAAATTGTGGTTGGTATGTAAAATGAAAAACATTTTAAAAGAAAAAAAAAAATGATTGAGCCTGCCAAGGGGGCGGTCCACAGTCCCCAAGCACTCCAGGTATCCTTCCAGAAAATACTGTCAATACTGTCTCTGTTTTTCTTTCTAAAACTTGTTTTTCATTTTCCCATAGTAGGCTGGACTCATCAGTTCTAGTCCTCTGTGGTGTTGGAGGACCACTGTCTGGTTTTTATAGGGAGACTATGCTGTGTAGCTGTACCAGGGCAGGTCTTCCCCAGTCTGGTTGGTCAGTTGGTTATGTTATATCTGTTGGATCCATATCATGGTTGCATCAGTGGTGGTTGCCAGCTGCTAGGGCACTTCCCAGGAGTGTGGAGAGTAGAATGGGGCTTCTCTTTCTCCAGCTGTGAGGGACAGGGCATTAGCTGATTACCCAACCCAGAAGAAGACCATCTAAGTCTGGAAGGAGGAAGACAGAGGCAAGTGTAAGTGCCATCCTGGTGTGCAAAGCACCCATGTAGTGCCATCTTGGAGTGCAAAGCACCCATGTGGTGCCATCCTGGTATGCAAAGCACCCACGTGGTGCTTGGTTCGGAAGCCAACTGGGTACAATGTGTTTAATCTATCTTAGTCAGTGTTCTGTTGCTGTGTTCTATCCCTGGCCCCCATAGGCTTGTGGCCATATCATAATGTAAAAACGCATTCAGTGTAACTTCAAAAGTCTCAATAGTCTATCACAGTCTCAATAATGTTTAAAACTCCAAAGTTCAGCCAAGTGGTGGTGGTGCACACCTTTAATCCCAGCACTCAGGAGGCAGAGGCAGGTAGATCTCTGTGAGTTCAAGACCAGCCTAGTCTACAGAGTGAATTCCAGGACAGCCAAAGCTCAAAACTACACAGAGAAAACCTGTCCATAAATAAATAAATAAATAAATAAATAAATAAATAAATAAATAAATAAATAAACAACAAAACCCTCCAAAGTTCAAAGTCTCTTCTGAGATTCATACAATCTCTTAACTATAACCCCCTGTAAAATCAAAAGGCAGATCACATACTTCTAATATACAATGGCACAGGATATACATTACCATTCCAAAAGGGAGGAAAGGGAATATAGTGAAGAAATACTGGACCAAAGCAAGGCCAAAAACCAGCTGGGCAAACTCCAAATTCTACATCTCCATGTCTGATGTCAAAGCACTCTTCAGATCTCCAACTCCTTTAAGCTTGTTGACTGCAACCTCTCTCTCTCTCTCTCTCTCTCTCTCTCTCTCTCTCTCTCTCTCTCTCTCTCTCTTTCTCCCTCTCTCACTGGTTCCACACCCAGTCCGCAGCTCTCCTTAGGAGGTATCCCATGGCTCTAGCATCCCCAATATCTTGGGGTCTCCATGGCAATCCAGGCTTCACCTTCACAGCTTCACTCAGTGGCTTCTCTGGGCCTCTGTGCAGCTTTTCCTTATCCATGTTGGAAGATTCCACAACCCCTTTCTTGTATTCTTGACTCTAAAGCCAGAACCACATAGCCAAAGCTGCCAAGTTCTTGTGTCTGCTGAGGTTGGGCTGTGTCCCCCTCATTCACTTATATCTGCATCAGCTTTCTGATGGTGGTTTTCTTCGTGGCTTAAGCTTTCCTTTAATTCCTTCCCACAGTTGGAAGCTTAGCAGGGTGGAGTCTTACCCCGAGGTCACCACTCCTTTTATTCCACTTAGAATCAGGCTTTTCTTTAGACTTTTTATCTCCTGGGGCACCGGAATTAGCTCCATTACACATCCAGATGCTTCTTTTTTTCCTCAAACTGTACATTTTGTATTTTTCCTTGTTCATCTTGCTCCTTTTCATTATAGATCTGCAAAGAATGGCCACTAAGAACCATACCACACGGTCAACAGTAGGCTGACTTGGTCCTCCGTGGGTGCCCCTGCCCATGATCTGTGGCTGGCAAAATCAGCACCAGACCAGTATTTGCGGAAGGACCAGTTATCTCTGCATTCATCATGCAGCCATATTGTGTGCGTCTTTTCTGGCCCAGGAGCAATCCTGGCATCCGTGTTGTGGGGTGCCATCACAACATGATCTCTTTCATAGCAGGAGACAGGACCTCTGTCCATGGTTCCAACAACACTAGAATGAAAATTTGCAGGGTTTTCCTTGGGGACAGTAAGTTGTATAGATTGGCGTCTGAGAACTGGATGATCTGCAGGAGAGTAAGGCTATCCAGGTAATTATTCTGAGAGGGAAGGAATGTGTGATAGTTTGAATTAGAATGGCCCCCCTAGGTTCATATGTTTGAATGCTTGGTGCTCAGTTAGTGCAACCATTCAGGAAGTGTCTTAGAGTTTCTATTGCTGTGAAGAGACACTATGACCATGACAACTCTTATAAAGGAAAACATTTAATTGGGGCTGGCTTGCAGTTTCAGAGGTTTAGTCCATAATCATAAGGGTGGGGCATGGCAGCGTGCAGGCATGATGCTGGAGAAGGAGCTGAGAGTTCTACATCTTGATCCACAGGCAGCAGGAAGTGAATGGTGTCACTGGGCATAGCTTGAGCACAGTACCCACCCCCACAATGACACATTTTCTCCAACAAGGCCATACCCATTCCAACAAAGCCACACCTCCTAATAGTGCCACTCCCTATTGGGACCATTTTCTTTCAAACCACCACAGGAAGGATTAGGTGTAGCATTATTAGAGGAAGTATGTCACTGGGAGTGGGCTTTGAGGTTTCAAAAGCCCACACCAGGTTCAGTCTCCCTATCTCTCTCTGCCTACTACCTGTGGATCAGGGTGTAAAGTTCTCAGCTATTGCTCCAGAACCATGCCTGTCTGCTTCCCACTATGATGATCATGGACCAACCCTCTAGAGAGGTAAGCCAGCCCCCAAATTAAATGCTTTCTTTTATAAGAGTTGCCATGGTCAAGGTGTTGTTGATGTAACCAACCGTCTTATTAAATAAGAAACACAGAAACAATGTAAAAGAGAAAGCCGAGAGGTCAGAGCTCAGAGCTAAAATCTCACCCTTCCTCCTGCTGTCCCAGCTTCGCGAAAAGGACCTACTTCCTGTCTGTTCATTTTTTTTATAGTATGTTGTTCTGCCTTCTCATTGGTTGTAAACCCAAACACATGACTGCCTCGTCACTGTCTGAATGTACAGCCCCCTAGGTCTTAAATGCATATGTCTCCAATGCTGGCTATATCCCTGAACACACAGATATCTATGGGATTAAAGGCGTGTGCCACCACCGCCACACTCTTGCTATGGCTCTAATAGCTCTGACCCCTGGACAACTTTATTTATTAACATACAATCAAAATAATATTTCAGTACAATTAGATTACCACCACAAGGTGTCTCTTCACAGCAATAGAACTGTGACTAAGACAGAGTGAGAGAAGGATGTAGACCAGAGCGAGAGAAGGCTGTAAACTTTCAATAGAAGGTTTAGGGCATTGGGGAGGGAGCTGGGCTTGAGAGGCATATAAACACATCACACAGTGTGGCAGAGAATATGCTTATTTGAACCAGAGTGAAGGATTGGAATGTTCCTTATAACCAAAGGATATCAAGGGTTTCTAGGCGAGTAGAGATCATCTCTATTGGGCCCAGGGACAGCCACAGATCTTCCTTTATCAGATCAAGGAACAGCACCAAATTGGGACTGTTGTGTGACAAAGATTTTGGTAGCTGAAGTTTTCCTGGTCCCACCCAGCTTCTGCAGTCTCACAGCCGCTCAGACCCAAATGAACACACAGAGGCTTAATATTAATTAAAACTGCTCGGCCATTAGCTCAGGCCTACCACTGACTAGCTCTTACACTTAAACTTAGCCCATTTCTGTTAATCTATATGTTGCCATGTTTTCTGTGGCTTTACCTGCTGCTCCCTGGGTGGTGGGCTGATGTCTCCTGACTCTGTTCTTTCTCTTCCCAGAATTCTCTTTGTCTGTTTATCCCACCTATACTTCCCACCTGGCTACTGGCCAATCAGCTTTTTATTTATCAACCAATCAGAGCAACACATCCACAGCATACAGAACATCCCACAGCAAAGCTTTTCTTGGGGGAGACAAAACACACTCATCTAGTCACCCCAAGACAGGGAGCCCACAACAGAACAAAGTGCAGATACCACCAGAACCCAACTTGGTGACCCAGGCAGTTTTATTGGGGTTGCTTATAGGAGAGGAAATGACTCAAAGACAACTGCATTACCAGAGCCAGCCCCAGCACAGGTAACAGCTCACAAAGCTGGGAGCTTGTCTGAGAGTCTTCATGGCAGCCGGCTGCTGCTTCCTCTGGCAGAGAGGGGTTTAGTGGAGCTGGTCAGTTTCAGGGAATTCTTAAGCTATTTTGAGTTCTTTAGTCTCCTGCTTAAGGAGCTTCCTGTGGGGTGGAATGTTTTGATCTTGGAGGAATCTGTTACACAACAGGGACACACTCAAGGGTATTGGGATATCTGGATGGTGGGGAGGCAAAGAGATTGGCGATTATTCAGCTGTGATTGGTGGGAGCTGGAAAATGGAAAGCCTCGATATCTTGAGCTTGGTGGGACTTAGAGATGAGGTGTGAACTTGAGCACTGGGGGAGGCTTCTTGAGTCTGGAAAGGTTGGACCCAGGAGTTAACCCTATTGAATTCTATGTTAGCAGGGATGAGTAAGATGACCTTGTGGGATCCCTGCCATTTAGGTGTTAGGGACAAGTGGGATGAATCTGAGATGTGTACCATATCTGCTATAGGGGGAGGGTAGGACAGAGTCAGTATGTTTCTGAAGTTGTATGCAGAGAAAAGACTGAGCTAAGGACAGAAGTTGAGGTGTGTCTGCTGTGTGCCTAGGATATGAGGGGGTCTTTCGTATGAGTTCGAAGGGACTGGCTAGGAAGGGGATTTTTTGGCAGTCCTTGGAGTCTGATCAAGGCCAAGGGTAGTAGTTTTACTTAGTCTTGTTTTAATTCTGTAGTTTGGTGAGGGTTTCTTTTATGGCCCTATTCATCCTTTTCACTTTCTCTGTGAATTGGGGCAGATGAGGGATGTGGAATGCCCAGGGCATTTGGAGGAAGGTGGGTATTTGTTGGGTGAGCAAAGAAATTCTGGACCATTGTCTGACTGTGTGGAGGAGGGCAAGCCTAAGCAAGGGATGATCTCAGACAGGAGTGTGTAAGGTAGAGCGTGGGCCCTCATATTTGTGGTTGCAAAGACCCCAATCCATCTTGAAAAGAAATCTATGAATACTAGTAAGTGCCTGTGTGTCCTGACCGGGGGGGGGGGGGGGGCACATGGGTGAAGTCTATCTGCCAGTCTAGGGCAGGTAACAGACCTCTCATTTGGTGAGATGGAAAAAGGGGAGGAGAGAGGTGGGAACTAGGATTTACCTTTTGGCAAATCTAACAGGACCGGTGTCTTAGGATTTCTATCGCTGTGAAAAAAACACCATGAACATATAAACTCTTATAAAGGAAAACATTTGATTGGGGCTGGCTTGCAGTTTCAGAGGTTTAGTCCATGTTCATCATGGTGGGGCATGGCAGCATGCAGGCAGACATGGTGCTGGAGAAGGAGCTGAGAGTCCTACATCTTGATCCACAGACAGCAGAAGGAGTCTGCCACACTGGGCATGGCTTAAGCATATATGAGACCTCAAACCCCACTTCCACAATGACACACTTCCTCCAACAAGGCCACACCTACTCCAGCAAGGCCACACCTATTCCAACAAGGCCACATCTTCTAATAGTGCCAGTCCCTATGGGCCAACTAGTCAAACACATAAATCCATGGAAGCCATTCCTGTTCAAACCAACACTTCCCTGGCCCCCATAGGCTTGTAGCCATACCATAATGCAGAAATGATGTGGGATGGTCTGTATGGCAAATGTGTTGCTCTGATTGGTCAATAAATAAAACACTGATTGGCCAGTGGCTAGGCAGGAAGTATAGGCGGGACTAACTGAAAGGAGAAAAGAAAGAACAGGAAGGCAGAAGGAGTCACTGCCAGCTGCTGCCAGGACAAGCAGCACGTGAAGATGCCGGTAAGCCACGAGCCATGTGGCAAGGTATAGATTTATGGAAATAGGTCATGTCTAGAAGTTCATTCTGAGAAGCCAGGGTCCCTTTTGTCATCTTTGGAGGTTGTTTCTAAAGTACAGGGTGATCTGATCCAGGAAATGAACACAGAGTTCATAGTTCCCTCAGTGGAATGATCGTCCACATTGCTATGCTCTGTTATTTCCCAGTGAGGCAGGTGAGGACAGAGCAGGGGTTCCCTGGGGCCTGAGCGACCTCTTTCAGTTTGTCAAAGTTAACTCTAGAGTGGGCATTTTGTCCATGCTCTCAGCTAAAGAAGTTACCATTGACAGAAGGTTCTCTGTCCCAGTGCCTGTGTACTGGTAATTCCTATGTGGGCCCCTTAAAGGGACTACCTCTATGTGAGGTGACTGGAAGGGACGGTTCCACCCAAGTCCATGTGCCCTTCACACTGGTGGAAATGGACTTGAATAGAACAAAATCTTGTGGTGTTCTCTGAAAGCCCACTCCATTTAGAAAATAATTCATCCAGATGACTCAAATCTGTGACCTCACCTGGCGTGTGTGTGTGTGTGTGTGTGTGTGTGTGTGTGTGTGTGTGTGTATCTACAGACTGGCCCAGTGCTGGGATTAAAGGTGTGGGCCATGACACTCAGCTATGATATATATTACATCTCAAGATGAAAAGGACTGTATAGAAGGCAGCCAGGGACCATGCTGATAGATTCCATTAACAAAATGACACCTTCCCCTAAGGGGAGGAGGTAGTCCCTTTAAGGCGCAGGAGTGAAGGGTGGGAAAAGGCTTTTCTAGATCTGTAAAAATGTCAAGATAGAAAGTTCTGAATTGGGGCCAAGGATGGCCGTTCCTGAGGGGGCTCTGGGGGCAGGTTTGGGTATAGAATAGAATGAGTTTGGTAGGCTGGAGTGTGCTAAGTGGGAGCTTTTGAAGATCACCTTGGAGACAAGCTGAAGGACAGTGATTAAGATAGATAATTTAGAGCCCATTTTGTAAAATTTGGTTTAAACCTGAAATGCCCAGCAGGGCTGGTAGAGAGTCTACCCCCACTGCCTGAGATGTCTCCCAGGTTTAAATGGGAGACGATGAAGATGGACCTGAGTATTAGGAGGGGATGTCCCCACAACCTAAGAGTTGGGGGGAAATCACAAAGTCATGCTTGGGAGGTTCCCAGAACCTTCAAGCATTTGATTTGGTGAAGGAAGGATTGAGAAGCTCCTGAGCCTTCTGGGGTCTGGTCAGGGCACCTCCGAGTCAAACCTGGGAATTTACCTTGTCCTGCAGAATTAGGGTACATAGATGACAGCGACCTCTCAGCCTGGACATTAGAGAGCCTGGGAGGGAGATGTGAGATGAACATGGCTGGGAGGACCAGAGGAAAGTGAGGGATTGGGGTCAGGCTGGATTTACACAGTGGTAGTTTGAATGTAATTGGCCCCCATAATCTCATAGGGAGTGGCACCATTAGGAGGTGTGGCTTTGTTGGAGTGGGTGTGGCCTTGTCAGAGGAAGAGTATCACTGTAGTGGCAGGCTTTGAGGTTTCCTATGCTCAGGATACTGTCCAGTCTGTCCGTTGACTTCCTATTGCCTTCTGGTCAAGATGTAGCCAGTACCACATCTTTCTGCATGCCACCATGCTCCCCGACATGATAATGGACTGAACCTCTAAAACTGTAAGGGAGACACCCCAATTAAATGTTTTCTTTATAAGAGTTGCTGTGGTCATGGTGTCTTTTCACAGCAATAAAAAATCCTAACTAAGCCGGGTAGTGGTGGTGCACACCTTTAATCCCAGCACTCAGGGAGGTAGAGGCAGGCAGATCCCTGTGAGTTCAAGGTCAGCCTGGTCTACGGAGTGAATTCCAGGACAGCCAGAGCTACACAGGGAAACCCTAACTAAGACACACAGAACCCTAATAAAGTCCCAAGGCTTTGTCTAAGGCAGTTGTGCTGTTTGTGGGGGCAGCAGTCACAAAGACCAGTGTTCTCAGATAGCAACTGGTGGCTGTTTAGGCCATATAGTGAGCTCAGAGGGCGGCTGTGCTCCCGAAGGGGTGACCCCTAGTAAGGAGGAGAACTTCCTGCATTAAGGGCCCTAAAAGGGTCCTGTGTTTTAGCACCTGATGTAAGAAAAGTGAGACAGAACTGAGTTGATCAATGGGCTGAGGTTGTTTATTGGAACATCACACAGCCTTTCCATGGGATGAAGGTTAAGAGAGCTGAGCGGCGTGTGTGTGTGTGTGTGTGTGTGTGTGTGTGTGTGTGTGTGTGTGTATGAGCACGTGTAGCTATCAGTAAAGTACAGGTTGTAAGGATTCGGTCCTTAATTAAGTCATCAGCCTGTGACGTCATCCCAGCCTAAAAAGCGGGTGGGCCCTCTGTGCGTCCCTCTCTTTCCTTTCTGCTTCTTCCTTCCGTCTGTCTTCTCTCCCTCTCTCTCCCCCTTCCCTTTCCTCTCTCTCTCTGTCTCTCCTTCTCTCTCCCTCTCCCCCCCCCAATAAAGCTCAAAAAAGGTAACCATGGCACCATGGCTGTGATTCCTCCGATCAGCACTCTCCTCCGCCGACATGGCCACTGGTTAGCCACGAACAGCGTGCCATTTAACCAACATTGGTGCCGTAACTCGGATACACCACTGAACACCAAGGACCTGCTGTGATCGCTGCCGCCTGCTGCCTCCTCCCCCATCCAGCAAGACCCTGAGACCGTGAGCATGTGTGCATCCCTTGCCACCTCTGCTGGACCCCCACACAGCTACCACTGCGGACACCACAGTGAGTGTGCCATTCTCGTGGCTGTAGTCTCAGCTATATTCTTTGCAACGGACACCCCAGGGGTTGTCCTCGGGCTGTACTGGCAACGGCAGGCACATTTTCGATCCTGACGAGGGGGGTAAATGGTGTCTAGGGTTCAATGGTAGACCAGCTGTAGTACAGCCGCAGCCCTCACGATCCCTTGAGGAAGAGGACTTGTGACTTGAGCTGATTCATAGATTTCTCTCCACTCTTGGGGATGCCTGAGATTGTAGTCTGATCCCAGTTTGTTATTTTAATTTTTTATTTTTCTCTCGGCTACAGCCATGAGACAAAGGGGATTGGGGCAGGCACAGCGTAAACCTGGCCACATAACACTGGTAAACCTGGCTGAATAACAGCGTTGTGGGAACTTCTGCCAGCAACCAGGCAAATAAGAGTTACTTTATCTCCAAGCTTTCTGCTAAAGCTCTAAACCCTTCTCCCTCCCCACTTCTGCGTCTGCCATGTGCAACCTTTTCTGTCTGACTTCCGTTGGCAGTGGGCGGGCTTGGGTGGTTTCTACAACTTGCCCTAACTCACCTTAACTCCACCTACTCATTCTCAAACTGCCTGTGTTTCTCACGTACATACAGACAGAGTCCTGATCTTTGCCTTGTCCCAAATTCCAAAAATAAATTCTCATGTACCACAAGCTTTTCTCTTCCCAGTTCCCTGTTCTCACCGTTCAGCCAATGATACAGGACCTCCACAGAACCGGAGTCCAGAGATCATCAACTTTTTTCTGTGTCATCAGCATCTTGTCAAACAAAAAGTTCCCAGCCACAGCCAAGAGGGATACGTGTCTCGTGTCTCCAGAGCAAACGGATGACAGACAGCATCCCACAACACCTGTCTACCTCAGAAGACTCCCCTTCTCCATTCCCCCCAGAGCCAACCGATGTCCAAAAGTCAGCTGGAAGCAGTTTTTGAGAGGAACGACGCCCCTAGTCCCATCTACCTGCTTTTTTATAATAAGCGAAAGTCTGGGATGTAAGGATTTGGTCCTTAATTATGTCATCAGCCTGTGACAGCGTCCCAGCTAAAAAGCGGGTGGGCCCTCTATGTGTCCTTCTCTTTCGTTTCCGCTCTCTCCTTCTGTCTGCCTTTCTCTCTCTCCCCGCTTCCCAATAAAGCTCTAAAAAGGTAACCATGGCTGTGATTCTTCCGATCAGCACTCTCCTCCGCTGGCATGGCTGCCGCAGGCGGTGGCCAGCCAGGAGCAGCAGCGCCGTTTAACCAACACTGGTGTGATTTGAATGGGAGTAGGGTGAGCTGTTTTGCTACCCAAGTATGTTGCTTTTGCAGGTAGAGCAGAGTGACAAGGTCAGGCTGGGGTTAAGCAATTCCTGATGGGCTATGGTTATCACCCAATGTGGTCCGACTCAATTCCTCACGGCCTGAGGCTATTGCCCAACCCACTTCATCACAGCAGTGAAGCAAGACACATGCTTGAGCAGAAGCAGGACTCACATTTTAAACCACAATCAGGAAGCAGACCGCAAACTGGAACTGGGTAGCTTCTGAAACCTCAAAGCCCACCTCTAGTGACGGACTTCCTCCATCAAGGCCACACCTCCCAAGGCTTCCCAAACAGTACCACCAGCTGGGGACCAAGTGTGGTTGATAGATTGTGCACCCCAATAAACTTATCTGGGGGTCAGAGAACAGAACAGCCATAATATTAAACATAGAGGTTAGCCAATGGTGGCACACATGCCTTTAATCCTGTCACTTGGGAGGCAGAGATCCATCTGGATCTCTGTGAGTTCAAGGCCACCCTGGAAACAGCCAGGCGTGGTAACAAGAGCCCAGGAAGTGATGGCAGAAAGCAGTAAGGTATAGAAGGCATGAGGACCAGGAGCTAGAAGCTTTTGGCTGGTTAAGCTTTTAGGCTTTTGAGCAGCAGTTCAGCAGAGATTCATTCTGGATGAGGACTGAGAGGCTTCCAGTCTGAGGAAACAGGATCAGCTGAGGAATTGGCAAAGTGAAGTTAGCTGTGGCTTGTTCTGTTTCTCTGATCCTCCAGAATTCATCCCAATACCTGGCTCAGGTTTGATTTTATTAATAAGACCATTTAAGATTCATGCTACAACCAAGTGTTTAGATGCCTGAGACAGTTGGGAATATCACATTCAAACCACACAAAAGGCAAACATTTTGGTTCAGTTTCATGGTTTGTTTTTGAGACAGGACCTTGCTATGTAGCCCAGGCTAGCCTCAATCCCTCCACCCTCCTGCCTCAACCTCCCAAGCACGGGGGTTACAGGCATGCACCACTACAGCCAGAGAGGCCAGCTTGTAATGTCTCTGCATCTGATCCTTCTGCCTGCACCTCCAGAGTCCTCCAGGGCACCACTGTGAACCTTTCCCTTTTCCTTCCTGAAGTTCTGAAATGAGGTCATTCACTGCAGCTGGAATTGTCCATAATTCTACTTCAGACCTTATGGTATAATTGTTTAAGGGAATTGAAGTCCAGCATCCTGGATATTCCAAACTTCTTCTCCCAGAATAAGGATAATAGCTTCAACCACAGTTTTTCTTCATAATAGTTATTATTTATTTATTAGATATGGCTTCACTATGTAGCCCTGGCTAGCCCAGAATTCTGAATGTAGACCAGGTTGGCTTTGAACTCAAGATATCTGCCTGCCTCTGCTCCTCATTAAAGGTGTGTGCCACCACAGCTGGCCATGATGCACTTTTGAGTTTGTTGTCCAAACACTCGCTTTTTAGGAAGTTACTATGGAAGGACCATAATAGAAAAGTCACCATTTGCAGATTAAAGCTCAACTATTTGTTAGATAGGAATCTCCGTTAGCTATTTGTCCTGGATCTGAGACCTATCATCAAGTATTGAAAGCCTCAGGAGAGATCCAGGAAAAGCTCTCCGTCCGGTGGCTGTTTGGAGCCTCCATCTCTGTGGTAGTGGCTGAGTTATTTGACGGCCCTCACTCCCTTCCAGCTACATCAGAAGATTCACCGGTACACCCGGGTTGAGAGATCTCAGGGCTGTAAACTTGGTACAGCTACTCCAGGAGACACGGTGTCATGTAGCCCAGGCTGGCCAGGAACTCCTGGTCTTCCTGCCTCCACCTCCAGAGTTCTGGGATTACAGGTGTGCTCCACCACGCCCCTATGTGGTTGTGAGCATCTAAGCCAAGGCTCGGTGTGGGCAGGGAGGTACTCTGCCAACTGAGCTACACGCCAGTTGCCTGACTGCTTTTCTGAGAGAGTCTCATTATGTGGCCCGTGCTGTCTCCACAGTGCTGAGAAGTTCTCTGCCTTGAGAAGTTATTCTTGGGGCTGGGTACCTCCCTCTAGACTTAGTCATGTAACTCAAAATCCCGGGGGCGGGGCAGTAAGGGTGGGGGAAGGAATTGGAGCAAAGTATAATGACTCATGTATGAAGTCTGTTACTTTGTGTGTTAACCTAAAGATATCAGTCAGGCCGGGGAAATGGCTGAGCAGGTAAAGTGCTTGTCACAAAAGCATGACAACTGATCCCTGGAAGGGAGCACCAACTCTACAAGACTTTCCTCTAGTCTTTGTCCACATACAAACCGTGTGGTACAGATGCCCACATACACATCACACACACACACACACACACACACACACACACACACACACACACACACACGCTAAACATATTCTTTTTTAAAATATGTAATTAATCCAAAATATTCATACCCCACACAACCCTTTATTGGCTAAGCAAACTTGGCTTGCAGTTTCTCTAAATCAGAAGTATCCCAAGTAAAGTGATCTGTTAGTTCTCAACTTCCCATCACTACCGCCCACTTGCAACGTCTCTGACGGAGGAGGAGAAGCCAAGAGCATTTCCCAAATCTCCTTCCCTTTATGGAAACTGAGGCCGAAGTTTGCCAGGTGAGGTATGTCACAGTCCTTTCAGAAAGTTAGAGTGAAGGACTGTGGCACAGACCAGGAGCTTATCAACAACTGAAACTGATTTCCCTCCTTTGTGACCCTGCAGGCGTGATTAAGGCTCCTGTCCTCATGAGAGCCAGGAGAGAAAGAGTTGAAGGTGCTCCACCACTGATTCTGCATACAAAGAGGGCAGGCCAGCCGTCCAGGAGTGCAGGCGGCCTCAGAAACCAGACTCACCAAGGAGAGCAACTGTTCTCTAAGCCTCTAGGAATGCAGCCCTGCTGACAACTTCTTTAAATCTGTGAGACCTCCGGAACTGTAAAATCACGTATCTTCAGCATTATAAGCCACCGAACGTAACTTGTTTCCACAGCCCATTGTCCTAAGGAATGATCCTCCTCTGGACTGAAGAGCTTAGAAATGACCTCTCTTCAAAGTGTTGCTTTTTGGGGGAGTGATGATTCTCCTCAGGACCCACAACTGCCACTTCATATTACATCGTGTCTAGAGGAATGGTTAAGACTCAAATCTAGAAAGAACTCAGCAAAACAAATACATTGTGTGATACTCTGCGGGCCTTGACAAGACTTAAACAAATTTGGGAAACTATTTTTAAAAGATTGTTAAAACATACCTTTTTTTTTTTTTTTAGACAGGGTTTCTCTATGTAACAGCCCTAGCTGTCCTGGAACTCTCTTTGAAGACCAGGCTGGCCTTGAACTCACAGAGAGCTGCTTGCCTCTGCCTCCTAAGTGCTGGGATTAAAGGCGTGGGCCACCACTTCCCAGTTTAAGAGTTTTTAAATTTTATGTATGTATTTTTTATGTATGTGAGTGCTCCGTCTGCATGTATGCCTGCACGTCAGAAGAGGGCATCGGATCTCATTATGGATGGTTGTGACCCACCATGTGGTTGCTGATACCTGAACTCAGGACCTCTAGAAGAAGAGCCAGGGCTGAGCCATCTCTCCAGCTTGGTTAAAACATACTTCTCAAAGGTACACACTGTCAATTCAAAAGAGGGCTTGTCTGCTGGTACTTTAACCCAAAGGCCAACTGGCAATCCGGGTACCATACAGCTATGCTTACGGGAGCTCACCACAGACCATGAAAGGGTGTTGATGGTAAGGACGGGGCTGGCAGAGAACAACTGGTGATGTGGGAGGGGGTGATGAGGTGTGTAGCTGAACTTCTAAGCGGTCTTATTAATAAAAAACACGGAGCCAAATATAGGGGTGAAAGCCTTAGAGATCAGGGAAATAGTGAGAGCCACCAGCTAACCTTAACTCACCACGGCCACCGTAGTTTCCAAAGAGAGATACTTCCTGTCTACCCACGCCCTTATTGCCTTGCTGTTCTGCCCACTCATTGGCTCTTAGCCCAGCTACCTCACTTCCTTGTCATTGCCTGCCTGTACAGACCTCCAGGTCTCTATGGTTGGTACTGGGATTAAAGGCGTGTGTCACCACGCTTGGCTCTGTTCCCTAGTGTGACCTTGAACACGCACGCATGCAGCACGCACGCACACAGACCCTGCCTGCCATGGATTGGATTAAGGGTGTGTGCTACCACTGCTTGACTTTTGTGTTAATGGCATGCTATTTTCTCTGATCTCCAGGCAAACTTTATTAACATACAAATAAAATATCACCACAGGGGTGGTAATCAGAGGTGCCAAATTTTGACACAAGTGACTAGGACTGGGACCCACATACAAGGAGGGGTATGTGGATCTGTTCTGTGGGACCAAAGGAAGACCCTGTGAGTGAGGCAGGGCAGTCACAGGCTTGGTGGCGATGCCTTCAACGTTTCTCAGTCATTTAAGAAGCCCGTTGTTCACTGTAGACAGGGAAAGAGACTGAGGGTTATTAAGGATATGGAAAGGAAAATTCACCAGGCCCACGGAATCAGAGTTCACGTCGATTAGAAAAGAACCTTTGTTGGTGTTCCGAGCTGCTGCTGGAGGCCGTGTTGATGTCCGTGATCTGAGCTGCCACTGGACACCATGTGGAAGTCTGTGATGCCTGCTGCTGCCGGCTGCCACGGGCTAGGAACCCTCGCTTGCAGTGTATCAATGACTGTAGACTCCTAACTGAGAATGAGAGACACTGAAGCCTTCTGTGACAACCCTACACACACACACACACACACACACACACACACACACACACACACGGAGTCCAGACAGGAAGCCATTTAAAGCTAATAAAGATGCTCTTCACAGTTGATGGCTTCCGGGGGTTGAGGGAAGGCCTCAGTTTTCTTTAAGGGGCTGGCATTGGGAGTTTGACCATGCTCCAGTGAGTATATTGGATTTGGTGGGGTATTTTGTGTGGGAGGGGGGCATAAGCATGAGCAGGTAGAATCGCATATGATTGGGATGCATTGTACAAATTTCCCAAATAATTAATAAAAATATTATGTTGGGGAAGAAAAGAATACACAAAACAGTCATAGTCTAGAGAAATGGTTTTCCCATCCAAACTGCTTAAGAAGAACATTGCTGTACAGGTCCCACACCCTCTCCTTTACCTTAATCTTTAATATTCATAATCTTTGAAAAACACTTTACATAGAGCAATTTCATTTGATAAAATCAGAAAGTCACAAGATAGTGAAGTTTAAATTACTTAAAAGTACAGAGGCAAAACACCTCTTTGGGCACCCTGTTTCTACCTTACAAGAGTAGTCCATGAATTTCTGTTATACTTCTTAATGTTTTTTAATTTATTCATAGTATAGATATATATGTAGTGTCCATGTGTATATTCTATAATAAGATAGATATGGATTCAGATAGAAAGACAGATAGATAGGTCATAGATATTATGTAGGTATACATATAGACAGAGACAGAGATAATTAATATAGATGACAGATGAAGATATAGATAATGGGGTGATATTTTATCAAAAAGAGTCTCTAAAAAAAACAAAAAAGCCTTTAATCCCAGCACTCAGGACGCAGAGCTATTGGTAAAATTATTAAGGCCACCCTACGTAGTTAAAAGGAAGATTTATTTAGTGGGTGACTTACAAATGAAGGGATAGGTAGATCGTGGGGGTCTGGGGAAGGTGCATCGCAGTCCAGTGGTGTTCTCTGGAGCTCTGTTCAGTGAACCTCCACTGTCTAGGGTCTAGGAACCGAGCAAGCGCTGGCCCATCCAGCTCTCGGGTCTCCAGACGCCTCCCTTGGCCCCGCCTCATAGGCGTGACAGTTGCCAGAGTCTCAATGGGGGTTGGAACTTCCAGATCCAAGCTGGAATGGCTACCCACTACATCTCCCCCTTTTTGTCTAAATAAGAAGGTTCTAAACTAGTACAAGACTATATACAAAGGAATGGTTATCAAATATTGTCCAGGAATAATGAGGGATAATGACCTAGATAAAATGGAACTACAACCAATGCAAACAATATCAAGCAAGAAACACATACTAAAATCCAGAGAAGTATAGAGCATAGGTAAATGGCATGTTATAAAGATCATTCCAAAAGGTGTCCTATCCTAAAGAACCTGAATCTAATACTTAATATGTTCTATTTAAGATATTATATATACTAAGTTGTAACTATAACTGCTAGTCTTCAATCCCATCAAAGACCTGAGAAGGAACATAATGGTACCTGAGAAATGGAAGATGGATTCAAGCAACTTTCGGGAGTCTTGCAAGAGTAGACAGAGACAGCTGGCAGCCTGGACAGTCACCTAATGTTTCTCAGCATTGTTAGTGCATTCAAATTGGCTACAGGCCTAGAGTATCTGACAGACCATTTTCAGAAGCAGGAATTCTGAAAGACCATCTTACCCTGTCTTGGCAGAGTACAGTGGTCACTTTCCTTGTGTCCCGCTTGTCCAGGAAGGACAGCATTGTATTCGTACTGTCAGCCATCAAGGCAAGGGCAGTTCTTTGCCCAGTAGGCCATTTTGTGCCAAGAAGACAAACTTCTAAATGGAAATGTCTTAGAAGCCCAACATTCTCTCGGGATCAAATTGGCGTAGCCAGGAGCAATTGTGTCTCATGTCAACAGAATTCTAAGTTATTTAAATGCCATATTCTCTAGGTCTATGAAGTGTTTGAAGATTACCTGTCCATCTGACCTATGTATCTGTAAATCTGGATAACCTAACTAATGTAACTATAGAGATGACAGGCATAGGTGACTATAAATCTATAAGTCTCATCTGCCGAAATAACCTAAGGACTAAGGCTTCACATAAACAAGGTAAACAGTCTATAAGCAAATGTATGGTGAAGAACAATGACTTCAAAATTGTGACAATACACAAGATATTTATAACAGAGGTAGGAATATATAGTGTGATATGCAATATGACAATAATCTTAAATATATATCAATATACCGAATATCCTAAACAGAAGTAGAACATACATAAAGTATGGCAGATATAAATTTACATTTGTATCAATATAAAAATATTTCAAATAAGAGTAGAAATATATGTACATTATAACAAATATAGTTCTGTATTTGTATCAATATACAAATTATCTTAAACAGGAATATAAAAATAGTTTACATTTGTATCAACATATAAGAATCCATAACAGTACAAGTTACAGTGCAAATTATCTAAGGTTGCTATTTTACTAAATTTGTTTACTAGTATATACAATGATCTACCATAATATACCTATCCAATCCATTTCTTCTTTTTCCTTTTTTTTAAGGAGAATACTGAGTTTAATATTTTCTTCCACCCCCAACCCTATAACCATCATCCATAACCCTGAGAAATATGAAACCTAAGGGAGAAGGGTCGTCGTTTTCTTAGAATTGCTTCCTGCTGTTTAGGGGGTGATGTTATGTCTGCTGGGTAGTGTGAGAAAGCTCAGATAGTTGAATCTCAGTTAGACTAACTGTAGGTTCTGCAGGAAGTCTTAGAGTAATGGGTAAGATTGTCTGAAATTTTGGCAAGAAGTATAGTATGATGATGATTACCATGGCATCATTCTGGATTGGGTAGAGTTGTTGTTGTTGTTGGGGCCCCATCTTCCTTCTGGTGACTTCCGAGATTGCTATTGGAAAAACTTATTTGTTATCAAAAATGGAAGGTTTGGATTTAAGGAGGACATAGCATGTAAGAAAGGATTCTGAGAAATCAAGAGTAAGCATGGAGAGAATTAGAATTTAGAAGACAATGGTCCCTTTTTATTGGTTTCCTTCTGTCCCACACCAGAGGGCTCTTCTGATACGGGACTGAAGAATCTTTCAAACTTTTCTTTTAGCAATATGCTTGGGTTTAGAGAAGGGGTGAGCCAATTCCATCTCCAAAGCCAGCTTGGCTTATAATTGAATTGGAACCACAACTTTACTAGATTGATAGCGAGATAGATGTTAGACAGTGAGATTTTACCATGTGTAGATTGGTACCAATAGATTCTTTCTTTCTGCTGTAAACATCCGGATATCCAAGGCCTTATGATTTTTGGAAGATGGTTATTTCCGTTATCCTGGAAAGACAAAAACAGAACCCTACCCCAACCTTTGATTGGCAGGAGTGGAGTCTGCACCCAGGGAGGAGGGGGGTACCTCACGTGCAGAGGTTTTTCACTGGTCTCGGGGCTAAGCTAGGGAGCTGAGACCAGACTAGCTGCTCCCTTTTTTTTGGAATGGAACCATGTAGGCGTTCCCTGGTTATATGGAACTTTGCAGGCGGGTTTAGGTACCCGCCAGCCGGGGAGGAGGCTGAGGGCAGGAGCCACCCAGGCCTTTGGAATTTGACCCATGTGGGCACCAGATATTGGTGAAATTCTTAAGGTCACTCCATGTAGTTAAAAGGAAGATTTATTTAGTGGGTGACTTACAAATGAAGGAATAGGTAGATCGCGGGGGTCTGGGGAAGGTGCATCGCAGTCCAGTGGTGTTCTCTGGAGCTCTGTTCAGTCAACCTTCACCGTCTAGGGTCCAGGAACCGAGCGAGCGCTCGCCCATCTCGGGTCTCCAGACGCCTCCCTTGGCCCCGCCTCGTAAGCGTGACAGTTGCCAGAGTCTCAATGGGGGTTGGAACTTCCAGATCCAAGCTGGAATGGCTACCCACTACACAGAGCCAGGCAGATCTCTTTGAGTTCAAGGCCAGCCTGGTCTACAGAGCGAGATCCAGGATAGGAACCCAAAATTAGACAGAGAAACCCTGTCTCCAGGGGGAGGTGGTCTCTAATTCTTATTTCCAAAACTATCTTAAGCCAGGTATAGTGGTGCATGCCTTTAATCCCAGCACTTGGGAAGAGGAGGTGGGATGATTTCTATGAGTTTGAGGATAGCCTTATCTACACAGGGAATTGCTGGCTAGCCACATCTGCACAGTGGTATCCTATCTCAAGAAAGAAAGAAAAAAAAGAGAGGGAAGGAAGGAAGGGAGGGAGGGAGAGAGGGAGGGAGGGAGGGAGGGAGGAAGGAAGGAAGGAAGGAAGGAAGGAAGGAAGGAAGGAAGGAAGGAAAGAATCTTAATGACTCAAGTCTGTAATCCTAGCACTCAGGAGGCAGAGGCACCTGCTGAGAGTTTGAGGCTAATTTGAACTGTATATAGGGTGAGAACCTGACATACTATTTGTCTGTCTGTCTGTCTATGTGTACCTATATATACATCCATCTCATCTCATATTAACTTATATAATGTAATAATTTGAAAAGAAAAGGTTTGAGCACCAAAGCTTGGCCTGCGGTCATGAGGCACCAAGCACAGGGAATGTTTAGCAACCTTAACTCTACTTGGTTTGGGCTATGCACACACCCTTGTAACAAGACTTTCTATGTCCCACCAGCCAACATCCAAATTATGACATGGAGACTTCTTACTAATTATGAAAGCTTGGCCTTAGCTTAGGCTTGTTTTTAACTAGCTCTTATAACTTAAATGAACCCATTTCTATTAATCTATGTTCTGTCACGTACCACCCATCCTGCTTCTTTAGTGTCTCTTGAGTGCCTAGATACATCTACTTTCTCTCTCTCTGCCCAGAAGTCTCACCTATACCTCCTGCCTAGCTATTGGCCATCCAGCTCTTTATCAAACCAACCACAGCAATAGATCTTCACACAGCATACAAATATCCCACAACACACCCCTCTTCTAACCATGCACTTGTCAGCCTGAAGCCCTTATCTGCGTAGACTATGCACACACACATCTCTTCCCAGACGATGCACATGGTCAATTGTTGCAACATAGGACCTGCACCTGCATCAAGTTCATGCACTACTGTACCAGGCTTTCCTTGGGGCCACCAACCAGCTCTAAAATCATGACATGAGACTTCTTCTTAGTCATCAGTGCTTGGCCTTATCTTATGCTTGTCCCACTGGCTCTTATAACTTAACCTGTTTCTCTCCATCCATGTTGTGCCTCAGAGCTTTTTACCTGCTTTCCTTCTGTGTACCTTCCTTTCACTGCCTCTCCTGGTTGACTGGCAGCTGCCTGGCTTCTGGCCCTGGGCGTGTCCCTCTCTTTCTCTGTCTTTCTCCCTCCTTCCCTCTCCTTCTATTTATTCTCTCTGCCTGCCAGCCCCACCTATCTCTCTCCTGCCTAGCTATTGGCTGTTCAGCTTTTTATTAGACCAACCAGGTGCCTTAGGCAGGCAAGGCAAAACCAATGTAACACATTTTTACATCATCAACAAAGGCAGCAGGAACAAGTGTAACACACCTTCATACAGTTAAAGTAATACTCCGCAGCATAAGCAAATGTAACACATCTTTGCCTAGCTAAAATAATATTCCACAACACATGACACTCTCTGAACAATGGAGTACATTTCTCTTCACCTTAATGACATCAAACTTGAAACAGTTTCAATTCAAATTTATTTCCAGTACATTAAATATGACGCTAGGAGGGTTGATTTAGCCTGGACTCGTTTTCTATGTGGATAAGCCTTTGGGGCAAATCTCCAGCTTACCGTCTTATGCTTTTGAATAATTGGGCATGCATGTGTTAAAGTCAGATGCATTATGGGAAAGGAGATGCACAGTGGAGAAATGGTTCTAACTTATACTAGAAGTATATAACTCACTCTGTCAATCAAAAAGACTCCAAAACTATGCCCTGTAGTAAGCAGCCCCTCCTTCTTTTAGACCCCATAAATAAAAGCCCCAGGCTTTAATTTGGTACAACTTGAACACCTTGACCACATGCGCCGCTGTTGCTCTTAACAACATATTCCTTTCTAATCTGTACGATTGGTTTTCTTTGAGTGAAGTATCCTTGTGTGCCCTTATCTTATCCTTGAATAATGTGCCAAGAACCTGCAAGCACCAAGCCCAGACCTTGACCACCAGTCATAGCGGGCATGCTAAGATACTGACTGAGACAAGCCTCAATGGAAGCCGACAAAAGGCAGCCACACAGCTGCAGAGTCATTGAGAAGAGAATAGAGTGACCACCTGTACTCACCCCTTCTAATGCCACCCTACGGTGACAACTTCATCCATTATAGATTTCAGCATTATCTGGGTTTTCCTACTCCAATGATTATCTGAAAGCTGTCTCTACCAGTTTGACAGATGCATTACTTCAAATTGTCTTACTGTACATCCTGGGTCTCCTTAACAAGAGGTGGATGAACTTCCTCACAAGTCAGTGAAGCTGAGAGTGACTGTCAGAGCTGATGAAACAACAGAATCTTTACCATGAGATATTCCAAGGAGAAGATTTTTGCACCATGAGCCACAGGAGGGACCTGTGGAAGGGACTGCCTTGGCTCTTCTGCAGCAGGTTGCCAAACACTGTTCGGTTACAGGCAGTTAGCTGCGGCCTCAGGTGTGGAATCTGATAGGCTTAGCCCCGTCTAATGGCCATCTCATTTTCCTGGGTTTACTAGCCAGTATCCTTGCATGGTATCACTGCTATTTTATTCATTTATTTATTTATTTATTTATTTATTTATTTAAATAATTTATTTAACTTTATTTTATGTGCATTGGTGTGAGGGTGTCAGATGCCCTGGAACTGGAGTTACAGACAGTTGTGAGCTGCCATGTGGGTGCTGGGAATTGAACTCGGGACCTCTGGAAGAGCAGCCAGTGCTCCCAACCCCTGAGCCATTTCTCCAGCCCTGTTGTTTTATTTTGTACTAGCCTCTTATTCTTAATTTTATTCTAAAGGACTCCAGAACTATATGAATATAGTTTCATTCTCAAACTCCAGAGCGATCCAGGTATGGTGGCTCACACCTGTAATCCCAGCACTCAAGGAACTGAGGCAGGAAGATTGTGACCTTCCAGATCACAGAGGTATAGGCTAGCCAGAGGTATATAGCAAGACTTTGCCTCAAATTAAAAAAAAAAAAGTCCAAAGAGAAGTCTCCGCACTCCAGCTTCATCCTCAGAAGAAGGAGGTGCAGTGCTCTCCGGCATTCTTGAACTGGGCTCTTAGCATCTTACAGACTGCCTCCCTTGGCCTGCCTTTAAACTGATTTCAACCAGGACTTTGTCCTTTGCTCCCTTTTGTTTTATTACCAATGCCCTTTCCGAGTGACATGGCTCCAAACACTGCCTCACACCGACGACTTCTTAAAACACATCCCGTGCTCCATAAACACCTGGTATAGTATCTGATCAGCATTCCGCAGCGGCTGCCAGGCCATTGGTCTCCAGTGGCAAACAATCTGATCTAGAATGAAATTGTTGGGATTGGAGATACAACTCAGCAACTGAGCACTGTCCCGGCATGTGTAGGGGTCTGGGTTTGAGCCCCATGAAACAGACAGACAGACAGACAGACAGACAGAAATACTGGTTTTATTTTTTATTTATTTATTTTTTTTGTTTTTTCGAGACAGGGTTTCTCTGTGTAGCTTTGCGCCTTTCCTGGAACTCACTTGGTAGCCCAGGCTGGCCTCGAACTCACAGAGATCCGCCTGGCTCTGCCTCCCGAGTGCTGGTTTTAATTTTTGAAACCCCCTACTTCTACCTTATTCAGTTTTCACTCCCCCCTGGCCTAGGAAGCTGTGGGTTTTGTTTGTTTAGGTTTACATGTGCTGGGCAAATTCCCGCCCCCCCACTTCCTTCTCTGGAGACGCATCCAGGTTGCTGAATCAACAATTTGTTCCCTCTTAATACTGAGTCATATCTTATGGTATACAGCACCACCGTTTAAGCTACCTATCAAGAATGAGATTTCTTGGTTCCTGAGGCGGGGGTGGGGGGGGGGCTTTAAAAAAGCTGTGATGAACACACCTGTTTTGTGTGTGGGGTAAATTCTAATTTCTTTTCTTTTTTTCTTTCTTTTTTTTTTTTTTTGGTTTTTTTTGAGACAGAGTTTCTCTGTAGCTTTGTGCCTTTCCTGGAACTCGATTTGGAGACCAGGCTGGCCTCGAACTCACAGAGATCCGCCTGGCTCTGCCTCCCAAGTGCTGGGATTAAAGGCGTGTGCCACCACCGCCCGGCAAATTCTAATTTCTTTAGAATAAATGTTTCTGGGTGATATAATGATGGCATGTTTTGATTTTAGGACACAGCCAGACTCTTCCAGAGGGGCTGTGCTAGTTTGCATTTCCGCCAGCAGTAAACGAGGAGGGCTCAGTGTGTTCAGATCCCCACTTTAAAAGCCAGCTGAGGTGGCATGCACCTGTAAGGCCCACTGCTGGAGGAGGGCGGGCCTGACAGCCTGCAGTCTCACTAAGACTCCGAGCTCCAGGTTTAGTTAGAGACCTGCGATGAACCTACCTCTGTCCTCTACCTGTGCTGGTGGTCACATCAGAGGAACAACAGGTGGCAACTGAGGTTCAAGGCGTCAGCCTACCAGGAGGAAACTCCCTGATGGGTGAATCTCGGTTAGGCAAGGCCCGTGAGACCACAGACCCCAAAATGTCTTTGGCTTCTGCTGTGCCTTTACATGTTTGCTGCTGCCATCTTTCTCTGGTATCTGGCATGGTGTGAATGGGTGTGGGGAGATCCCCACTGCCTGGAATGTAGTGTGTTTATCTCATGGAAACATCCTGTTCTACTGGACATTTTTACCTGTAGATTACTATGAAGATGATTTCTTCTTAAACTGTACTGTATAATTGATAACATTAGTTTAAATAGAGTTTTGATGATAAAAAATAAAACAAGGGCAGAGCCAGGCGGATCTCTGTGAGTTCGAGGCCAACCTGGGCTACCAAGTAAGCTCCAGGAAAGGCGCAAAGCTACACAGAGAAACCCTGTCTCGAAAAACCAAAAAAATAAAAAAATAAAAAAATAAAAATAAAAAAAATAAAACAAGGAAGCGTCACACAGCTAGAACACATGAGTTTCTATTGCGGAGCCATATAGATAGACTGTGGCTTAGGTTAATGATTGAAAAAAAAAAAAAAAACAGTTGAGTCCCAGTAGCCCAGCTAGTTTAAATTCTTTTAATCTTAATGTTAGGAGATGTGTTCATAGATTTTGGACAGCATCACAGCTGAAACAAAGCTTTGAAAATAATTAGAGTTAGACTAAGATGTTTTGTCAAATAGCTTTGAGGTGAAAAACCCAAGAAGACAATCTAAAGTTTTAGAAAGGCACACAGTTGAGTGAGAGACTCATTAAGGTCAGGGAACAAGAACAAAGCAGCTTAATTATTACTAGCTGACGTACTTTTCTTACTAGGATTGGTTGGTGATCAAAAGTGATGATTAATTCCTTATACCCATTTTTGCCCTCAATCTCCTGATATAAGAAACTATTGATGAGTGGGTATGTACACTAAAGATTTAAAGTAGAGCTGACTGATTGTTTTTCATATATAAAAGTTTAGGTTTGTGATTCCTTATAAGATTACCTTTCAAGATAAGTAATAAAGTAATTGGCCCTTTCTTTGTAACTGCAAAATGCAGCCTGCCAGTGAAAGACCTGGCTGAGAAGAATATCTTGCTTGCCTACACAGTTAATCTATAACAAGTTGCTTGGGTATGAATGTATGTGGGTTCTTTGGATAATTTGATTTTCACCTGTAATACATAAACTATTTAATCATGTAAGGGATATGGAAAACATGCTGTTTTTTTTTACCGTTTGCTTTGTATTCATTGTAATCATTCACTTGAAAAACAGAATGTAACCACTTTGTAATTTTTATTTTGCCTGAAAGATTTCTCTGGGGTATATAAGCTGTAAGGGAAAGAACAGAGGCAGAGTTAAAATGGGCTAGAAGGAAAACACTGAGAATGAGAGTTAGAAGGAAAACATCAAGAATGAGAGAAGAAAATCACCAGGAAAATAAAGAATAGTGAATTCAAAAGAAGAATAAAGAAAAGGTCTGAAGGAAACCATCAAGAGAGTTTGTGAGTGTTGTTGCTAGAGAGTTTCTCTCCAGCTCCCACCAATCCCCGGCAGTCCCACAGCCCAAATATAAAATAAACACATAGACTATTATATTATTTAAACTGTTTGGCCTAATGGCTCAGGCTTCTAGCTATCTAGTTCTTACATCTTAAATTATCCCATTTCTATACATCTATACTTTGCCACATGGCTTGTGGCTTACCAATATCTTACATGTTGGTACTCATGGTGGCGGCTGGCAGCATCTCCTGACTCAGCCTTCCTGTTCCCAGAATTCTCTTCTCTGCTTGTCCCGCCTACACTTTCTGTCTGGCTACTGGCCAATCAGCATTTTATTTATACAGAGCGATATCTACAGCACTTCCCCTTTTCTTTTTTTTTTTCAAAAAGGAAGGTTTTAACTTTCACATAGTAAAATTACATATAACAAAACAATTATCAAGCAAGAACTACAGTTACAATATCTAGTCTATTTATAATATCTAGTCTATTTGGCAAAATTAAAGAAGATATCCTATCTATCCTATATTTGTGAATCTAAGGTTTCATATCTAACTTATCTTTTATCATAATTAAGGAAAATTATAACTATCTAGTCTTCAACTACATAAAAGACCTCAGAAGGATAGAATATTACCTGAGAAATGGGAGAAGGACACAAGCAACTTTTGGGAGTCTAGTGAGAGTAGACAGAGACAGCTGCAGCGTGGACAGTCATCCAAAGTTCCTTTGTAAAGTTGGGGCATCTGTCTTCAAACTACAGGGCTAGAGTCTCCCAGTCATTTTTCTCTGTGTCCTGTAGAATGTCTGGCAGTTTCCTCTGTGAAGCAGGAACCTGAAGGACCATTTCACCAAGCAAAGTTCAGTGGTCACCTTCCTATGGGTCCTGCATGTCCAGTCGATCAAGCAGTCCAGGCAAGAAAAGTTTCTTGCCCAAATGGCTATTTTTGTCAAGGCAAAGATAAACTCCATATGGAGTGTCTTCAATGCCCATCCTCCTCTCTGAAGTAAATTGGTGCTGCCAAAAGCAGACATGTCTCACTGTCTAGAAAGTCTAACTTTTTAAAACATTTTAAATGCCATATACTGTAGGTCTTTGAAGTGTTTCAAGATTACCTACCTAATTGAATTATATCTATGTATACCTAGAAAACTTAACATGACTATAAGTTTGATTATCATAGATGACTAATTATTAATCTATTTCTTAATTATCCATTATAATTTTAAATGAACAGTACAAACATAATACCTTAACAAGAGTAGAAATATACACACAGTGTAACAAAATTAACTTTAAATGCGTATCAATAAACTAAAATCTGTACCAATGTAAAACATTTCAAACAAGTTGTTGCTTTTTAAAAGTAGATTCATTAATCTACCCTTTCATTCTATCATATCTCCTTTTTTTCTTTAGAAAGAGATGTATTTATAATCAACCTGTTTTAAATAAAAATATTGGTTTTTCTCTGTCCCACACCAAAGGGCTCTTCTGATATGGGACAAAAGAATCTCTCAACTATTTTTTAGTAATATATTTGGGTTTAGAGAAGGAGTGAGCCAATTCCATCTCCAAAGCCAGCTTGGTATATTTGGGAATTTGGATGTAGCTTCTCTTACTACTTCCTGCTGGAGGGGGGCGCTGTATCTTATGGGGACACAAAGAAAATTTTAGGATTATGGAGTAGTCCATAAGGCTCTATGAGCCAGTTGCCTTGAAACCATTCTGGATGTTGGATCATCAGGGCCATGGTGTCATCAGAGACTTTTCTGGGGGTCTTGGCTGGTCAAACCTGATGTATCTTTTTTTTTTTTTTTTTTTTTTTTTTTTTGGTTTTTCGAGACAGGGTTTCTCTGCGTAGCTTTGCGCCTTTCTTGGAGCTCACTTGGTAGCCCAGGCTGGCCTCGAACTCACAGAGATCCGCCTGGCTCTGCCTCCCGAGTGCTGGGATTAAAGGCGTGCGCCACCACCGCCCGGCTAAACCTGATGTATCTTAATCTGGAACAAATCCATAGCCTCTTGCTTTCTGTGGAAACAAAAACAGAGCCTCCTTTCCAAAGTAACATATCCTTAGATTCAAATTTTGAAGTCAAGATATCTTTAAAATATACATATTGGCTTAACTCAACAGCTTTTACAATCAAATGTCTTTCTGCAGTTAAGAATCCCAAAGACAACACAATCCAGATTCTCTGTGTAATATCCATCTTTATGTGGTTTATTTTTATACTGCCTTTATTGTCTCTTTAAAGACTTTATTTTTAAAAACTATCTATTTCTTTATATAACTATATATATTCCCTTTTCTCTCTCTTCCAAGCCTACAAACATTTTTACACACATTGTAAATCATTTAAAGTCTTGTTCCATCTGAATCTGTCTTATTGTGAATCTATTGTTTTAAACTGCAGCATTACTAGGGCTCAAATAGCAGCTTTGGCTACTGGCTCTACTCACCTCAGCTTCCCAACATGGCGGTGGTACATTTTCTGCCAGCTCTGGGAACCATCAACTCTTAGAAACAGTGGGTCTATGCTTTTATCAAAGCAGCATGTAGCCCAGAAACCTCTTTTTTTTTTTTAAGTAGCAAAAACTATATCGAACACACAGCATAGTGTGCAGCTTGGAGACACCTCTGTGTAACATAGCATAGGTCAAGCCCACATGCACACCATGAACCTGCCATAGAGAAACTCAAACCTGCAGGCTGCCACTAACTTGAGAGAGCTAACTAGGGTGCTGTTTTTAGCTCCATTTTACAGTCTTGTTTCTCAGGTTTTAGGTTGAAACTCTTGCCAACCTGTTGGGTGCCATTTGTTGCTAGAGAGTTTCTCTCCAGCTCCCACCAAGCCCCAGAAGTCCCACAGCCCACTTATAAAATAAACACACAATTCTTATATTATTTAAACTGTTTGGCCTAATGGCTCAGGCTTCTAGCTATCTAGTTCTTACATCTTAAATTAACCCATTTCTATAAATCTATTCTTAGGTTTTAGGTGGAAACTCTTGCCCCACGTTGGGTGCCATTTGTACATGTAACAGTCTTATTAAATAAGAAACACAGAGCCAAATGCAGAGTTAAAAGACCAAGAGGTCAGAGAAGTAGCTAAGAGCTGAGACTAAAACCACCTTCTTACCACCCGCTGCCACTGCCGTTCTTCCTCTCCAAAAGAGACCTACTTCCTGTGTGTCTGTCTTTTTATTGACTTTCTGTTCTGCCTTCTCATTGGTTGTACACCCAACCACATGACCTCCTCGTCACTGCCTGTCTATACAGAACTCCAGGTCTCTATGGTTGGTATTGAGATTAAAGGCATGTGTCTCCATGCTGGTGGTGTCCTTGAACACACAGATATCTGCCTGTCATGTGATTGGGATTAAGGGCATGTGCTACCACTGCCAGACTTCTGCTATGGCTTGCTATTAGCTCTGACCCCCAGGCACTTTTATTTATTAACATACAAATAAAATCACATTTCAGCACAAATAAAATATCACCATATTTCCCCCTTAACCCCTCAGATAAAAAAATTCTAGTATGTGCTGACGCTTGTGGATTTCCCTTTGATCCCTGAGCTGTCTGGAGGCTGGCCACCCAGGCAGCAATGTACATGATCATGGATAGGTGTGTGTACGCTCCTCATACACACACACACACACACACACACACACACACACACACACACTATACATACATATAGTACCCTTTACACATATATACACATATACCACCTTTCTCTCTCTTTCTCTGAGAAAAACTTAGATAGAAGCAGTTGTTAATCAATTAATTTAATGGTGCTGAGAATCAAACCAGAGTTAATACATACCAGGCAAATGCTCTTCCACTGAGCCATACCACCAGCCCAGTCTGTAGATTGAACTTTCTTGGTCCTGCCCAGGCAGCAGGCGTTTTTATAAAGTAATCATTCAGGCCAGGTGGTGGTGGCGCACACCTTTAATCCCAGCACTTATGAGGCAGAGGCAGGTGGATCTTTGTGAGTTCGAGGCCAGCCTGGTCTACAGAGCGAGATCCAGGAAAGGCGCAAAGCTACACAGAGAAACCCTGTCTTGAAAACCCCCCAAAAAAATCATTCAGAGGTTTAATATTAATGACAAACTGTTTGATCTATGGCTCAGACTTATTGCTAGCTAGCTATTACATCTTAAGTTAACCCATTTCTATTCATCTGTGTATCTCCACATGTCTCGTGGCTTTACCTGTGTTCTATTACATCTTAAGTTAACCCATTTCTATTCATCTGTGTATCTCCACGTGTCTCGTGGCTTTACCTGTGTTCTGTTACATCTTGCTTCCCTGGTGGCTTGCAGCATCTCCCCGACTCCACCTTTTTTCTCCCTGAATCTCTCTTGGATTTCCCACCTGGCTCTTATCCTGTGTTGTCATAGGCCAAAGCAGCTTCTTTGTTAACCAATAGTAGCAACACATATTCACAGCGAACAGAAAGACATCCCACAGCACCAGTCAGTTTAGTAGGTTTACAAGTGCCACTGTCTTTTTCTTCTGCCTTCAATAGGGTAGTGTGTGTTTATGTGTGTGATGTATGCAGGTGTGTACGCAGGTGGGTGTGCCCTTGCACTCCCCTGTGGAAGGCAGAAGATGACATCAGTGTCCTCCTCTATAGTGTGCCACCAATTTGTCTGGACAGGCTGGCCAGCAAGCTCCCATGATTGGCCTGTCAGCCTCTCAGTGCTGGGGTTATAAGTGTGTGCCACAACATCTGGTTTTTTATGTGGATTCCCAGGACTCAAACCCAGGTCCTAGTGATAGGAAAAGAGAAATCTGCATGTATTTATGCAAGCAGTTTTTGTGCATGCTTTTATCCCCTTTTCTCTATAGTGCATTACTATCTAGTGTCAAAGGTTCTCTTTTATTTATTTGTTTGTTTATTGATTGCTTGGTTGATTTGTTGTTTTGAGAAAGGGTTTCCCTGTATAGCCCTGGCTGTCTTGGACCTCACTTCATAGACTAGGCTGGCCTCAAACCCAGAGATCTACCTGCCTCTGCCTTCCAAGTGCTGGGATTAAAGGCATGTGCTGCCAGCCCCAGATCTCTTTTATTTGTTTTTTTTTTTGTGTGTGTGTGAGTTTTTTTCATCTAGTTATTGTGTGTGTGTATGTATGTGTGTGTATGTCTGTGTGTGTGTGTGTGTGTGTGTGTGTGCACATGTGCTCATGCAGATGCATGACATGGAACTTGCATTAAGTTGTCCTCTGACCTTCATATATGCACCACGACATATGTGCATGTAGACACAGGTGCACTTACATTCACAAACATATGCACACTTACACAAAATAAATAAATAAAATAATACAAAACTTATATTGTACCCACACAGTATTCTTTTACAGGTAGGAAATTGGTCAAACTTAAATATTTACCCATGGCATAGAAAATTTATTATAATTTATTACATAGCTGCAAGTGAAACAATAAAAGGAAAAATTACAAGAGTCCTGGCATACCATGATGGACTCGACGCCATATTTCCATCAGATGAGAGGTCTGAGGAAGGGATGTTTGGTTTTTTGGGTTTTGTGTGTGTGTGTGGGGGGTTCCTCTGAAAGTTTGAATTGTGGTTGGAAGTAAAAAATTTGTTTGTTTTATTTTACTGTTATGTGTATGATTGTTTTGCCTGCATGTATGTCTGTGCACATGTGCATGCCTGGCACCCTCAGAGGCCAGAAGAGGCCACCAGATTCCTTGGAAGTGGAGTTATAGATAGTCGAGCTACCATACGGGTGCTGGGAGGTGAATAGCAAGTGCACTTAGCACTAAGCCATCTCTCTTGCCTCTTGGAAGTAAAAGTATTTTGAATGTTTTTTTTTAATTGACTCAGTTAAACATATTTCTACATATTTATGGGTACCATGCTAGATTTTAATACATATCTGATTTATGTAATATTTAAATAGAATTGTAAAGACAAACTTTTACTTTACTTCACAAAATGACTATTAATGAAAGGCACCAGCAGGAGAAATGGATGAGTGCTTAGGAGCATTTGTGGCTATTTGCAGGGGACCTGGCCTTGGTTACCAGCAACCACACGGTGGCTCAAAACCATGTGTGACTCTATTTCCAGGGAATTCAGCACCCTAACTAAGACAGAAGTTGGTACCAGGGACTGAGGTAGTGCTGTGATAGGCCTGACCATGTTTTGGTTTGGAGGAATTTGGTTTTGGGAACTTTGGATTCAGAAAGCAGTGGAACACTTTAAGTACTGCTTAACTGGCCATGCAGACAGTGGTGCTGAAGGGGATTTAAACTGTGGGGCCTGGCTCAAAAGGTGTCAGAGGAGAAGAATTTTGGCATGTGGTATACAGACTGCTCTTGTGATATTTCAGTGAAGAATAGCTGCTTTTCGCCCTTGTTCAAAAAGTCTGCCCGGGGCTGAAGTAAAGAGTTTTGGATTAATTTCCTGGCAAAGGAAATCTCAAAACAGCCTAGTATTCTTGTACAATATTAGAAGGACCAGCCTTAATATTATACATCCCAGGGGCTCAGTAGAGAGAACTGTGAACGGCAGGCGAGGACTATTTTCAGGAAATAGAATCTCAGTGCACAGAGCTCTTAGTCCAGTCATTTATTCTTCCAAATCTTCTTCTTCATCCTCCTGTGCCCTGGAAGTCCTGGTATATATACACTTACAAGCAGTAATCCCTTGGCAATGCAAAGCCAGGCTTCCAGGGTCAAACAGAGGGTTGATAAGAATCACTAAGAGGGGCAGTAATTGTTAATTATCATTTACAACCCAAAAAGGAAGTGACTAATGAGAAATGAATTAACTAAAGGCTAAATTCAGGTAATATCTAAGAAGAGGGATCTTACGTGCTCAACTATAATCTTAAATGTAATTGGTAGAAAATGTTAAGAATCTTTATATAAGTTGCTAGGTCAATGGGAGAAAATAAAACTGCTTTCTTTTTTCTTGTAGCTCCTATCTGTCCAAGCTATCTGCCATTTTTCTGCAGGGTGGGGGGAAAGTGTGCTCAGTCACTAGGCAACCAATGTACAGCTAGATGCCTCTGGTGATAGTTAAAGGGAGATCTGGAACTAGAGGTAAGGTTTGGGAAAGGAAGAAGTTAAGATTAATCCGCCAGGCCTTCTCAAATGTTCTTAGAGAGTACAGAGGTATCTCTGATAAGGTACTTTCCTCCACCTGGGGATAGACCTGGCTGGATGCTGCCAATAACGATAATTACAGGGAGGCTTGAACTTGGGTTCTGGCTGTCCATAGCTGTCAGTGCAGAAGGTTATCTAAATATTCCCAGAAGTGGTTAGGTGAGGAGTTAGAGGTCTATAAAGTTTGTAAGGCTGTAAGAAAGGAGGATCTGAGCTGAATTGTGTAAAGCTATTACTCAAGGTCCACCTGATCTAGGAGGTGTCTCCTTGTGGAATTTACCTTAAATCAGGAGACTAGCATGTGGTGGTCTGGACTGTTATTTCTGTTAGTCCTTGAAAGTGTTTAAGGGAGATATCTGATTCCAGTGCTGAAAGGGGAGAAACGAATGAGCTGGTGGGAAGGAAGCCTTTCCTGAGGCTGTTCTCCAAATACCTGGAATGTATATGTCCAAATAGTGATCAGTCCACACTGTAGCAATTCTTAGGGAAAAATCAATTGGAAAAGCTATGAAGGCACACATGATTTTCATAACAGAAGACAGCTGATATATAACAAGCCAAGTAACACCAAAAGCTCCTTGTAATTTGGCTTCCTCTGGAGGAAACCCTTGATCCCTTCAGGTAGTGGCTTTGCCATAACCAGCTGAGTTCTTATGATATATTCCTGTGGCCCATAGCATAGTATAGACTGTTATGTGGTTATTAGTGTTTACTCTTAGGAAGATCTATAATGAAAAGGAGCAAGCTGAGAAAGGAAAAGATATAAAATATACAATTTGAGGGGGAAAAGGGGGCACCAGGAAGGAGAATGGAGCTAAGTCTTGTGTTCAAGGAGGTAAAAGATTAAAGAAAAGCTTGATGTTAGATGGAATAAAGGGAGTAGTGACCTCAGGTCAAGATCCCACTCAGCTAAGTTTCTAACTTGTGAAAAGGAATTAAAGAAAAGCTCAGAGCGAGGTGGTACAGGCCTTTAATCCCAGTACTAAGAAGCTAGAGGCTGGTGAATCTAAGTTCAAGGCCAGCCTGATGGACAGAGTGAGTTCCAGGACAACCAAGTTTAGGCAGTGAAGGACACCATCAAAAACAGAAAGCTAGTGAAGATATAATTCAATGAGGGGGCTACCTTCCAGCCCCAGCAAGTAGCAGAACTTGACGTTGGCCACATGTTTCTAGCTTTAGAGTCAAGGATAGAAGAAAGGGATTATGGGGCTGGAGAGATGGCTCAGTGGTTAAGAGCACTGACTGCTCTTCCAGAGGTCCTGAGTTCAATCCCAGCAACCACATGGTGGCTCACAACCACTTGCAATTATATCTGGTGCCCTCTTCTGGCCTGCAAGGGCACATGTAGGCAGAACACTGTATACATAATAAATAAATAAATCTTAAAAAAAAAAATCTCCCTGTGTGACTAAGGAATGCCAATGAAGCCAGGCATGTGTCAAGGGTGTCCCTGAATAGGGGACTAGAGAAAACATTGTGTGAAGCTGTAAAGGTGAAGCCTGGATTGCCTTGGAGACCCCAAGATGTTGAAAATGCCAGAGCCATGGGATATCTGCTGAGGAGAGCTGCTAACAGGGAGTAGAACCAGCCCAAGAGAAAGAAGTGTATTGCAGTCAACAAAGCTGAAAGGAGTTGGAGATCTGAAGAAGATTTTGACATCAGACATTGAGATGCAGGATTTGGAGTTTGCTCAGCTAGTGTTTAGTCTTGCTTTGGGCCAGTATTTCCTCACTGTGCTCCATTTTTGGACAGTAATGTCTATCCTGTGCCATTATATGTTGGAAGTATATGATCTACTTTTTTATTTTGATTTTGATTTTACAGGGGATTATGGCTAAGAGATTGCATGAATCTCAGAGGAGACTTTGAACTTTGAATCAAGTTTGAAACTGTTATAAACTATGGGGACATTTGAAGTTTTACTGGATGCATTTCTGCATTGTGATATTGCTATAAGCCTATGGGGACCAGGGAGTGAAATGTGGTGGTTTGAGTAGGAACGGCCCCATACACTCACGTGCTTGAATACTTGGACCATAGGGAGTGGCACTATTAGGAGACATGGCTTTGGTGGAGGATGTGTGTCACTGTGGAAGCGGGCTGTGAGGTCTTATATGCTCAAACTATGCTCAGTGTGCCAGTCTCCTGCTGCTGCCTGTGGATCAAGATGTAAAACTCAGCTCCATGTCGGCCTACATGTCACCATGCTTCCTGCTATGAGGATAATGGACTAAACCTCTGAAACTGTAAGCTAGCCCCAGTGAAATGTTTTCCTTTATATTGAAAGACCCCCACTCCATTATGAGGACATGGGGCGTTGGGCCGATGTAATGCCCCCCCCAATAACTTAGCCTAAGAAACGCCATTCTGAAGGAATCAGAAAAACAGGAGTTCACAGCTGTGACTAACTAGCCATCCGGCCTTGGGAGAGAGAGATAACTGTGGCCAGCCATCCGGCCTAAGGAGGGAGATAATTGTGGTCAGCAGCCTTGGGAGAAAGACAGTTGAGTTAAATCAGGATATTTTATGGCGGGCCCCTGGCCTTGAGGAATAAGCAGCTGGGCTGGAAAAACACCCACTATACCCTGTGCAAGGCCAAGTCAGCCACACATCAAACTTCTGATAATTAAAGAACGCGACCCCAAGTTCACCCTGGCCTTCTTTAAAACAACCAATAGGGACCCTGTAACTATGCCTCTCGCTTCTGTAACTGCGCCCCTGGCCCTGGAATCCTATAAAAAGTCCCCTTTGCCCTAGGAAGGGGCGCAAGTCCTCCGAGAGACTTGGCCCCGGGTACCTGTGCATCTAATAAACCCTCTTGCTGTTTGCATCTGATCTGTGGTTTCGGTGTGTTCCTTGGGTTTGGGGTCTCTCCCGGAGGAAGATCTCCCCTGGGGGTCTTTCAATATGAGTTGCTGTGGTCATGATGTCTTTTCACAGCAATAAAAACCTAAGACACCTCCCTTCCCCCTTTTGAGACAAGATCTCTGTAGACCTGGCTGGCCTGGAACTTGCTGTATAGATTATGCTGGCCCCTATCTCACAGAAACCCATCTGTCTATGTCTTCCCAGTTATGAGATTAAAGGCATCCTCTACTACAGCTGCCTACCCTAGATGGGAAACCAGTAACATCAAAGTACCATTTCACCAAATCCAATTTGGAGAACTAATGAGGTTATTGGGATTATTTACACTAGTGTGGGTTACTTATGGGAGCATGAATGACCCATGGACTGCTGAATCCCTGAAACACCTGCCCAGTCCCTGAGCACATATGACAGCTGGAACACTGGAGCTCTCAGCAAGACCTGCAGGCAGCTCAACCTGTTGAAGAACCTCCAGGCCATCTGGCCAGAGTCTGCTCCTTCAGTAGTCACTTGCTTAGTCTGCAGCCTTGGAGAAGACCTTGTGAAACTTACAAGTTTCTGCTTTCCCAGACACACGTCTGTGTACTTCCTGAGTCAACATTCCAGGAAGGAATGTTTCAGCTCTGAGGAAATGGATACATAACCCATCTAGCTCAAACACAGCCCCAGTGAGCTATTATATGTCCTCACTGATATTGTCTAGAAATATGTACACCTCCCTCTGACCCTTGTGACCTTCTAGAGTTCCAGGACTTTATTGAAGCTTTAAAGAACCCTTACTGGTTCATTCATTCTCCATTTTTTTGACAGCCTATGATTAACCCTATGCTTTCACCTTCTTCCTGCACTGGTGTGTGTTTGAGCAATGACCTCAGGGTATGTGTGTGTAAAGAGCAAACAATGAGTCAGGTGAAATGAAGACAGAGGAGGGGAGGAGAGCTGTGTCTATCCTAGGTGAAGCGCGGCAGGGAAGGGATGTGGAAGCTTACGCTGGTTTCCCCTCTGTGGTTCCTGAGCACCTGCTTTGCATTTACCATTGTCCTGAGATGCTGCTCAAGGCCTCTATGGAGCTTGGGAAGGGTGACCAGAACAGTAAAGTTAAAATTTAAATGTCACCAGGCTCATGTTTCCTGATGAAATAAAGTCAAGTTTTGAAAAAAGCAAACATTTTTCAGGTTGTTGTAAGATGTTACTTTCCAGGGTCCTGGAAATTACTAGTTTAGGCATTTTTTTTTCTTCTTTTCCTTATTGCCGGTGTGGAACCATACTTTTGGATAGACATACTCTTGTTTTCATGTGTGAGAGACCAGCTCTGACCTGTTGAAGGGTCCTTGGGGGCAGGGAGGAGAGAGGAATGAGGAAGAATTAGAAATGTAGGCAGAAACGACAAGAAAGACAGAGACACAAGAAAGCTTCGGGAGGGCCGAGTCAATACCCAGCCGCCCCAAGGTTTATTCTAATGAGCCTTTTATACACTACCCAGGGGAGAGGCAAAAGACCTCCTTCTTTCAAGATCAGAGCACAATGTACAGCCAATTGTAGACCCTTCAAAACACCTGTTAACCATGCCTTTGGCCAAATCATTCCATTATGCAGCCCTGCTGGGTAAAGCAAGCTCAGATTCTCTGACCTTGAGTAAGGTCTTACTAGGGAGCCTCTGTGGGCCCCCACACTCACGAAAACACTTTTTTTTTAAAGATTTATTTTTACTTTTCAATTGCAGAATGAGTGTGGGTACCCACAGAGTCCAGGATCCCCTGGAGCTGGAGTTACGGGATGTGAGCTACCTGACATGGGTGCTAGGAACCAAACTCAGGTCTTCTGCTATCCAAGCCCTTCAGCACAGAGCCTCTCTCCAGCCCCTGGAAATGCTTCTGATGAATATGTTTATTATATTTCCGTTCTTCTTTCCCATTACTATAACGACTTTCATAAATGGCTCTGATACAGCTGGGCCTGTGAAAGCAGTGAGCATGACAGGGCCAGGGATATGGCTGGATGAGCAGAACGCTTGCTTGTTATCGAACGCATTCAATCCCCAGCAGTGCACAAGCTGGGTGTGGTGGCACATATCCAACTCCAGTACTTAGAAGGCAGAGACGAAGGATCAGGAGTTCAGGGTCACCCCTGGCTCCACTGTGAGTTGAGGAGCAACCTCAGCCAAATGGTTTGGGGACAACCACGATCCCTGGCACTCTGAGTTTGGAGCTGCTGGCGTCTTGCAGGAGGTCTAGGCGCACTCTCTACCGACTTGCCTCTGTCAGCTGGCTGCTGTGCTCTGGGAACTGTGGGCCACTGATGGCCACTTTTCACACTTACAGGAATGTCACCTGAGGTCTCAAGCCAGAGCCAGGAGGCCTGAGCCACACAGGGGGCTGTGTTCCTGACACCCTAGAACCATTCCAGTTTGGACAGTCTTCCCCTATTTCCATTAAAGAGCAAGCTTTTTTGAAAAGGAGAGAGAGAGAGAGAGAGAGAGAGAGAGAGAGAGAGAGAGAGAGAGAGAGAGAAACTATGGACTATTCTGGTTTTCAAAAAGGGTTGGGAGCTATTTCTAACATCACACAATACTGACTCCACACAGACACCAGTCTCTACTGTGGCTCTTCTTGCTACACAACGGTAACACTGCTTTCAGCATTGACATGATCAAGGCTAAACACTGGGTGTTGTTCCTGTCTCTCTGCCTCACCACTACTCTGCTCAAGGTCTTTTCTGAGAGAATTCTGACATAGCTGGTGTCACCCATCTGCATTCTGGTGTAAAGAAGTCTGGGAAGGCGATTCTTACTTCTCTATATTGTATGATACATGGATTCTCACTAAGCCTCCGTGGTGGTTTGAATAAAAATGCCCCCCATAGGTCCATAAGGAGTAGCACTATTAGGTGTGGCCTTGTTGGAGTTGGTATGGCATGGTTGGAAGAAGTGTGTCACTAAGTGGTGGGCTTTGAGGTCTCAGTGTGTCTCAGTTTTCTTCCAGCTGCCTGTGGATCCAGACATAAAACTCTTAACTACCTCTCCAGCACCACATCTGCCTGCACGCTGCCATGCTTCTCACCATGACGTAATGGACTAAACCTCTGAACTGTAAGCCAGCCCCAATTAAATGTTTTCCTTTATAAAGAGTTGCCGTGGTCATGGTGTCTCTTCACAGCAACAGAAACCCTAAAACAGCCTCCACAATGAAAGCCCCCCCTTTCCCATAAAACATGTACCATGTTCATACAGTGTTATGAATAGCTTCTGAGGGCTGGTGAGAGGTTCAGTGGGTAAAGAGACACTTGCAGCATGAGTCACCTCTTCAAGGTCTCCTGCCCTCTACATCTTACACTGGAGACCAAGTTTCCAATACAGGAATTCTTTTGGAGAACACAATCCACCATATTCAAATTGCAGCAATACTTATTATGGACTAAATGTTTATGTGATGAGTGATCTTGGTTGTCAACTACACTGGATTTAAAATGACCATGGAAAACACATTTCTGTGTCTATGAGGGTGTTTCTAGAAAGATTTAACTTAAAGGGGGAAGACCAACCCAGAATATAGGCGGCACCACCCATGGCCTGGAGTCTCGGGCTAAAAAAAGAGAAAGGAAGCTGAGAAACAGCATTCATCTCTACTGATGAATTCATCCCACTTGCTGATGCAGTGTGACAAGCTGCTTTTTATCCCACTGCTGTGACTGTCCTGCCATGTGGACTGTACCCTCAAACTGTTAAGTCAAACCAAATCCTTCTTTTCAATTTTTAAAAATTTCTTCTTCTTTTCCTTCTCCTCCTCCTCCTCTTCTTCTTTTTTAAAGGCATGCACCTTTAATCCCAGCACTTGGAAAGCAGATGCAGGTGGATCTCTGTTTGAGACCAGACTTGTCTACACACAGAGTTCCAGGACAGCCAGAGAGATCCTATCTCAAAAAAATTTTTTTAGGTATTTTATGTGTATGAGTGCTTGCCTGCATGTATGTCTGTGCACCACGTGCATGCAGTGCTCACGGAGGCCAGAAGAGGGCGCGAGATCTCCTGCAACTGGAATTAGTTGTGAGCCCCCACCTGGGTGCTGGGAACCAAACTCAGGTGCTCTGTAACAGCGGCAAGTGCTGTTAACTACCGACTATTTCTTCTTGAAGCTGCTTTGGCCAGGTATTCTGGCACAGAACCTAGAACAGTAAACATAGAACACTGGTGTCAAGAGTGGACTACACCCGGGACAAAACTGCTGAGGGCCGTGGCCTTTGGAGCTGGATAGAAGGAACATCAAAGCATTTACAACTTTGGACAAGAAAAGCTCTAGAATGTTACAAGAACTTAATGGGCTATTCTGCTGAAAGTCTGGAAGATCAGAATGCCAAGAGAAATGCAGTGGAAGCTGGTTTCTGAGAGGAACAAGGACTCACTTGTGTACCAGGATAGAGGCCATTCACGTCACACTATGACAGAGTCTGGCTGCCTTCTGCGCACATCCTGGGAATCTGAGTGAGGCTGCATTCAAAAGTAATGAACTAACTTCTTTGGCACAGGAAATGTCCAGGCATAGCTAGTTTGTTTTGTTTGTAACAGTCTTCCGAAGTTTCCCATGTTGGCCTGAACCTGAGACCTATGTGTTAGCCTCCTGCGCAGCGGGAAAACAGGAGTATGCCCCTGCGGCTGCCACCCCCCCCAGGCTTCTGTCGGGTGAGTCCCAGTGGCTGGTTAGTTCTTCAGTGCTTTCAGGTTTTTCTTGTTGTTGTTTCTATCTCATTCTGTTTGCAAAAAGAGAACTAACTACCTAGACCACAGCTACTAGAAGCAGAATCACATATATTCTCTTGAAAAATAATGATATGAACACATATGTGCATATGCCCACATATATACTCTGAAAAGTATATATTAGTCAATTCTAATGTATGTAAATGTGAATATGTAGTTCTAAACAAAAAATTATGTTATCTTAGGAGTGAATTCTGGGCTAATTCTTAGGACTTCTGACATTTTGAGGAAAAGCTAACTCCTAGAAATAAACAGTACCATTTGTGGGATATTGGGAATTGAACTCAGGGCTTCATCTGTTAGGCAACCACTCTACCAACTGAGTTACATCCCACCCCAGACCATTGTTCTTAATCAACTTATACTACCCAGCTGGCATGCTTTCCTGAAATTGTCAGCAATGACTTCTTCTGGTGAGTCTCTTTTTCTTTATATATATAAATTTTTTTTTTTTTTTCGAGACAGGGTTTCTCTGTGTTGTTTTAGTGCCTGTCCTGGATCTCGGATCAGTAGACCAGGCTGGCCTCAAACTCAGAGATCCATCCGCCTGGCTGTGCCTCCAGAGTGCTGGGATTAAAGGCGTGCGCCACCACCGCCCGGCCTGGTTGAGTTTATATTGGTTGGTGCAGAGCTAGAAGCTTCCTCTTCGATATCCTTAAGGCAGAGAAAGCTTTTACCAAGAGGTGAATATTTATGCCCAAGAAAAAATGACTTAGGTAATTTTAAAGTAGTAACTTGTTGGCTGTAGAGACGCCTCAATCAATAAAAGTGCTTGCCCCCAAAGCATGAGGGCCCGCGTTTGGATCTCCAGCACCAATGGAAAAGCTGAGCAGACTTCAGGCTTCCACATGCTTACACATAACACATCCTCAAAAATAAATAATATAAGCCAGACATGGTGGTGCAGGACTTTAATCCCAGCACCCACGAGGCAGAGGCAGGCAGACTTTTGACCCCAGTCTGGTCTATAGAGTGAGTTCCAAGATACACTGAGAAACCCTGCCTCAAACTGCATCCCCACACAAAAATTTAAAAATTCTAGCCTACTAGATTGGATCCTACTACCATGGATACTGGCTGTGTGTCATTGGAAAAATCCTCATTTGATCTTAACCAAGAAGATAAATAGCAACATCACTGGAAAAATCTATCATGGGAATCACATTTGGGTTCTTTGCAAGTACAGTTCATGTTCTTTAAAAAAAGTTTTGAGATTTATTTTTGTTTTGTGTGTATGTCTATGCAACACATGTATGTAGTGCCTGCAGAGGCAGGTGGTTGTGAGTCACCACGTGGGCACTGGATTCTAACCCAGGTCCTATGGAAGAGCGACCAGTGCTCTTAACCACTGAACCATCTCTTCACCTCTAAAGCATTTGAACTTGTCAGTACTGAGAAAGAGGGCAATAAAACAACAACAACAACAACAAAAAAAAAAACCTTTTTGTTAATTTCTGTATCTTGGTGGCCCGAAACATCAGGGCAATAGCAATTAAATAATTTTAATTAACAAAATGTAAAAAAATGATTTAAACAAGGGAAGAACTAGGCAGAGTTGAGTTACTACTTTTGATAGACCCTTAAGACTTTGGTGTACATACATTAAGAATAACTATGGGAGAAAGAAGAGTATTGGACAGAATTGGGAGGGTCTGTCTGTCTTTCCAAAGCCCTGTCAATGCTAACTTCTGAATTCATACCTATGCAGCTTTCTGTGCTTTAAAGCTTTTCCTTTTGCAGATGCAGCAGCGAAGCTTTCCTATGTTCCCATCTTTGTCTTTATCCCAGCAATGTGCTAAGTGTGCTTCCAAAGTCTTAGCAAGAGGGACATTTCTTGGTTTCAGTATTTTAGTAAGTGTGGCAGAAATGACCATCAATATAAATCTCTACAGGGCGCCAGACATGGTGACACACGCCTTTAACCCCAGCACGTTGGGATTAAAGGATCCGCAGAGGCCAGGCTGTGACACAGAGAAACTGTCTTTAAAAAAACAAACAAACAAAACGAAACAAAATAAACCAAAAACAGCACGGCAAAAAACATTATTTGATTTTAATTGGCATGATACCCATCATCTCACAATGTTCTGAAAGCTGCCCACCTTTGGTTAGTAGAAATGCCATAGCACAATGAAAGTTACACACACACTATTTTTTTTTTTTTTTTTTTTTTTTTTGGTTTTTCGAGACAGGGTTTCTCTGTGTAGCTTTGCGCCTTTCCTGGGACTCACTTGGTAGTCCAGGATGGCCTCGAACTCACAGAGATTCGCCTGTCTCTGCCTCCCGAGTGCTGGGATTAAAGGCGTGCGCCACCACCGCCCGGCCACACACACTATTTTAAACAAGTCAGCCAAGATTATCTTGCACACTTGTAACCCAGCATTAAGACTGAGGCAGGAAGAACTCAAATCCATTATAAGGTACATGGGGAAATTGGGTTCAAACAAAATCCAATGTATGGGAAAAGAAAATCAAGTGTTCTGGTGATGAAAAATTTGGAAACCACACCACTTAAACTTCTTTAAGTTTACAAAACAAAACAAAACACGCCCCCCCCCCCCAACCAACCAACCAACAACTCTGCAGATAGCTGTGGTAGTGCACACCTGTGATCCAAGTAGTCAAGAATCAAGGTCCATCTGAGTTACACACTGAGACTGTCTAAAAAATGTGAGGCTGTTGGAGAGACAGCTGAGCAGTTAAGAACATCTGCTACAGCCAGGCAACAGCGATGATGGCGGTCTTGCACACCTTTAATCCCAGTACTCCAGAGACAGAGGCAGGTGGATTTCTGAGTTCGAGGCCAGCCTGGTCCACAGACCTAGTTCCATGACAGCCAGGGCTACACAAAGAAACCGTGTTGCCCCTCCTACCCACCCTGCCCCCACCAAAAAAAAAAAAAAAAAAAAAAAAAAGGTACTTGCTACTGCACAGGACCTGAGTTCAGTTCCCTGGTCCCACAAGGCGGCTTACAAGTGTATAATTCTAATTCCAGGGGATCTGTTGCCCTCTTCTGGCCTCCATGGGCACCACACACAGGTAGTGCACAGACATACATGCAAACAATACAAACATACAAAGTCCAATTCTTTTGGTATGTTTACATATATGCACACATATACAACCTAAGTACCTCAACCATCCAAGGACAATGGGAATCACTGTCAATATCCAAGGACAGATCTTTCACAGAACAACTAGCTGATTTCCTGGGTGTTTCATCAGAGAAGTGACTGTAGCCAATTCTACTTCCCTACAAGAGATCCTGGCACTCACAGTGATGGGATTAAAGAACATTGACCAGTCTCAATGCCTAACTAGTTCTCAAATACTTCATCTGGAAACCTAGGCCTCAGATATGGCTAATAGTTATAAAAGGAGTTTAAAGTTTAAAATTCCAAAACGTCATCAGGGCTAGTGCTTATAAACCAGCTAACCGCCTGACTTGAGAACCATGGAGGTAATGAAGTTTGAGAAGGGCCTTTGGTAGGGCTGTCATTCTCTTCTCACTAAACCACAGGATCACACGTATCCTCTGTGTATGTGCATACTTGTGCATGTGTGCCCAAGGAGGCCAGAGCTATTGGTACTCCTGGAGGTGGAGTCAGGGGCAGCTGTAAACCGCCTGGTGTGGGTGCTGAACCCAGGTCCTCTCCAGAAACTGCTCCCACCCCCAATTTCAAGACCTTTAACTTGTGCTGGTCTTTGAGAAACCAAAACCTTGTACTTTTTGTCTGAAACTTCTTTAACTGAATATGCTTTTTCAAAGCACAAACAAACCACTTGAAGAACACACCTCTTCAAATGAGTATTTTGAGTTTTGATTAAAAGGGAAAGCTGGAGATTAAATTAGCATTCGAGAAGCACAAGAAATCTTCACTGTTCATTCAGCATTACACTAAGACCCAGACCACCAATCACATCTTGTAGTTTTTTTCAGTCACTGAGAAGTCATGGTGCATCCTTACTTTATAAAATCAAGTCCTACTAAAATCCTATTTTCAACTTGGCCATTTGGAAGAAAAAACATTAAAACCCCAACTGATTCTAATTTTTTAAGAATACGTATTTTTAGGAATACATTTTCAAACACTTGCTAAAGAAAAAAAAGGCAACAAAAAGATTGCATTGTTAACAAAGTTGAGACCAGCCAGGCTGTGGCAGCACACACACTTAATCCTAGCAGTTGGGTGGCAGAGGCAGGTGGATCCGAGTTTGAGGCCAGCCTGGTCTATAAAGCTAGTTAGTTCCAGGAAAGCCAGGAAGAAGTTGAGACCATAGGTGACCTTAGGCCAGGGTTTGAGAGGACTTTTTTCAGAACTAGTATTTTCTGATATTTCTGATTATTGGTATGTTCACACGGTTATGTTCATCACATGTTGTGACTGTGCCGTGTGCACTTCATGTGGGCAGGGCCAAGGCTTTGTTGGCTCTGCTTTGACCACTCCCCACTTAAAAACCGTGCCTGTGCCGTGGCAGGGTGCAGAGGGCAGTGTTGTAGTTAGTTCTTTCCTTCTTTGTGCTCAGGTTTGTAGGAACTGGTGCTTATCTTACCAGCCTGTCCACCTTTTGCTCTTTTAGACAAGATCTTTCACTGTGCTTGAAGCTTATTTAGCTAGGATGGAGGAGCGAGTAATGAGGTTTAGGGACCCACTTACCTCCACCCAGTCCAAGCAAGGTGATTACTGTTATAACCTTCCAATCTGCTTTCACATTGTCTCGAATGTGAAGGACCTCCCAGCTCTTGAGTAAGGCACCTTTTTAAATTGGTAATGACTTGAAATGTGTTGTATTTGCTTAGCAAAGGTTCTCTAGCTCTGCTTATTCATGACAAAACCCTCATCCTACAGATGTAGCAGTGAGACTATTGAAATAAAACAGGAAGGTGTATAGGTTGTCTCCTCCATCACAGAACTTCAGAATTCCCACTTCAATATTCACTCAGCTTAGTTCTAAACTACTACTTAGGAATAAAAACCACACTAACCTGTCACTTTTTTTTTTTTTTTTGGTTTTTCGAGACAGGGTTTCTCTGTGTAGCTTTGCACCTTTCCTGGAGCTCACTTGGTAGCCCAGGCTGGCCTCGAACTCAGAGATTCACCTGCCTCTGCCTCCCGAGTGCTGGGATTAAAGGCGTGCGCCACCAATGCCCGGCTAACCTGTCACTTTTAACTACAAGTGTGCAGATTAGCCCTGGCAATGTCACATTTCTGTGGGTTGAGGTTTAGGCACCTCAGTGACCAAGTACAGTCTTACTCTTTCATTCATAGTAAATCGTATCATCTTTATATTTTCTTAAAGTCATACATAAAGACTTAATTGAAAGAAATTTTATTTTAAAAAGACTTTATTCATTTTGATCAGGGAAAAATGACAATCTCAATGTCAACTTGTCACCTAATTGTAAGCTTGAACTCACAGGTATTTCTTATTCTGGATATTGTACCTACTAACATAATGTGAAATGGTCTCTTCTGTTGTCTTGGCTGCAAGTCAAAACAAACAATTTTTAATAGCCAACACTGGTACTTGGCCATAGTAAACGAGGCCAACACATTGTAACTCGATAGCCTAACAAGTACAAATACTATCAGAACAAAGTTGTAGGCATTTTTAAAAAAGGTTATCAGTATAAAAAGCTTACAATGGTCTTCTAAGACCAAGTACTCTAAACTTTAACATATTCCAAACCCAGAAGTGTCTGTGGAACCATGGAAACCCCTCTTCTAAGTCCAACCATTCAATGGAAAACTCAAAGCTTGTATTACACCTTAAAAATTGTTTTTAATGCACCAAAAGATAGACCACATGACTCATCTTTTCCACTGGCCCCCTCCTCTGCCTGAAAACAGAACTGATTAAATCTACTCAGCTCCCGCACTATGGTGGGATGGACGCATGAGTGCTAACTTTCCTAAATTCACCCCACTACATCCAAACTTTAGGAGACTCCCAGACATATCTGAGCAAGCCCTTCCTACCATTTGACAGCATTCTTCCCTTGCATTTATCTATAGCACTAAAACCCCAACAGCCATGGTGACCACCTAAAGGTTTCTCTAACAGACAAGTCATTAACTCTTAAAGCCAAAGCCATCTATGAATTATACATGGTTTGTCAGACAGGAACAAGCAAAGATAGCCACTTAACAAGCTCTGTGCTGCTAACAGGCTTTTCATTTTCTGTGATGGGGATAGAAACCCTGGCTTCATTTATGCTCAGACAGCACTGTGCCAGTGAGGCAGTCCTAGCTCAGGAAGATTTTTCCTTAGAAAGATTCTAAAAGCACAGTTCACACTAGAAGCTAGAAAGCTTCACCAATCACAATAGACTGTAGTGCTAGTCTCCAGATACCTGGAGAGGGAACATTATTCAAAAGGTGTAGAATCAATCTCACTTAACAGAAATGAAGCCTTAGACTTTAATTATAGACTATGTCTACAGAAACCAGGAACAAGGGACACTAGGACCAGTTTCTTCCTGTGGACCAATACCCCCTACAAAAAAAGCTGTGCCTTAATTATTGCTTCTTTATAAAATTACATTTCCACAGAACTATGCAGTACCTGACGCAGAAAAACAATCACATAAGGAAGCATTTATTGGAGGTTTAACATGAATCATACAAATAAAAAGGCGTATAAACACAAATCCACATTGAGTCATAACACAGATAGCAAAGGACAAAGTGAAAACAAAGAAACTAATGGGCAGCTATATACAGTTGGACACAATTGTGTCATGTACACTAGAAAGTCTTTTACAAAATAATCATCTTAGGTCAACAGAAGATCAAGCAATCTTCAATGTCGTCCTGTAAGATGGTTTCTTTACACCTCCTAAAACAAAAACAAAACCACCATTAGATGTGTGCAATCCTCACAAGCTTGCAAAGGTCCACTTTCATGAATTGTTTTAAGTCCTCACTTTATTCTTTTCTTCAATAATTAAAGATCACATGCATATTCATTAACAAAGTGTAGTTTGGGTATTTGAAAAATTCACTGGAGTTCCCAAATGGTATTAGGAGGATTTACTGGAAAACACAGGAATGCAATCTTCCCAGTTACAAGCCTAGCAGACGAAGACCAACTAGAAGCACAGCTCTAGTAAGCCAAGGAGGATGCTATCACCAATGCAGATTTCAGGTTTCTGATTGTAACACGACAACGAATTGCTTTGTGCATGTGATCTTTAACTTATATCCCAGATTTAAAAGTTCTTGTTTTGGTTTGTAGATTTCACTATTAGCTATAAAAAGAAAAAGCAAGCATTAAATCTTAAAGAATGGACACTTAAAATGAGGCTCCACAATTGAAATACAACACTAAACAGAAGACCAAAATGATTAAGCTGTAAAAAGGCATTTATGTACTTTAACTCCTGCAAAAAACCATTTAAGTTAAGTTTAGACACTTAATCTCCAAAAAGATTAAAAAGAAGCCAAAGTCTGAAGTTTCCACTTTTAATCTTTACGCTGGTACATGAAGTTGGAAGAGACCATACCACAGGACAGCGTTTTCTGGTGTATGCCTTGCGCTCTGCCCGCAACGTGCGACCCCCAGAGATAGACGTGGTCAGGGTGACACACGGCCTGCAATGAAGTTCCCGCTGGCGGGTACAAACAAGGTATAATGTCAGAGTTAGAAGACAACATTCTTGTTTTCCTTAAGTTGTACCCATTTCAGTACTTTACCTGTTAATAGTTCTAAAAAAGTTTAAACCTCCTGGTACACAAAGCAAACAGAAAAACTCTTAAGTTTTTCTGTAATTCTAAAAAAGGTGAGGTAAGACTTTAAAGTTAAAGATCTATAGACACTTTAGGCAAAACAGGCTCATAAAGCAATTAAGAAATCAACAATTTAGTAAAGACTACACAATATTTTGTTTACTCCTCTTTTCCATTTGTCTATTGATCTTTAAATGAAATCAGACATTGCCAATGCTGTCCTGTAAGCTCACACACCTGCTTTCTCCCAGGTCCTCCTCAGTAGGGCTGGTAATTGTTCTGGTGATTGCCACCCCCTCGGGATGCCTTGCCATAAGTGCTCTGTTGACCTAGTGTGAAAGGACACAAGCTTTACTAAGAAGTTTCCTATAAAACTGTCCTTTTAAACATGAAAAAAACGAAGACCAAATTACCCAGTATTTAAAACTGTGCATGCTGAACATTAAAATATCAAGCCATCTTTATGAGCCAACAGTTGTAAATTGTACTTTAAGATAACCATCACTGTCTGTTACTATCCTATGACTATACAGCACAAAGACTTAACTCCAAACATCTCAATAGGAAACTCATACACACAAACAACTTAATGGGAAAGTACTTCAAAATTGAATTTTAATACCACTGGTTTATAAAATTAAGTTAAGTATTCTTACCGCTGTAGTCTGCATATCCCTGTCCATATCCATAGTTCCCATAGTTATACCCAGTATAATCATATCCGCCATAGCCACTATAGTTTTGATCACCACCATAGGCACTATTATAATTTCCATATCCTTGATCATAATAGTTATTAAATCCTTGGTTCCAGTTTTGGCCCTGACCTGAAACAATGCACAATGATTGTTAGGAAACCACTCTGAATCCTTCCAATCCTAACACAAAATGATGCATTCTTGTCCCCTACACTCTACTTTCAAAAACCTCCCCACAAACCAGCCTTTATCATGTGGGATCATTTTAAAAGTTTCAATCTGGCTGTGCTTTCTAATGGGCCATTTTACCCAGCAGTGTACTGCTTCAGTTAAAAAAAAAAAAAGATAAATCAGTATTCCCCAAACGAAGCCTCACCTCGTCCACGCCCCCTCGCTCCACCTCGTCCACCAGCCGCTCCACCTCTCCCGCCCTTCTGTTGTTGCTGTTGCTGCCTGTACACCTCTTTGGGCTGTGCAACTTTGATTTCGCACTGAAAACAAACAGAATTCGTGCTGATGTTCTAAGCTCGGAACACAAAACCAGCTTTCTTTTCAAACAGGTTTTTCACAATGTAATTCAATGGATTTACCTTCCCAGACCCTATCTGATGGTATCTGCTTTCTAACAATTTCTTTACTGGTTCTTCATCTGTGTATGTGATAAAACAGAATCCTCTTCTTTCATTTGTTTTTGTATCCATGGGAAGCTCAATATTTTCTATCTGAAAGCAGGTGTATTCAAAACAAACAAAACCACTCGTTAACGGTAGTGCAGAATGCTACAGGCTCTTTACAAACTTCAAACACGTTCTACTGGCCACTGCTTTCTAAAAAGCTGTTATATTTATTCCTTCACAGCATCTTTTACCCCAGAGGCCACCGGCTGGTAAAACACCCATCACTCTATAAGGCCTTGGGCTTTGGCCACATGAGATTAGATGTTAAGTGTCTACTATAGCACAGGAAGCAGCAATCAAGATGTAGTAACTAGAAGGCACCCAAGCAGTAATTCAATCCTATCCTCTTTAATATTAATGAACCCTACGCAAACTTGACCAAGCACAAGTATTTCAAAAACACATCAAACGTGTACAAACACAGCCCACCTCTCCAAAGGCTCCAAAGTATTCTTTAATTTGTTCTTCTGAAGTATCTGGACTCAGTCCACCCACAAAAACCTTTTTAGGGGGTTCTTTTCCCTTTAAAGCTTTGGCCCTTTTGGGGTCTATCAATTTGCCATCCAGTTTGTGTTCTTTCAGTTCCAAAACCTAGAAGACAAGTTAGACAGGAACTTAGAAGCCCACAGCGATTTGCAAGCAACACAAAAGGCACAAGGCGAAACACACCCCTACCTTATCCACACTAGCAGCATCTTTGAAAAGCACAAATCCAAATCCTCTTGATCTTCCAGTGACTGGATCTGTTTTAATTGTGCAGTCTACAACTTCCCCAAATCGAGACAAATATTCAGTCAAATCTTTCTTGCTTGTATCCCAGCTCAAGCCTCCAATAAACATTTTACTAGAAATAAAGTTATTAAAAAAAGACTTAACAGTAACTCAGTGATTACTTTAACCCTGTAATTAAACAATAAAATAAGTACAGGGTAACTTACTAAGGGCAAGCCATCTACTTTGATTCCAAACACTCACAGACCACAAAAACCTTAAGATCACTTGCTCAAACCAGCAGACAGGTTGCTTCCTACTGTCCAAAGACAAAACTTTGAAAACGAAATCCGGCAGAGGTTCTGCTCCGAAGACTCTGGGATGCCAAGCACAACTTCCACACCGAACCCCGCACACAACTTACGTGGACTTCCGTCCGTAGCTCTCAAGCCAACTCGCTAAAACCCCCCAAGAACTCTCAGCACCAGCGAGCGACTGGCGCCCAAACCAAGAAGTCTCCCAAACCTCCCCAGCGAAAAGTCGCCCCAGCAGCCAACCACAACAACACGCACAATGAAGAGGCAGAGGCGGCGGCGGCTGCAGCTGCCGCATGTGGCGCACCGAGCCCGGCCCGTCCCCTCCCTTCCCTCCTCCCCCCCCTCCAGTCCAGCCCGCCCGCCCTGGCCCCGCGCGGCGCCTGCGCACTCGGGGCGCCGACGGCGGCGCCGCCCTCCTTCCCCCCGACCCCTCCTCCCTTCCCCCACCCTCGGCGGGCCTCTCGCGTCATCCCCCACCCCATCTTACTTTCCGCTAGCGGGGAAGCTACTGGGGTCCAGCAGGGGCACGCGGAGGCTCGGCTCGGGGACATGCGGGGGAGGCCGCGCGCGCGGATCCGGAGGGGCGCAGGGCGCGCGCGGGGCGCTGGGGGAGGGGAGGCGCGGAGCGTGCGGTACCCGTCATCCTGCTGGTTCTTGCTCGCGTTGATCTTGGAGCCCTCGGCGAACTCCTCTAGGTTGCTGTACTCGTTCACGTCCTCCATGGTGGCGGAGCCGTCGGCGGCGGCGGCGGCGGGGTGCGGGCGCGCAGTCCGGGTCCCGGCGGCGGCAGCGGCAGCGGCGGCGGAGCGTTGTATGGAGCCGGGTTTAAAATGGCGGCGGAAGAGATCCGGCCGCCGCCTGCGCCCTCCCTTTATAGCCGCCCCGCCCGCCAATCGGGAGGGCTGCTGGGCGGTGACGTGGCGCGGGGTCCGGCGCGCCCCCTGCCGGGAGGCGCTGGAAGCGAGCGAAGGCAGGAGCGGGGCGAGCTGCCGGGGAGCCCGCGGCCGCCAATGGGAGAGGCTGCGGGAGGCGAGAGTCGCGGGAGCGGAGGGGAACAATGGCGGTGGCGGCGGCGCGTGGGAAAGCCGGGGCGGGACCTCCATCGCGGGGCGCCGGGGGAGGCGCGAGGTGGCGCCGGGTGGCCGGGCTCAAGAGGAGCAGGAGCAATCCGACGAGCAGGAGATCCCGGGGCCGCGGCGTCGCAGGCAGGGGCCACGGTCCCGCTCGGCCTGGATCGAGCCTTTTGGTGTCGCGCGTCCCGTTCGGCCCACTCGCGTCCTGCGCCCTCAGTCAGTAGTCCCCCAGGGCGGAGCTGCTGGGACCGCCCGCCCGCCCGGCTGGGTGGCTGGCCGGCTGCTCCGGGCCAAAAAGGCGGCGTGCACCCGGCGCGGCTTGCCGAGGAAGCTGCAGCGCGCGCGCTCGCCCGGTGCACGCGTGCTCTGTCCCCGCGCGGGCTGGCAGCGGCCGGACAGAGAGCGGACGCGCGATGACACCTCCCCTCCTCCGGTCCTGGCACTGGGGGGGGCGGTGTCGGCTCAGGCGCCCTCGGCGGCGGGATCGCCGCAGCCCGGGTCCGTGCGGCCTCCCGGGCTGGCTGAGACCGCGGCGGAGGGCGGGGCCTGCACGGAGGACTGAAGCGGTGCCAGAGCGCACGCGGTGGGCGGGGAAGGTGGGGGGGAAGAGGAGGAGGAGGAGGAGGTCAGGGGCCGGAGAAGGCAAGGGGCACTCACGTCCCCGGCGCGCCACGCCAGGGGCTCCCGTCCGCACGTGCCCCGGGCCGCTCGCGCCGGCTCCACCAGGCTGCGGAGGGCTTGCGCCCGCGCTCCGGGCTCCGGGGCTCCGAGCTCGGGCGTTCGCTCCTTTGTTCCCGCCCACGCGAGGCCCATTTTGACGGACGGCGCTCGGGGCCCGCCGGTGGCCAATAGGCGCGCGCGCCCCGCTTCCCCCGCCCCCTCGGAACCCGGAGGCGCCGCCCCTCGGGCTGCCCACGCGGTCTGGGCCTGCGCGGCGGCTCGCCTGGTCTTCGGGGTGCAGCAGCTTTTGGGCGGCTTCCTCTGCTATTGCGGGTCTCCCCCCCCCCCTCTGCCCACCCGGAGCCGGCCTGGTCTCTTCGCGCCTCGGAGTCGCGCGCTCTCGCCAGCGCTCCGATTTGTTGCTGGGCCTTCGGGAGCCCAAAGGCGTCCTAGGGCGCAGGCGGTGCTGTCCTCTTTTTGCCAGCGAGGCCGAGCCCGTGGTAGCATCCGGCAGGGAAATGGTCGTGGTTTCGGTGCCCGCCGAAGTCACAGTTATCCTGTTAGATATCGAAGGTACCACAACCCCGATTGCTTTCGTGAAGGTGAGGGGCGGAAGGGAGCGGGGAAGTTATTTGCGCCTAAAAGCATCTGAAAAAGGAATTTAAGTGTTGCAGATTTTGCCTGCAGGGTCGAGGAGAGGTGGTGTGGCTTTGCGTCTCTGGAATGGGGAAGAGAGCGAGGCTGCGGGGGTGCTTTTCCCCGCGCCACCATCTTCTTCCTCCCCTGTCCTTGCTTTTGGTTAGGTAGAGAAGGACAGGAAGAAGAGGAGGTGGTCTCAGCAAAGGCTTGCGGGAAGGCAGGTCAGCTGGGAGGAGTTGGGATGACAGGAGCGCCCACGGCCCGGGCAGGTAGGTGTGTACCCTGTCGCCCGGTGCGTGAGCGTCCACCATGTGCGGGGTTGCGGCCTGGAGAGGTAGTGGTCTTTGAGGTTTAGGTCTTCCCAGTGCAAAAGAGGAGTTTTCAATGGCTCTGGTACCTTGGGCAATAACAATTGGTTTTCGCACCATCTCACTTGGCGCTGGTTAGTGGCTGAGCTGTATGCATACTTATTTCAGTTGACTACCAGAGCACCTCTAAAGTCCATTTATTTTCCTTAGAAAACCACGAGATGTTCAAACTTTTAAGTATCTGCCCCGTTAACACTGTTTCACAGGCTTAGGACTTTGCTTTCTTCCATATACTCAATTTAACCACCCGTATTAACCGCAGATATTTATGTAAAATAGTTGAGATAATTTAGGGGGAAAACAGTTGGAAAACCCATCGTCTAATAAATTGTGCAGCCTGTTTTAAGTTCTATTTTGATTGTTTACGTTTTACAATTACCCGATTTTCTAGGTGCAGGTCATAATCTTTGTACACAATTTTAGGTCTCCAAATATAATAGCTGCTTTGTTTTTGTTTTTATTATTTTCTTAAGGCAGCGTCATTTCCTCAATATATCACCCAGGTTGGCCTCAAACTCCCAGCAATCCTGCCTCTACCTCCAGGGCTGAGGTTTCTAGACAAGTGTCACCAAACCTGGCCACTGTTTACTTGTCCCCCCCCCCCCCCCCGGAAGAATTGTGGTGCTTTGGACACTTAACAGAGGTCCTGAACAAGTCTATTTGGACATTTCCCCAAGATTTTAATTACAATAGAGATCAGTGGAAAATTTCAAGACCGCTTAAATGCTGATAATTGTGTCTGTTTTCTTGTTACATAATTAGCTGCTCTGTGTGTGTGTGTGTGTGTTGGGGGGGTGTTGGTTATCTTTCACACTAGCTCTATTCTCTTCCTGTCTGTTGTCCACTAGGGCACCAGGAGTAGTGGCAGCCGAGGTCATGATGTCGCAATAGATTTGCACCATTTTTGGAAAATTGATTTGTTGAATAAGATAGGTCATACAAATCAGTTTGGAAGCAAAGAGTAAAACTTCTCCCCCACCTCTCTCTCCCTGCCTTTCATTAGATCACTATGAGCCATTTCTTAATCCCTGGGCAGTCTTATTCTGAAATCTTGTAATAAAAGTGCTCTAGTGACCTAAATACAATTTGATACCAGAATATATGCACATTCAAGGCTAGCTACAAAATAATGTTTTGGGAATCTCTACAAAAGGATAGCTTTTAGCAATCCATGTGGTGCTGCTAGGAAGGCTGAGGCAGAAAGATTGCTAGTTTGAAGTCAGCCAGGGCAACACAGTGTGACATCATCTCAAAAATAACTAAATATAGGGCCCGGAGAGATGGCTCAGCAGTTAAGAGCACTGGCTGCTCTTCCAGGGAACCAGGTTCCGTTCCCGGCACCCATATGGTGGCTCACAACTGCCCATAACTCCAGTTCCAGGGGTTCAGATTCCCTGTTTTGGTTTTGGCAGCCATCAGGCACACGAGTGTGGTGCACAGACACACATGCAGGCAAAACACTGTACATAAAATGAAAATTCTTAAAAAAAGTTCAGGGCTAGGCATGGTGACACACACCTTTAATCCTAGCACTAGACCAAGGCAGAAGCAGGTAGATCACTGTAGATTTGAGGCCAGCCTGTTCTACGTCTCCAGTTCCAGAACAGCCGTGAGAGGGAGAGAGAGGGAGACTGTCTCAAAAAATACAAAATATAAAAGTAGAGTTTAAAAAGTAAATAAATATAAATAAGGTAGTTTCTTGGGTCTACTGTTATTTTACTATTAGACACGAATTTATCAAAATCAGTATTTCTGAAAGTATGTTCAGAAGAATGAGTTACATTCAGAAGAATTTGAGTTCCGGGGGTGTCTATGAAATTCCATTAGACATACTTGAGAGCTCCTGTCTGAACAAGTTCAGCTCGCTTTCTTTACAGCACGACTCCTCAGAGCCCATGTGGCTGGCTGCGTGCTCATGTATGCATTCGCTTGAGTCATCGGGAGGGCGGCATTTTCTGAGTAAGAAATGTCTAGAGCATCTGAGGGACTGAGCTTTTTGAACACGTTAAAGGGAATGGCCGAGTCATGAGTGGAGCTGGGAGTTGAAAGGTGTCCTCCTAAAGCACTGTTTGTCAAGTAGGTGTGTGAACTTTTAGTCTTGTTTCCTAGGAATGGCGGAAGGAAACGTTGAGTGGTGTTGGCACGAGATATTGAACTTGTCTTCAGAATTGTCTGAATTGAATAAGGCTCCAAAAAGCTGTACAAAATGCCTGGGATTTGAGCCCAAATTGTCACGATCAGAACCTCTTCCTCTTGGCTGGGGTGGCTCAGTTGGTAGGCGCTCACCTAGCATATACCTCCAGCACAGGGTAAAACCAGCCCCAACACTAGGTGTCTTAGGGTTTTTATTGCTGTAGAGAAACACCATGACCATGGTAACTTTTTTTTTTTTTTCTCGAGACGGGGTTTCTCTGTAGTTTTGGTGCCTGTCCTGGATCTTGCTCTGTAGACCCGGCTGGCCTCGAACTCACAGAGGTCTGCCTTGCTCTGCCTCTCGAGTGCTGGGATTTAAGGTGTGTGCCCCTGCCGCCTGGCGACCATGGTAACTCTTACAAGGAAAATATTTAGTTGAGGTGGCGGCTTACAGTTTCAGGGGTTCAGTCCTTTATCATCATGGTGGGGAGCATGGCAGCACACAGGCAGATGTGGTGCTGGAGGAAGAGCTGAGAGTTCTCCATCTAACGGGCAGCAGGAAGTGGGCTGACTGTCACACTGAGTGAAGCTTGAGAAAAGAGACCTCAAAGCCCGCCCCCACAGTGACACACTTCCTCCAACAAGGCCACGCCTCCTAATAGTGCCCCTCCCTTTGGGGGCCATTTTCAAACCATCACTTTATGTGTGGTGTGGAAGGTCTGTAATCCTGTTATTAAGGAGGTAGACACGGGAGAATCAGAAATTCAAGGTCATCCTTGGCTACAGAGCAAATTTGAGGCTAGTTTGGGCTACATGAGACCCTCTCTTAAAAAAAGGCCACTCTAGGCCGGGCGGTGGTGGCGCACGCCTTTAATCCCAGCACTCGGGAGGCAGAGCCAGGCGGATCTCTGTGAGTTCGAGGCCAGCCTGGGCTACCAAGTGAGTTCCAGGAAAGGCTCAAAGCTACCCTGTCTCGGAAAAAAAAAAAAAAAAAGCCACTCTTAATATTTCTGTTATTTCACCTAACATTTGTGAAAGTCCCATCTCCATGGTTCTTTTTATTGACATATGTATGTATGTATGTATGTATGTGTGTAGGCCCTGTGCATGCAGTGCCTGTAGAGGCCAGAAGAAGGTGTCAGATATGGATCTGGAGTTAACAGGTGGTTGTGGATGCCGGGAACTGAACCTGGGCCCTTCTGCCAGACAGAGCCACAAGTGCTCTCCTCCACCCCGTCCAGTCTCTTCTGCTTGGTTATTGTTTGTTAAGTTGTAACCGTTGACATGAGAACACGTTAATCACCATGAAATACCATAAAAGTACACGTAAGAATAATCCAGTTTATGTTGCTATTTGATGATGAACCTTGATCAGAATGTGTAGAGGTACCCTTCATTTGCGTATTTGACTCTGGTTAGCGTGCACTGGGAACGTGGGATATTGTCAAGAATTGCCCTTGAAGGTACCCTTCGTGTGTCAGTGCTCTTTGGAAAGGCTGATTTTCCTTTCCTTTTTCTTTTTTGGTAGTTCTGTTTTGTTTTGAGATGGTCTCTCTATGTAGTCCTGGCTTTCCTTGGACTCTGTGTGTAAACTGGGCTGGCCTCAAACTCACAGAGATTGGCTGGCCTCTGCCGCCTCCCTCCCCAGTGCTGGAGAAAGGTGTGAGCAGCTACACCCAGAATGTCAACTGCAGCCAGTCATTGAAGGTTGGAATAAACCCTCTTTTCCTCCTTGGTGTCCGATGGGGAAGCTGTTGGGAGCTTTGGGTATAGCAGGTTGTTTTGGCTTCCCCACTGGAGACCTGAGATGGGCTGAGCACCCTCACTGGGAGGGGCAGCAGACAGATTGCTGGTACTGTTATTTGTTCTCTTTCTCTTTGTTGTTGAATGGAACTACCTGCAACTTAGCGTCAACAGCCCTGGATGTGTGGTCTCACTCTCCGGGGTTGGGAAGTGGTGTGCTTTCTTGCTGTCTCTGCTGCTTCAGCCCTGAGGCTACAGGCAGTTTTACTTACTGTCCTATTTTCTGATTCACATGGTTCTGGAGCAGGATGGGCTCCTGGGGCCCAATAGTTTCTTGGGGACACGGAACCTAGAGGGCTGTCCTGTGTAAGGCTCATCAAACGGGCTGGGCAGCTGGCAACTGTAGACCCCGGCTCCCCTTCCAGGTTCCCACTGCTTCCTTGTCTGGAATGCCACCAGCTCTGCCCCTCCGTGCCTCTGGAGCTTGTTTTGTTCAGCTGCTGGATCTGTCAGTGTTTTTGCATTGCTGATGTGTCAACATTTTTTTGATCAGGTATATCAGCAGGACAGGAGCAGGCATTGCCAGAATAAAATCTGGCCTCATGTTTCTATACTAATAAGTTCTAAAAGAGTAACTTAACGTAATCAAGTGGTAATTAATGGTTTGTATTAATGAATTGTTTTCTTTTACCCTACTAGCATCTTTTGTGACTGTTGGGGTGCACACATGCTGTAGAACAACCACTTGGCTTTTGTTTGTCAGTGGTGATGTAATGAGCATTTTCTTGTGCATTGTTTTTAGCCTGTGAATACAGACTAGCACCAGTCAGCAGTTTTTGTGGTTATCGTACTTGGGAAACCAGCTAGCGCTTCTGAGCTTGGGGAAGGTTCTCATTTGATAAAAGGCTTGCTGTCTGATGCTTTTTTCTTTCGTTGTGTGTCAAAACAGTTGTGATAGTTTCCTTCTCTATGGCTGCTGTGAGCAGTATTAGTGAGTACTGAGTCATTGCCCCTGAGGGAAATCCTACCAGGTTTGGTCCTGTTTGTATCATCAATCAGTGCATAACCTTGTTTTATGTGTTTGTTTGCCCTTTTTAATGTTTGTGTGTGTGTGTGTGTGTGTGTGTGTGTGTGTGTGTGTGTATAGAGACTCATTAATATTGCAGTAAAGCCATTTGAGTTTGCTGCAAGCCGCAGGAAAACATAATGCAATTCAGCTGCTATCACAAAAGCTACTACTTGGAAAAGTCAAGGACTTCTCCAGAGGTCAAGCCATGGCTTAAGGAGTCTTGGTGATACTTTAGCTTTTGTATGTATATTAGCTGGTTCCTAAAATGATTTTCTTGTGTGCTTCCAAGAACTCCTAACAGTGTATTTATCTAAAAAGCCTATCAAGTATCCAAGGCCATACGAAACAACACCTGTCTCCTAGGTCAGGGGATAGCTTTATTTCTTGTGCAGTTTAGGGTGAGACCCTCCTTTCTTTTACAACCTTACTAATAGACCCCTAACTTCTTACCTAACCACTTCTAGGAATGTAGACTGAGCACATAGATCCCCTTTTTGATTTACTAACCGGTCATTAGCACTCAGTTGACCTCCTCTTTTCCACTCTTGTTTTGGATTGTAAAAGAAAGCCTAATGGTCACTGCCTGAGGAAAAGTCTTACCTACCTTTATGACCCCGTAGAATTCAAGCCTTGCTCTGCCAGAGGATCACTATTGCTTGGGTTTGTAACTGGATTCCAGAGAGACTTAGGGAGAACTGAGAGAATAAGGAGACAGAGAAGAGAAAAGAGAGTGGAAGAACTAGATGGGTAAGAACTTGAGAAGAACAAACTGAGATGGGGAAGAACTAGATTGAAGGGCTAGAAGGGAGTACTAGAGGGATGAGATGGAAGATGAGGAAGAGCCAGATGGGGAAGAACAAGATGAGGAAGGAGATGAGAGAGAAGGAGATGGGAGAGATGCTGATATGGGAAGGAACTAGATGGATGAGAACCTAGATGGGGCAGAACTAAGATGAGAGAATTAAGATAGAACTTAGAGGGGACAGCAGATAGTGTAGAGAGAAATCAGGCAAGAAAGGAGCTAGGCGTGAGAGCAGAATAGAAGCTTGTAGAGAGAGAACTGACTCAGAAGAATGAAGTGTATGAACTAAGGAGTTTCGTGTACATAGATTGATTTCTTTTCATCAAAGAGTAATTATCAGCTGGTTGTAGATTCTTCCCGGACCCTGGGAGAGGACTCTCGAGGGGCTGGACCCCCAAGTCCTCCATAGTACGTCCTGCTGCCTTGAGTTGAGGAAGCACTAGACAGCACTGGGCCCTTGCCGTGGGGCCGTTTTCAAAGCAGAGCTGCCAACAAAAATGTGGAAAGGCTAATTGTGCATTGTGTGCCAGCTCAAATAGGCAGCCTTTGTTCATCCCCAACTGTCTGCTGGGATGTGGGCATCTTGTCCTTGGGAAACTTTAGTGGGTTTTTGTTTTTTTGACATCATGACAAGCGTGTGGAAGAGTCTGAGGCAGGATGATTGTGAGTTCTAGGCCAGCCTGGGGTGCATAGCGAGACTTTCTCTCCAAAGATAAGAAGTAAGTATCCGTGTAATGTAATAATTTCAAGAAAGGGCTTGGGAACCATGTGGTTCAAGATGTTTAGTTCTTGGCTATACTGTAGTTAGACTTACAGTGGTTCAGTGTTTTATAAAATTATCTTTTGTGATATTGAATATGATCTATAATCCTTTAATTTTTTTTTTTTTTACTTTTATTTATTTTGTGTATGTGTGGGTGTACATGTGCCACAGTGTGTGTGTCTGGAGGTCAGAGGACAACTTGTGGCTGTCAGGTTGGAGGCAAGCTCCTTTACCTGCTAAGCCACCCTGCTGGCCCGGTTTTGCTTTAGAAAGGATTGATGGTGAGGTCATTAAAGACCGAGCTCGGGGCTGGAATTTTAACTCTGAGAATTAGATACTTGTTTGTTTTGAACAGAAGAGGGAAAGCATGTATCTTAAAAGTTCTTGTTAATAAAATCAAACCCGAGGCCAGTTATTGGGGTGAATGCTGGAAGATCAGAGAAGCAGAACAAGTCACAACTACCTCACCTCGCCAATTCCTCAGGTGATCCTGCTTCCTCAGACTGGGTGCCTCTCAGCTGAATTATGCTGCTCAAAAGCCTAAAAGCTTAACCAGCTCTAGTTCCTTGTCCTCACGCCTTAAATACCTTTCTGCCTCCTGCCATTATTTCCTGGGATTAAAGGCATGAGTCACCATGCCTGGCTGTTTCCAGTGTGGCTTTGAACTCACAGAGATACAGGTGGATCTCTGCCTCTGGAATGCTAGGATTAAAGGCGTGTGCTACCACTGCCTATTGTGGCTGTTGTGTTCTCTGACCCCAGATAAGTTTATTAGAGTGCACAATATTTTGGGGAACACAGTACCACCACAGGAAAGTGCTACTAATATGGTTATAGTTACAGCTGCCTAGTTAACCAAAAATCCTCAGTTTTTCAGTTGAAAATCTCTTAGAGCTGGGGAGATGGCTTAGTCAGCCATGTATGTAAGTATTGATCACATGAGCATGAGGACCTGAGTTCTGGTCCTGGAACACATGTAAAAAGTAAAAACAACAGCACACCCCAAATCCAGAGCGTTCCTGTAATCCCAGCACCGGGGCTCCATAGACCAGTGGCGCTCAGGGGTTTGCTGGCCAGCCAGTCTCCTCAAAACAGCGAGCTCCAGGTTTAGAGAGAGCAGTGCTTAGCTTTGGCGTCTGTCTCCAGAGGAACATGCATCCCTCTCTCCCAGGTCTCTTGAAGACGTAAAGCCTGGTTATTGATTTTCAGGTGGAATATGGTATCAGAACCCAGGGCGTTGGCACTAGAGAGCTCTGTACCGTGAAGACAGCCGCCCCTGAGGCCTGGATGACCTCACCTTGGTGTTGGGATTTGAGAGGCTTGTTCATTGAGCCCTGGATATACTTTGGGCCAGCAGTAAAGCCTCTTGGAACCTCGGCTATTTCATCTACTGAAAAAGAGTTTGTTTCCTTGGAATAAATGTGAATTCTTGACCGACCCCCTTCTCTTAGAGACTAGGAACCTGGGCCTGGCTGGCTCTCAGGAGCTCACAGGAGTCTGACACTCTGAATTTTTTTTAAAGAACCTTACTCCAGTTCCTAGCCAGTTGTGATGATAACTTCCCTTGTTGTCTGTGATTCGTCACACTTAATTAGATTAGAGTTTATCTTTCATTAGTTACAGTTAACCTCCTTAACGGGATTTACGAGTTGGGCACATTTCTTGATTTATTTAGAGTGGAGATACCAGTTTTCAAAAGGGACATCCATTGTTTGGGTTCTGCCTCACTCACCTCGGGGGACGTAGAGGGACAGTTTGTGAGCCCTTCTGGCCCCCAGAGCACCGCAGCAACTCAGACTTCTTAGTTTCTGGTCCTGTTCTCAGGAAAGATGTTCAGTCTTCAATGCTCTAACTGCTGAGAGGTTCTGGAAGATGGTGTGGCTGTTCTGTGAAGTAATTCCTATTGTCAGAAGTGTCTAGATTAAGCTTGGGAGGCCGTTTAAGAGTTATTTTAGTGTGCATGGTGGCACATCCCTGTTATCCCAGAGGCTGAGACAGGAGGATCATGAGTTGGAGGACAGTTTATGGTTATTAGTTGTAGCCAGAGTTTTCCTGCCTTGCCCACAGTCAGGACAAATCTCTGTCACCCGCCAGTCCCACAGCGGCTCAGACCCAACCAAGTAAACACAGAGACTTATATTACTTATAAACTGTATGGCTGTGACAGGCTTCTTGCTAACTGTTCTTATAGCTTAAATTAATCCATTTCCCTAAAGCCATGTGGCTCATGGCTTACTGGCGTCTTCACATGCTGTTTGTCATGGTGGCGGCTGGCAGTGACTCCTTCACTCAGCCTTCCACTTCCCAGAATTCTCCTCTCCTTGTCCCGCCTACTTCCTGCCTGGCCACTGGCCAATCAGTGTTTTATTTATTGACCAACCAGAGCAATTTGACATACAGACCATCACACAGCAATTCGTCCTTACCTTGAAGAAATTCCCGTAATAAAAATAAAAATCACAGTAAAAGTGGAGCTTGTTGGCCAGGGAGCCAGCCTGAGGAAGGTGGCCAGCAGCCTAGGAGATGGCGCCTCCCTCTCCACGACAGAGCGTGCCTGGATCATTGCCTCAGGCTGTTGCTTTCTTCCCTGGCACTGTCCGCAGAGCAGCCAGTGGTCCCATGACTCGGGTAGTAGATCCTGGGGAACCAGAGAGTGTAATAAGGTAACTGTCTAATTCAGACCCTCCAACCGCTCTGTGCGGTGAGTGTTATGAATGAATGAACTGAGGCTCAGAGGCTGGGGTTGAATCGATCCCCTCCTGTGCCCCTCCCTGCATCTGCTGGGTTTGAAACTGTGTGTGGGCATGATAACACATGCTGCCCACCCCCGAGCTATACGCCCTCAGCCCACAGAACTATTTTTGAAGGGAGAGGAAGAAGGGCAACATTACAGTTTATATATGATAAAGCTCAGTTGTTCTTGCAGGGGTGGGCAGCTTTCTCTGGAGTCACAGGGACTCCTTAGTTCTCTGTATGAAGCTGCCTGTGATGACTCCTGCCATGCTGGCTAAAGGCAGAACATGTAAAGACACGCGGAACATGTGCCTTTCAGCCAGGGTGGAGCTGCCCTACAGTAAACACTTCTGCTTGCTTTGAGCTAAGTGAATGCTTCTCTCTCTCTCTCTCTCTCTCTGTCTCTCTCTCTCTCTGTCTCTCTCTCTCTTCTTTTTTGGCTTTTCAAGACAAACTTGTGTATCCTTGCCTGTCCTGGAACTTGCTCTGTAGACCAGGTTGGCCTCTGCCTCCTAAATGCTGGGATTAAAGGCATCCGCCGCTGCTGCTGCCGCCGCCGCCGCCGCCACCACCGCCGCCGCCACCACCGCCACCGCCTGGCAGGACTTTGGGTTTTAGCAAACTCTTTAGCCATAGTTATGTATGGCTAACTACTCTTGTCATTGCATTTATATTTTTTTCTCCTAATTTCATGCAGGATGAATGGCCTCTGGTTTGTTTTTATGGTGAGTGGCTTATTTAAATACTAACAACAAGCCCTGTGTGGTAGCTTGTGCCTATAATGCCAGCACTCAGGTTGAGGCAGGAGGTTCTTGAGTTTCAGGCCAACCTGGGCTATGTAATAAGAGTGTCATACCTGACCAAAAAATATTTTTTAAAATCTGATTTTGTTGTTGACACAGGGTCACATATCTCAGGCTGGCCTCAGGCTTCCTACGAAGCCAGGGATGACCTTGAACTCCTGATTCTTTTGCTGTCACACGTGCTGTCACACGTAGATTGACTTTTTTAAAAACTAAACTTTAATTATATCAGTTGTTGTGCTCTACTATAATTATATGTTTTTGGGCTGGTGAGATGGTTCACTGGGTAAAGGCACTCGCTGCCAAGCCTCATGACCTGAGTTCATCCCCAGGACCCATGTAGTAGAAGGAGAGAACCGACTCCTGATCATCACACACATGCTGAGGAACACACACCCCATACACCTACACACACACACACACACACACACACACACGCACACACACACACACACATGCACACACACACACGGCAGAAAGTAGAGTGAGGTATGGTAGCTCAGCTCGTATACTCCCAGCACCACAGAGGCCCGGTTAGGGAGGTGGTCAGGAGAGCTAGAGGTAGTGGGAGCTCCAGGTCAGCCTGAGCAAGAGTGAGACCTCGGCCTGAAAAGAAAGGTAGAGAAGGCATATCTTTGAAAAGTTTTTACTGGACTGTATTATCGGTGAATGATGGGCTTCATTAGGGCAGTTTCATGCATGGTTGTAGTGTGTTTTGACCATCCTCACTCCCCATAACCCTTTCTTGCCACCGCCCTGTGATTGCTGACCCCCGCCTCTTCTAACCAGCCCCCCTCCGTGGTCATGACTTGTCTGTTTCAATGACCCACTGAGTTTAGTGAAGGTTGCCTCATCTCCCCAGCACCCACAGACTGGTTTAGAGCTGCAGGCAGAGGTGGAGTGAAAAGGTGTCTTTGCCGCCAGCGAGACCAGCCCAGAGAGACTCTTAGCAGAGCCCTGCCCTCCTCCGTTCCCTTCTGTTTCTTATATCACCTACAACAGGGTTTACGTTGCAAACTGTTTAGTATCGAGTTTTATTTCTTGCTTAGGAAATTGATTTGTTCTTAAGATCACTGAGCCATTTCATTTCCCTTCTCCTTTGAGCTTAGCGAGATAGTGGCCTCTCAGAATTGCATCTGCATTATCTGCATTATTATCTCGTTTTCTGGGTAAGCGTTCTTCAGGTTTCAGTTACTATCACTTGTACTCTGTGGTTCCCTTGAAGGACTTTTAATATACTTTGTTTAAGTAGCTGAACTCTGTTCCTAGGAGGGATCTTTCTCATCCCCCATTTTCTTCTAAGAGAACTTAAGTAAATATTGCAGCCACTATTTTATTTTTATTGATTCTGTGACTTTCTCATTAAAACAACCACAGCCATAAAGCACATCCATATTTTGACTTCTAAACATTTACGAGGCAGCTTCTGCAGTTAGAGCATCAGTAACAGTGCCTTAATGGCGCTCTCTCCGTGAGCTATCATTGAGCTGTGTGGAGTAATATAAATTGCTGCTTGCGTGGTATCCCCGTCAGCACTTAGTGGAGCTTAATCATAGCTCCCTGAAAAGCAAGCACGTTCATTTCGTTTTCTAGCTTTCCCTACCCCCAGAGTTTCAGTCCAGGCCCTTGGCCTGACAGGCTAGCACCCTGCCACTCTGCTGGAGCCCTGCCCACAACCTTTTGTTCTCTGTGCTGCTAAATCTAAATCCTTAGATGTCTGGTACACTAAAAATATTCATAGCTTTATTTGTAGACTCCAGGGTTAACAGCAGTGTGTTTTTTTCATACTAGAATGTTTTGAAACTACCAATAAATGGGTTAAAAGTTATGATTATTTCTGGAATTTTTAGGCCTAAAAATTTCACTGGATTGTACATTAATTTTTTATTCTATGTGTGTACTTTGCATGTATGTGTTAGAGGTTCACTGGTTCTCTCCTCCCACCATAGGGGTGCCAGGGTCCTGGACTTGGTGGCAAGTGCCTTCCTTCACCCAGAGCCAGCCAGCCAGCCCCCCTTTTATTTTTAATAGTGTGTGCATGTGGGGGGAGAGGGTGTATGAATGGTGTGGTGTGTGTGAGAGAGGGTGTATGAATCGTGCGTGCGTGCGTGCGTGCGTGCGCACACGCACCTGGGAGAGAGAGAGAGAGAGGGTGTATGGAATCCAGAGGCATCATATCTAGAACTGTAGTTATAGAGTAGCCTAACATGGGCTCTGGGAATTGAACTCAGGTCTTCTGGAAAGAACAATGTGTGTTGTTAACCACTCGACCATTTTTTCCAGCTCCCATATGTACACACATACACTTTTTTTTAGTGGAGCTGAGGATGGAGCCCAGGGCCTCTTACACCCCAACCATGTGCATCCCCAGGCCTACTGCTAGCTTTAAAAAGCGTGTTCTAGAGCATTCTTATATGTGTGTAATGATATCTGTCACACTATGATTTAATTATTGGCCATTTTTGTAAGTTCCTTAAAGGCTTTTTGTGTTAGATGGAAACTCACCGTGTGTTCAAAGAATGGATGAATTGTGTATGTATTTTTCTGCCGTGCGGTAATACCTTCTCACCCAAGTAGGACAGACAGCTAACACAACACATTGTCACTAGACGGTGTGAACGTTCTGGGTGTTTTTCTCCTTATTACTGTATTCTAGCCTTGTGTTTATCCAGTGCATGGGGATGGGGAGGCTTTAGAGGTGAAGATGGGGTGGATGAATGAGAGGCTGTTTTAAATAGTCTCTAGCTTTTCAAGCTTTCTCCAAACATTTAGAATTGTTTTACCTTTTGCACCTCATCTCTGGGAGTTCTCTGAGAAGAGTGGCTGCATTATTGGCCTTTGGTGAATGTTGGATGGATGAGGTTGCTGTGCTTGAACATTGCCCACAAGCTCATGTGTACAGGCCTCGTCCCCAGCCGGGGTGTGTCTTAGTTACTGCTCTGTTGCTGTGAAGAGACACCACAGCAACTTATAGAAGAAAGCATTTAACTGGGGACTTGCCTCTGGTTTAAGAGGGTGAGTCCGTGACCATCACAGCAGGGAGCTTGGCAGCAAGGTGGACAGGCATGGTGCTGGAGCAGTAACTAAGAGCTTATATCCTTTGGGGCTGGAGAGATGGTGCATAAGTGAAGAATGCTATCTGACCTTCCTGAGGACCTACGCTTGATTCCCAGCACCCACATGATGGCTCACAATTGACTATAACTCTAGTTCCAAGGAACCTGATGCCCTCTCCGGCCTCCAAGTACATTGTATGCATGTGATGCACAGACGTACATGTAGGTATGTGGTGATACATTGTGTAGCCTAATAAAATTTGCCTGAAGATCAGAAACAGAACAAGCCATTAGATTAAACATAGAGGTCAGGCGGTGGTGGCGCACACCTTTAATCCTAGCACTCAGGAGGCAGACATCCATCTGGATCTCTGTGAGTTCAAAGCCACCCTGGAATGAGATTGACTCAGGCTAGGAGAGAAACAGAGCCAGGCAGTGGTGGCACACACCTTTAATCCCAGCACTAGGAAGGAAGTGATATGGCTGAGCAAAGTAAGGTAGGTAAGGTGCGAGGAGACAGAAACTAAAGCTTTTCTGCTTAGAGGCCTTTTGGCTAGAAGGACCTTTTTCAGGCTGAGGAGTCCTGGAGGTAAGAGGTGGTTGTGGCTAGATCCTCTGTCTCTGATCTGTCAGCATTTACCCCAATATCTGGTTCTGGGTTTTTATTAAAAGACCGTTTTAATTTTGTGTTAAAAGGTAAAACACCCATAAAAGAAAAAGAAAAAGAAATCCCTTATATCCTGATGGTGTCTTTTGAAACATCAGCGCTTACCCCTACTATGTCCCTCCCCCCCCCCCCAGGCCACCTCCCCCCATCCTTTTAAACAGTCCACCCACTGGGGTCCAGGCATCCAGGTTTCTGAGCTGTGGGGACCATTGTCCTTCAAACCACCCAGTGCTGTTGGGAGGTGACGGAAACCTCAGAGTGTGCGTCCTCACTGGAGGAAGTCATTGGGTGCATTCCCTTAAAGAGGGGATACTGAGGCCCTGGTGGCCATGCCCCACCCTACCCACAGCTTCCTGGCTGTCCTGAGGTTAGCAGTCTTTCTCTGTGACATGTGGCTGAGGCCCTGGTGTTCTGCCTTTCCCGTAGTCTCTGTCATGAGATTCCAAGAACCATGAGTCCAGACAGACCTTTCCTCTGTTGAGTTGGTTTCTCGAATGTATTGTGAAAGACAGAAGGCTGGCCTGCACACTTGTGCTTATGATTTACTCTCTGGAATCTGAGCCAGAGATGATCCTTGTGTAGTTCAAATATTTGTGCTAGAGAATACAGTAATGACTAAGGTACAAGGTGCTTTCTATAAACTACCTCTGGTTACCGCCATGACTTTGCCTCATGTTACCATTTCCACGTAGCCAATGAGGAAACGGAGGAGCAGCGGAGATAAATTCCATAGCTAGGAAAAGGCACAAGTCCATCTCCAGCCTGGAGTCTACTTCTTACATCCTCCAACAGATGCCAGAGACCTGGAATTCTGAAATTGTAGGCACTTTATGCACCTTCCTGTGTGCGCCATGTCAGGAGTTGTTTTTGGTACCAACAAAATTGGACTGTAGAACATTGTGTCATTTTGTGAATTTTCAGTTACTGGCAATTCCAGAATCTAACCTGCATTGTTTTCTAGGAAGGCTTCCCAGTTGTTAGAAGTTGGGAATGTTGGAGGCAAAACGTTGGAGGACCATAGAAGAAAAAAGCATCATAAGTTGGCTTGTTTGTTAGTAATTGTGGACTGTGTTTTAAGAGGCCAGAATAAAGGCTGTTGTAATTTCTCCCACACAAAGATTGTCACGCCATGTTTGTTTTAGATCTTAGTTTAAAGAACTATGTTGCATTTAGCTGAGACCCTAGGTACATTCTGTTTTGTAGTCGTGCAGATAAATGTAACTAGCACATTCACTTCCAAGGGCTGGGCAGTGTTTCCTGATTGTGAGACAGGGTCTCACGTGACGAGGCTGCAGTGAAGCTCGCTGTGTAGCTGAGGATGCTCCGGGATGGTCCTCCTCCCGGTCCTCCTCCCGAGGCTCCTGAGTACTGCACTTGGCAGCCCCCGCCACACGGACTGTGTACCGTTTACAGTTGCTAAAGGTCTAGGCTGCTTCCGGGTCCTTTGCTGTTCCTACCAGAGCTGCAGTAAACATTCCTGTAGCCTTGATGCATTGCTCCAGAGGAGTGGCTGTCTGCAGCACCTTGTTAGGCGGTGTTCTCAAGAGCAGAACCAGTTTACTGTCCTACCACAGAGCTTGTGCTGGAGGAGGGGAGAGAGTAAGCAGAGGAGAGGAAGGAAAAGAGAGAGGCGCGATGCGGAACGTAACGGAAAAATGACGTACTTGAAATAGGAAGAGTGTCAGTATAAGAGGGACTTGCAGGTGTCTGCGGTGCTTGGCTCTTGGCTTTTGTGATTTCCGTGAGCTTATTAGAGGCTTCTCTGTCAAGTATGCTGGGATGTACCTTATCACACTGTTCTGTGTGCCTCTGAGTCTTACTGGGACGCCTTGTGAGAACGTCCAAGTGACTGACTTCTTTGCGTTGTTGGAGTAGGTAAAGTGTGGATAATGGATTGTGAGGGAGGTAATGAAAAGGTCGGAAGAACTTGGTTATTTTCATTTGGGAATTGTACTTAGATTTTGGGTTTTATATATATTTTTAAGTTCTCAGACTTGGGCGTTCTCGATAGTGGAGTCTTTCCTACTATGTACAAGGCCCTGGACTCATTCCTCAGCACTACACACACCTGCCTGGATTTCTTTTGTTTTGTTGCAAGACAGGGTTTCTCTGTGTAGCTTTGGAGCCTGTCCTGGAACTTGCTCTGTAGACAGGGCTGGCCTCGAACTCACGGAGATCCACCTGCCTCTGCCTCCCAAGTGCTGGGATTAAAGGTGTGTGCTACCATGGCCTGGCCTAGATTTCTAATTATATACCCAAACCTTTGTTTTGGTCTTAGGGAAAACTGTGTACACTAAGAAGATAGTTTTGTTCATATTGATCTACTAACTATTAGCTATTGTAACCTTATTCCATGGCTGTTACTAGTAACTTCAGGTTTCTGCACACCACCCATGTGTACTTGTGTGTGTGCATGATGTTGAGTGTGTGTGTGTGTGTGTGTGTGTGTGTGTGTGTGTGTGTGCATGTGCATCTGTCAGTGCAGTGGTTCAGAAGCTGTGGAGGAGGCCAAGTGAGGAGAGCAGGCAGTGTTACCACAGCATGCTGGGTGGAGGCTGGTCCTGGAGGTGGGGATCAGAAGAGGTGTGAGTTTGTGTTTCCACACATGATGGCGGCATGTGCTGGTGCTGTGTGTCTTGCCGTACCTCTTCTAGTCATATAACTCATAGTGAGCCCACTTTGCCAGGAAGAGGATTGTATATTTTCAGGGCCTTCTGACCACTCTGGTGTGGTGTGGAGATATTTGAAAACCTGTAATTTTTACGATGAGTAGATAAGGTCAGCCTGCCTGAGAACCTTTTCTGATCACGGTGTATTTGTGTGGAAATGACTCTGGATTGATCTGTTTAACCTCTAGTACTACTTACGTATTTATCATATTGGAATTAACACTGAGCAGGAGAGAACTTTTCATTATTAATTATTACATTTTTGGTTGTGAGTCTAGTCTTTTAATAGCTGAGCCATCTCTCCAGCCTATTAATTATTACTGTTATTATTTACTTTGTTTTGTTTTGAGACAAGATCTCACTGTGTAGCTTTGGCTGGCTTAGAACTCATAGAAGTCCATGCTCCACTATACTCGGCTAAGGACTTTTCATTTTAAATAAGAACAGTAAACCTCAGTACTTTGTGAACTTGAATATCAGCATGAAAAATGCTTGTTTGGGGAAACGTGTTAGAAGAGTACATTTTAAGCAATATTTTATCTATTAATATACATAGACAATTTTAGTCACTTCCACCCTGACCCGGACCAGCAGGGCGTTTTTCAGTGACGGAGTCCTGATGGGGAGGTGCCAGGGGATGAGAAGACAGACAGGAGGTAAATGCTGGGCTCTGGCAGTCTTGCACAAGCTTTGTTTAATGCCAAGCAAGTTTATTAAGAAGTACAGCACCATATATATCCTGTTTGCAAGAGAAAAATGGCCAAGGTCAGCAGAGAACCAAATCAGACAGTGTTGGCAAAGAGCGCACAGGATATCTCAGGCTCAGCTGCCTTAGGCTGATAACCACAGCCCAGGGGAAGAGGTGGGTCCCCAGAAGCCACACTCCTGTCTCCTAGACAAGGACACTGAACCAAGCTTCCCTTTGTCCTTTCATTAGGGCCTCTGAAAAAGTCTTGGATTGGTCTGGCTCCCCACCACCGGCCAGTTCTCTTCTTGAACTATCCTGGACTCTAGTCTCCCAACATTTGCCCTTCCCAACTTTAATTATTGTCTTCTCTCTCTCCTCTTTAGAAAATATACCTCATTGGGTCCTGTTAGTGCTGCCTATGTGCTCATGGAAATGGGTGTGGCCAGCCTAGCTAGCCTTGTCTATTTGGCATAGCCTAGAGCCATCAGAGAGGAAAGCCTGGCCTGAGTAAATGCGTAGATCAGATTGGCCCGAGGGGACTGACCGGCTTGACTACTCATTGACGGGGTGTGCCCAGCTCACTGTGGACAGCACCATCCCTGGCCGAGATCCTGGACTGTAAGGAAGCCAGCAAACAGCCTGCAGAGCAGCCTTCTCCAGGGTTTTTGCTTCCTGCTTCTGCTTGAGTTCCTGCCCTCAGGTTTCTGTTCTGTGATGAAACGCCATGGCCAAAAGCAAGGTGGAGAGGAAAGGGTTTGTTTGGCTTCAGAAGGAAGTCAGGACTCAAGCAGGGCAAGAACCTGGAGGCAGGAGTTGATGTAGAGGCCACGGAGGAGTGCTGCTTACTGGCTTGCTCCACCTGCTTTCTTATAGAACCCAGGACCACCACCAGAGATGACAACGCCCACAATTGGCTGGGACCTCCTTTATGAATCACTAAGAAAATGCCCTACAGGCTTGCCTGCAGCCGAAACCTTATGGAGGCATTTCCTCAATTGAGCTTTCCTCCTCTCGGATGACTCCAGCTTGTGTCAAGTTGACATAAAACTAGCCAGCACAATAGTGGACTGTGACCTGGAAGTATAAGCCAAATAAATCCTTCTTCCTCCCTTAAGTTGGTCTTGGTCAGAATGTTTTATTGCAGCAACAGAAATTGGAACGGAGCAACCTGCCAGTGGCCATATCCCCAAGGAAAAATGAGCTCCCTGCCCCCTGGCAGCCAGCAGCCCATAGGTCCTTTGTTAGGTGTGGATTCTGGCACAGCCTTCCCCCCTCCATGTTGGAACTTGGACTGGCTTGATCTTGTACAGATCACTGCAGGCCGTGCAGAGGACAGCAGTGCCAGCCCCTTCCCGTCCCCACGGCTCTGACACTCTTCCTGACTGCTCTTTCCTGACATGTTCCCTGTGTGGTGGGAAAGGTGGGGTTGATTTAGATGTGACATTTAAAGCTGAATAAAAGGAAAGCATTTTTGTACATTCCTTGAACGTCTATTATTGAAGATATCTGGATTCTTTAATTTTTGTTTATTATCTGTGTATGAGTGTTTTACCTGAATGTGTGTGTACAGTGTGCATGCAGTGCCCCCAAAGAGGGGGTGTATCCCCTGTACTTGGAGTTAGGTGGTTGTGAACCATCATGTGAGAGCTAGGACTGGAACCTGGGTCCTCTCCAAGAGCAGCCAGAGCTCTTAATCTCTCCAGCCTTGATGTATGGGTTCTTATATCTGTATTTGGTCTTTGTGGTACCTCCATGGCCTGTGGAAAACCCCACTGCATACTCTAACTAAAAGGAAGGAAAGAAGGAGGTGACCTCTTAAAATTGATCAGAAACTAAATACTTGTCTGAAGGTGACTGGCAACCATTGCTAAATTAGACACTCTGCTAATTTACCTATCAAAGTTTCTTTATCATCATTGACAATGTCAACATCTTAGTGTTCTAGGAAAGTACTTGACTTTTCAGGTTCCCCAGAAGGTCTTGGAACACTCCAGGGTTGTGAGTTAATAGTTTTAGAACCTCTGATTGGTTCTGTTATTTTCCCCAAGCTTTCCCTTCAGTTTCTTGGCTGGGTATGGTAGTTTATGCCTATAGTACCATTACTCACTAGGCCAGGGCAGGAGGATGGGAGTTCTAGGCTAGCCTGGACTACATAGCAAACTTAAGCAGTGAAATATAACAAAACAACCCTCCTCCCCCAAAAAACCATTTCCAGGGCATCTGACATGCTCTTTGGGCATATGTACAAAGGTAAACCCCCATACGCATAAAATAAAGATAAATAATAACAAAAGCAAAGCGAGCAAACAGAAAGACTCCATGGTCTGACAGTGTAGTCTGAGAGTTAGCAGATTTGTGGAAATGGCTGGGGAGCTGGTTTTAGGCTTTGTGGGCTAAATGGTCTCAACTCTGCCATTGTGGCCCCAAAATAGCCAGAGAATTTGTAAGTAAATGATTGTGGCTGAATTTCAACAAAACTTCATAAATAGAAGCAGGACCAGCTCGCCAGTTCCTGGTCTAGTGTACCTGTTTCATAGTCTCCTGTGTGTCCCACTAGGAGACCACAGCAGCAGTTTCCATTGAGATTTCCATTGTTGAATTTGTTAGTTAAGGTGAAATTATGAAACACAGATCATGTGGTGCAATTTAAAAAATAATACTCCTTTTTTTCTTCATTTTGCCCTTTTTTCCCCCAGGACACTTTATTTCCTTACATCAAAGAAAATGTCAAGGAGTACCTGCAGACACACTGGGACGAGGAGGAGTGTCAGGAGGATGTCAGCCTGCTGAGGAAACAGGTCAGGACTCGCCTTCCACATTCCCAGAGTCTCAGAGTGGAGGATGCCTGGAGACTCAGGACATGCTGTGAGCGCACAGGCAGTCAGAGCGCGCCCCGGATCCCAGGGATGGGAGCTGCAGTGACTTACCTGCCTAGCAGTTCATAGCATGTAGTAAAACAAGCAAGTCAAGACACTTTGTTGTCTGCAGAATTGCTTCTTTTAGCAACTATTTAAATTGTGTGAAAGCCTTGAGTATTTGAAAAATGAAGCCTTTCTGGTGGAATACACAAGGTTTTGTGCAGTCCCATCACATTTCATTAATGTCACAAAGTGCTAGCCCCTTGTCATTTTCTACTGTCCTACCTCCTGGCATGAAGCTACCCCCTTACAGTGCTCCTGGGTCCTCACATCCTGCCGTCCTCCAGACTTCTCAGCCAGTTTACCTTGGCCCAGCTGCAGACTGCTCTCTGCTGCCCTCTATCCGGTCCGTGGACTTTCTTATGGTGTGCTGACTTTGGTGGCAAAGACCTTGCATGTAGTGCAGCCCTGACCAGCAGTTTTCCTACACTGGATTGTAGAATGCTGTCCACGGGTCTTTTAGTTATGGTGATAAGTTAGGATTTGAAATAATTGTAACCTCTATTGAATCATGCAGTATTTGGGTGTGCTGAGTTTTCTGGATAACTTGAGGTTATTCTGAAATACTCAGTTTTTTTTTTATTGTCTCAACAAAGGTTCCATACATATATATTTTATGTTCAGATAATGCGTCGCATTGTTACAAAGTCCTTGTATATGAATTTATTTTAGGAGTGTGTGTGTGTGGGGGTATGTGGGTATGTGTGTGTACACTTGTAGAAGTCAGAGCACAGCTTGAGAGAGTTCTTTCCTCTCCTTTTGATCATGTGGGTCCCAGAGATTGAACTCAGGTCTTCAGGCTTAGTGGCAAGTGCTTTTTACCTAGTGATCCATTTTTGCTAGATCATTTCTTTAAGAATAATATTTAGCTCCAAAAAAAAAAAAAAAAAAAAAAAATCTGCCGGGCGGCAGGTGGATCTCTGTGAGTTCGAGGCCAGCCTGGGCTACCAAGTGAGTTCCAGGAAAGGCGCAAAGCTATACAGAGAAACCCTGTCTCGAAAAACCAAAAAAAAAAAAAAAAAAAAAAAAAAAAATTAGCAGTTCTCAGGATAATTGATAGTTAAGAAATTGTATCTTTTTTAAATACATGAATGCATGCGTGTATGTGTGTGTGCAAGCATATGTGTATAGTGCTCTTTAGATGTACACATAAATAAACTTGATTTGTTTCTGATTTAAAGGCTGAAGAAGATGCACACCTGGATGGGGTTGTTCCAATCCCTATGGCGTCTGGAGACGCAGTGGATGGTCTGCAGCAGATGATCCAGGCCGTGGTAGATAATGTGTACTGGCAGATGTCTCATGACAGAAAGACCACAGCGCTCAAACAGCTGCAGGGCCACATGTGGAAGGCGGCATTCACAGCTGGCCGCATGAAGGCAGAGTATGTGCTCTAATGATACAACATTTCATAGGCCCCAGTCCACATACACCCCTCACTGTTCCCCTTTCTGCCTTCTGAGTTGCACAATTAGTAAAAAATAAAGTTGCTAGACATGATAGTACATGCCTTTAATCCTAGCACTTAGGAGGCAGGCAGATCTCTGAGTTCTAGGCAAACCAAGCGTACACAGAGACCCTATCACAGAAAAAGAAAAAAAGATAAAATTATTATTGCTTTTATGGTAGCATATATGATTTTTTTTTTTTTTTTTTCCCAGAATCATTTTACTCAGCTTAGTCCCCTAGATCTGGGGCTCTGTGGGTGGGTGAAAGACTTTTAGTTCTATTTTAGAACAGCTTCCTGAAGTGGCAGCTTCAGCCTGGTGTGGTGTACCTCTGTGGTATCAGCACTTGGGAGCTGGACTTCCTGAGCCTTCTGTGAGCCAGCCAGGTCAGTTAACCTGCAGCACACCAGTGGCATTCACACGGTGAGGGCACCGTGGGTCTGCTGCTCCCAGCCGGCTCCTGGCTGATGAGAGAAGTGAGAGAGCTCAGCGGTTAGCATCCTGGGGCACCCACCCAGTGCCACTTCTGACCGCCACGGTCACTAGGCACGTACATACATTATGCATGCGAAACACTCAAACACATAATAAAATCAGAGAAAGAGCGAAGTAAGAAGGCCGTGAAGTCATGTTACTTTGAGGTCACTCGCCGGCACTGTTACTTCTGCTTTTTGAGTCTGTTACGGGATTTCTGCCAGCCCTCCTGCTGAGTATTGTACTGCTGAGGTTGAAAAACAAAGCATAAGTCTCAGGCCGGTGAGATGGCTCAGTGAGCAAGGGCGAGTGCAGCCAAGGCCGACAGCCTGAGTTCAGTCCCCAGGATCTACATTATGGAAGGAGATAAACAACTTCTGCAAGTTGACCTCTGACCTTGATATGTGTGCTATGACATGCGCCTGTGTGCAGGTGTGTGCACTTGAATATACATGCAGGCACAGACACACACACACACACACACACACACACACACACACACACACACACAGAGTAAAGAAATTAAAGATAGGGTCTCATCATGTATATATATCTCCTAGCCGGCCTGGACTGGCAGTGTCGCCCAGCGTGGCTTCAAGCTGGCATTCTCCTGCGTCAGCCTTCTCAGTGCTGGAATGTAGATGTGTGCTTCCACACCCAGCTGACCTCGGAGATTCTTTTCATTTTTTAAATGATTTTAGTCAGTTGCCTTCTGTAAATCCTCAGATTCAAGACCATTTCCAGCTGCCTTTGTTTCTTTTTTTTCTTTTTTTTTTTTTCGGTTTTTTGAGACAGGGTTTCTCTATGTAGCTTTGTGCCTTTCCTGGAACTCACTTGGTAACCCAGGCTGGCCTCGAACTCACAGAGATCCACCTGCCTCTGCCTCCCAAGTGCTGGGATTAAAGGCGTGCGCCGCCGCCGCCGCCGCCGCCGCCGCCGCCGCCGCCGCCGCCGCCGCCGCCGCCACCACCGCCCGGCCCTGTGTTTCTTATGTATTTCTTGTACTTTGTTTTGTTAAATGAGATGTTTATGTCTGCTGCAAGGATCTGCCCTTCAAAGGAAGCATTGCAATTTCAGGGTATGTCCTTATGTATATGCAAGAAATATTCTTACATGCAAGAAAAACACTAAAATAAATCTTTTCAAAATTGAGAGGAAAGCATTTTCATGGCTTCTCAAAGCACAGTGAAGGTAAATTAGTCTTTTCTTATAAACAAATTGCATCCATTAAGTAACATATTGTTTATGTTATTTTGGCTCCTTGAGAATTAAAACATAGTCACTTTCTTAGATTTATTTATTTATTTGTGTAAGTTTTTTGTCTTCATGTATGTAAGTACACCACATACATGCTTCGTGCCCGTGGAGGTCAGAAGAGGGCATTGGATTCCCTGGAACTGGAGTTATCCGCAGTTGTGAGCCGCCATGTGGGTGCTGGGAACGGAGCTAGGGTCCTCTGCAAGAACACTAAGTGCTCTTAACTGAGCCGTCTCTCTACCCACTGGTTACTTCCTTACTTCATCTCTTCGTGCTCTTTATTGTCAAATACTCTTCTCTCCACCAAACTTGTTGCTTCTGCTCTGTGATCCTGGAACTCCAATGGCTGTTCATTAGAAACACAGGGATTTCCTGTTTCATGGAGTTGCTTCTCAGGTTACCCTTCGAGCCGGGGCAAAGAGGCACGGCACCTATGTATGTCTGATTTTCATCTGGCCTGATGGTGAGTTTCTGCTTTGTAACTTGCTGATTTTCCTCCAGGTTCTTCTCAGATGTGGTTCCAGCAGTCAAAAGGTGGAGAGAGGCTGGAATGAAGGTGTACATCTACTCTTCAGGGAGCGTAGAGGCTCAGAAGCTGCTCTTTGGGCATTCCACAGAAGGAGATATTCTTGAGGTAGGTTACTTTACTTGGTGTCCTAGTTTGTTTGCTATTGCTGTGATCAGTACTATGACTAAAGCACCCGGGGTTGTGGGGGGAGCATTTCTTTGGCCTCCACATCCATTTCAAGTCATTTGGGGGAGTTAGGGGAGGAACTTGAGCCGGCAGCTGGAGACGGGCACTGATGTGGAGACCACAAAGGAGGGCTGCTCTATTGGCTTGCTTTTTCATGCAGCCCAGGGCCACCTGCCCAAGGGTGGCACTACCTGCGTTAGTCATTAACCAAGACAGCGCTCCACAGATATGCCCAGAGGCTAGCCTGATGGAGACAATCCCTTAATTGAGGGTTTTTCTTCAAAGATGACTCTAGTTTGTGTCAAGTGGACAAAAACTAACCAGCATACTGGGACTACTTTGTTTTGATTCTATCAAAGCATGAAATATTGAATAGTAAAATAATCTACTAAATAAGCTAAATTGACAGCTAGACAATTGTACTTACTGTCGTAAAAAGATGTGGAAAAACCGAGGGTGCATTATAGAGGGATGAATGACCTTGGCCAGCAGGTCATTCTTTAGTGATAGGTTCCTTAGAGAGAGGTGACCGGAGGATGAGAAGATGGAGAAGCCAGGAAAGTTTGGGGTCAGGAGGTCCTGCACAAGAGGATGGCTCCCACAGGCAAGTTCATTAAGAATGCCGCATCTTACTTACAGCTTGCAAGTAGGAGAATGGGACAAAGCCAGCAGGAAGTTAGTCAGGCACATTGCCCAGGGGACACAGGCTATCTTGGATGGGCCAGAGCACATCGGCCCTGGGACTGATGACTCCAGTCTCGCAGGAAAGTCAAGTTCCCAGGATCAGAAAGCATAACTCCTTCGAGGCCCTGTTCTGAGCCCCAGATTGGACCTTGTCAAGTCTGCGCCTTGGCAAAGACAGAGCTTGGTTCCTTTTGTGCTATCTCAGGGCCTCTGAGAGTGCCTGGCTCTGACTGACTTTCAGCAGGAGAAATATTTTGTGTAGTACCAGCTTTTGAATTGGAAGTCTCTTACATTTTTCTTGTGTATAAGGATCACCAGAAATCTTTGTGTAAAATAGGTTCTGGGCTGGGATAACAGCTCAGTTGGTAAAGTGCTTGCCCTGCAAGCCTGGGGACCCGGGTTTGATTCCCAGCACCATGCAGAAGCCAAGCGTCACGGCACGGGCTTCTCATGCCAGCATTGGGGGTGCAGAGACAGGAGGATCATTTGGGCTTGCTTCCTCCAGGGTCAGGGAGAGACCAGGTCTCAAAAAATAGGGAAAGCTTGGTGAGTTGGGTCCATGAGTAAAGGCACTCACCTCCAGGCTTAGTGAGTTGAATTTGATCCCTGGCACCCACACAGAAGAAGAAAACCAACTTTCCCAAGCTGTCCTCTGTAGCAGGCCTACGCATAAACACAGCAGACAAAAAATTAGTAATAATGTTAAAAACGTAAGTGGAGAGTGATGGAGGAGGAGCTCTCTAGCTTTCCTCAGACACAACCACACGTGCACCTGCACACACAAACTCAGAAAACAGATTTCAAGCCATGCTCCCCGCCATGGTGATAATGGACTGAACCTCTGAAACATTAAGCCGCCACCTCAGTGAACTGTTTTCCTTTATAAGAGTTGCCATGGAGCCAGGCGGGGGTGGCACATGACTAATCCCAGCACCCAGGAGTCAGAGCCAGGCGGATCTCTGAGTTCGAGGCCAGCCTGGGCTACTGAGCAAGATCCAGGACAAGCACCAAAACTACACTGAGAAACCCTGTCTTGAAAAAAGAAAAAAAGAGGAGGAGGAGGAGAAAAAAAGAGTTGCCATGGTCAGGGTGCCTCTTCCCAGCAACAGAAACACTAACTCAGACAATCAGCAAATCAGAAGAAAGTCTTCCCCTCCCCGGAAGGACTGACTAAACAGAGTTAGTTTGGCTAACTAACTAACTTTCTGGAGGCCAGTTGCTATACCCCCATCTCTAAAATTAGTATTTTCTGGGCCCATATTGGGTGTGTCGGGTACATTTTGGTTTTGGATAGTGCCATATTCTAGTTTTAGTATATGTTCTTTTTGTCTTTTATATCAGATACCGAACCAGTAATGGGATCTTTTAATCAGTGATGGCTATTTTCTAAGTACAGACAGACTCTCCTCTACTCAGTGAGATAGACAGTAAGGTCAACATACCTATGGCATGATAACTACCTTCTGATTTCAGGAGTAAAAGTCACATTCTCAGGTTACAGGGGAGGCAAATAGAGAAAAGAAGTGTGCAGAATCGGTCTCAACTTTTTTAATAGTTAGAAAACCAACCAACCAACCAACCCTGGGCCTGTGGACGGCTCAGCAGGTAGAAGTGCTTTCCAGGAAACCTGAGGGCCTGGGTTCAGTGCCTGGGACCATTTAAAAAGTCAGACTGGGAGCAGCACTGTCGTCCCAGCGCTGTTACAGTGACTAGGAGGGGGGGACGGGGACCACCCAGAAGCTAGCCTAGGCTGCCTGCCGTAGCAGAAACCACCTCACACCTTAATATTGCCTTTCTGTCTTTGATGGTCAAACTTGTTTTTAGTTGGGGAAAGACATCCAGACAGTCAAAGCTGAACCTGCTAAATACGGACTTACTTTAATTACTACTGGGTAAATTAGCAAGCATTTGATCCCAGTTAGGTCCAAGCCCTCAAGGGTAGTGTTCCAAGATGTGTTAATTAGAAACGAAGCTGGGTGTGCCTGTGCTTACTTGTATCCTAGCTTGGGAGACGGAGACACAAGGGTCAGGAGTTCAGGTCAAGGCCAGCCGCAGCTCCAGTCATCCTGTCTCGGAAGAAAAGTGCAAGCTTCTTGAAAGCAGAGTAATAACCTATTAATAAAGGTTCTGGTTACAGATATCTTTTCATGCTTTGTGTTTTGAGGCAGGGTCTGGGTGTGCAGCCTTGGCTGGCCTGAACTGTGCTGTGTGAATCTGGCTGACCTTGGTAGTGAATCTCCTGCTTGCCTAGAATTGCTGTGATGAGAGGCATGTGCCAGTACACTCGGCTAGACATCTTTTCATTCTAGGATCAGAAGACTAATGGTCACAACCTTCTTGTTGTTTTTGTTTGTTTGTTTTGTTTTTCTTTTTCTTTTTTTGAGACAAGATTTCTCTGTGTAACTTCCTTGGCTGTCTTGGAACTCACTCTGTAGTCCAGGCTGGCCTCAAACTCACAGAGATCCGCCTGCCTCTGCCTCCAAGTGCTGGGATTAAAGGCATGTGCCACCGCCACCCGGACACAGCCTTCTTTTTCATCTGGAGCAAAACCCAGTCTAAGTAGTTTGAATGTAAACAGTGTGGTAGGGCATGCATATTTGAAGTGATTTGAGGCACAAAACAATGCTAATGTCAAACAGATGAAACATAGATTGAATTAGTAGATTTCTTCCAAGTATTTATTACCATAAAGTCTTTGTTCTTTTATAGCTTCCATAAAGTTCTCCATTAGCTACGTTTTCAGCAAACATTTATGGAATAAGGTCACTGTGACTGGCATGCTTTTCAGAGAAAGGCCTGCAGTGAACGGGTGTGATATGTTGCATGTGTATTTGTACTGAATAGTCCTCATTCTCTTGTTCAGCTTATTGACGGCCACTTTGATACGAAGATTGGACACAAAGTGGAGAGCGAGAGTTACCGCAAGATTGCAGATAGCATTGGGTGCTTGACCAACAACATCTTGTTCCTCACAGATGTCACTTTAGGTAAGAAGCTGGCTTTTTGTTGTCTTTGTGATGCAGTACCCAGAGGGAGCAGCTTGAAGCGGTTTGGAGAGGTTTGGTTTTGCTCATAGTCCAGAGGATGGAACCATCATGATCACATGTCACCTCTCACACAGTCACAGAGCAGGAAGCACAGGGGACCAAAGCGGGCCTGGACCGTACCCCGTCCTAGCCCACACCTTCCAGGGAGGCCCTCTTTCCCGAAGGTTCCACAACCTCCCCAAGCTTAGCAACACCTGATGGAGGCCAGCGATGGGATGCCTGAGCTGTGGGGGACCGCTCAGAGTCACATTCGGGTAGTTCTCATATATGTGGTATCTTGTTGGGTGTCTGAATCATCCTCATGGAAGAGTTCGGGGCTAGGGAGCTTGCTTAGTGGGAAGCACACTTGCTGTACGGTCCTGAGAACCCGAGTTCCGGTCCCCAGGACCCACATAATCAAGTATGGCTGCATCTACCTGAAATCATAGCGTAGTGAAGAGAGGTGTGCTCTGGGAGCTTTCTATCCTAACCCAAATGAGTTCTAGTTCAGTGAGAGACTCTTTCAAGACAGTAAGGCATGTAATACACACAGGCACACACAGATACCATATCCCCTCTGCACATGCATGTGCACGCGTGCGCGCACACACACACACACACACACACACACACACACACACACACACACACACGAAGGGGAGAGCAGCCCTCCTACCCCCCAAAAAAGACATGACAGTAGAAAGGGGGCTAGCTATAAGAGGAAGGGGATGGGGGACAAGAGAGGATCGTGGGTGAATGTGATAAAAATGATTATATGCATGTCACAGTGGTCCCTGCTACCATGTGTAATTAATACATAGTAATAGAAACAAAAGTACATTTTCACTCCTCGGTAGCTTGGCTGAAGTGTGTAATCTGGGCAGATAGTACCATTCATAGGGCCTTGTCGCCCTGAGGTTTGGTGAGAGCCGGGCTCTCCTGCACGTCTAGGCTGGGGCTGGACTTCTATAAACCGCCTAGGTCCTTCCACTTCCTGGCAAGTTCTCCTTTTCCACACCTAAGTGCACTGGGGGAGAAACAGTGCTTGGTGTGGGCAGTGCATATTTGTAATCCTGGTTCTTGGGAGAAGGAAACAGGGAGATCCTTGGGTGTCCTCCCCAGCCAGCCTAGCTTCTGGTAGTTCCAGGCCGGTGAAAGACCCTGCGTCAGGAAGAAAAAGGTGACCAGTGCCTGAGGCACGACACTCTAGGTTGTCCTCTTGTCTCCGTGGGCATGCCTGCATAGGCACATGCATCCACACACGTGTGCACATTAAATAATTCTAACTCTTGTTCACGTGTACATGCATTTATTATGCCAGAGTCGGGACGTGTTCTGTGTGCACTGAGGTTAGAAGACAGCGTGTGTGGCTGGTGGTGAGTTGGTGTCAGGTTTCTCCCACCGTGTAGATTTGGGTAACGGAGCTCATGTCATCGGGTTTGGGAGCAAGTGCTCTTACTAGCCGAGCAATCTCACTGGCCCACAACTCCTTCAAGACTACTTAGCCTTTCTTCATAGTTTTGTCTTTAGGTACTTCTCCAAAACTGACCTGCACTCAAGTCTTTCTTGTTTGAATTAAACCGTTTCCTAGGGTTGAAGTGTAAGGAGTTAATTTCTAACATGAGTAAAAGGAAATGTATCCAGTCTGAAGAAACTGGAGTATGTATCCCAACTCTGTTGTTGTTTGTTTGTTGTTGTTTTGAGACAGGGCATCTCTGTAACCCTGGCCATCCTGGCATTTACTGTGTAGACCAGGCTGGCCTCAAACTCAGATCTACCTACCTCTCTGCCTCCCAGGTACTGGGATTAAAGGTGTGGGCCACCATGCCTGGCTGTAGTCCCAATGTTAAAGACTGGGAATACCATCCTAAATTGGCCTTAAATGAAGTCAGCTTTATCTGGGTGTCCAGTGAGCCCCGCCCAGCTCCCCTCCGTTAGACAGGAGACCCAGCACTTGGATGATCTGTAGCTGGGATGGGAGAGGTGGAGGCTGCTTGCTTTGCCCTTCTGAAGTCAGCTCTGTTCCTGTGGGGTTTGTACCATGTGTCCATCCCGTCACATCCAGGGCAGGGCAGAAAACCAAGCTGATGGTCCCAACGGTACTAAAGAAGGAAAGGAAACAAGAAGACTTGTTGGAATTGTAGCGTGCGGTGTCTGCAGAGTACACTTGGCAGTATTTGGTGCCTAGATGAAGAGTTGGCACCATATAGCAAATATGTAGCTTTCAGCCCACAGAGTCTCTGTCACAGCTATTCAGCCTTCTCTTGGGCAAAAGCAGTCACAAACAGATCCAGATGAGCGGGTGTAGCCGTGTGCCAATCCGACTTTTAAGTGGCTGCGTGCTGTGCTTTGCCAGTCTTTGTTCTAGAGCAGCGGTTCTCAACCTTCCTGATGCTGCGACCCTTTAATACAGCTCCTTATGTTGTGACCCCCCCCATAAAATTAGTTTCATTACTACCTCATAACTGTAATTTTGCTACTGTTATGAATCCTAATGTAAATATTTTTGGAGGTAGAGGTTCATCAAAGGGGTCATGACCCACAGGTTGAGAACCACTGCTTTTGAGTTCTGGGCATTGAGTCAGGCTGACAGTTCAACACTTTAGGCCGACAGTTGCTTTGCTCTGTTTCCATGTCTGTAGACAGGGACAGGGCTAACAACGTAAGGACTCTGAGTGTCTGGGAAGACGGTGAGGACGGGAGCCGCACACAAAGGCGGGAGCCCTGTTTTCTTCACATGTCTCTCGTCCAAGTCCGGCTCCTAGCACGGAGCAGATGCTTTTAAAGATGAAACTAGCTGTTGTTTTTCAAATAAAAATAACATGGAGAGATGAATGTAAGCCAAGGAATATTAGAGATATCCCTGTAACACCCAGCTTACCTAAGTGAAGATGACGGACGGGCCTTGTTTTCACTCTCTGCCACCCAGCACCATCCCAGTCACTGATCATGAGGCACCCCACAGTCTGAGGAGGATAAACGGTAATGAAGTGCATTGTTGGGACAGCTAAGTATAGACTGTGAGGCACACGTGGGCCGCTGTAATCAGAATGGCGCTTCTGGATGGTGTCATGTTTTGAGTGGAATTCTGAAGAGTAGGAATTTGTTAGGCAAAAGAGATGTGGCAGGGGACATGACATGTTGGGACCTGAGGTTAGAGCGTGTACTTTGGCCAGATTAGATCATAGGCCACCCTCGTTCTCTGTCTACTTAATTGGTGTTGGACCCTGCAGCTTGCCCTTGGAGACACGGCCGGCTCAGCTGTCTGGGGCTAATTTGTAGGAGCGGACAAAGGGCGTGGGCCAGAGTAAGCCTGTGTTGAGTCATCAGTAGCGCTAATTAGAGCGCAGTATAGGATGGGCTGTGTTCCTGTCTCTCGTGTTCAGTCAGGTACTTTTTAGCACAGCGTTAATACATAAAGAGTATGGAACCTGCCTCACGGAGCCCGTCTTTTAGCTGCAAGCAAAAGCCAGACTCACCCTGGTTCTCTCCCGGCCTCAGCTCATCTCAGGCGGGTCTTGGTGTGTCTCACCTGTGCTTTGATTTTCCAGAGGCCAGTGCTGCGGAGGAGGCCGACGTGCATGTCGCCGTGGTGGTGAGACCCGGCAATGCGGGGTTAACAGACGACGAGAAGACATACTACAACCTCATCACGTCCTTCAGTGAGCTCTACCTGCCGTCAACATAGAGCGGGTTCTGAGCACGGCCCACCCGTCCCCACTGTCTAGCTTTGTTCTAACTGTAAAAGTAACTTATGTGTACACACAGAGATATGCAAGCGTATCTACATGTGTGCGTGTGTGCTCAGATTAATTTCCATAGACACATATGTGAGAAGAGTTGTCAGTTCTGTGAGAACCAAATTCATGTAAAGATGCTTTCTATGTAAACCCTAACTCTTAAGTCTTACCAGTGCACGAGAGTGCATTTGATAGAAGAAACTGCAAAAGTACAGACCAAATGTGTGATGGTACCACATCCCTCACTCAAGTGGGAAGCGGTCTTGAGAAGTTGTTATCCAGAGACCTCGTTATTTTAAAACTGGAAGTGCTTCACAGGCATCAGTAAGAGGGACCCACCGGCCCTGTCTCCTTGTGGACTCCATCTCCCTGCCGCGCCCAGACTCACGCCCCCGTGTACAGGAGACAGGTCTCGCTTCCCCCCAGAGACAGCGTTGGTTTGGTCAGTCAGGTGTCGTAGGCGTTGGCAGCGTCCGCCTCTGGAGCGGTGGTCCCGGGGCAGCCCGTGTGGCGGGGGCCCCGCCACCCTGCCGGTGAGAGCACCCTTTGATAGTTGCCTTTTTATGTCTTAGCATAGTTTGAGAATATATGTTGATGACTATTTTTAAAAAATGTTTTATTGAAACAAGTATAACGCCACAAAGAACTCTAATGTGTAATATTCCCTCTGAAATGGATGTGAAGATGTACCTTTTATAACAGTATTGTTTATCCCGATGCCACTCTGACAGGACTTCCTGTCAGCTTCGTGTAGTTAATTAATAAAGGCGTTTTCCTCTTTCAGTTTCGTGTAGATTGTGGATTGTGCCTCATGCGCCAGAAGCAAACAGGAAAGTAAGCCCGGAGCAGCTGAACGGCTGGACGTTCTTTAGTTTTCGCACTGTGTGATGCGAATGTCTCTTTTAACAGACCGAATGAAAATCGTTACCTAGCTTCAGCTCGTGTTTGAATGTTGTTACCGCTTAATTCCAACAGTAAGCGCTCGTGTGTGAATGAAGTTTCTTGGAATTTTTATAACCATGTTTTTTCTCCACATTTTAATTGTGTGGCGGCGGTGTGTGTGTGTGTGTGTGTGTGTGTGTGTGTGTGTGTGTGTTTATGATAGCTGCTTCTCTCCTACCATCTGGGGTCCTGGGTGTTGAACTGAGGTCATGGGTCTTGTTGGCAGGAGCCTTTACCACCCGGCCGCCATCTCGTTTTTTGTTAGTATTGTTTTGTTTTTTTGTGACAGGTTTCCCTGTGTAGCCCTGGCTGTCCTGGATCTCTCTCTGTAGACCAGGCTGGCCTTGAACTCACAGATCCACCTGCCTGTGCCTCTTGAGTGCTGATTAAAGGCGTGCGCCACCATCACCTGGCACTACTTCATTTTTTTTTAACCCTATGTAGGAAAATGCTTGAAGGAAACAGTTATTTTTCTAACTACTCAAGAAAATCCTGGAGGAAAAATTTTGGGGATGCATTGAATATGAGGAAAGTCTCGCATATATGAGGGGGGAAGGAGATAGAAAAAAAAAATGTTATGTTGATTCAGATTTTGGGTCAGACAGACTAGAATTAGAATCAAATTCGTGTAAGTCATAGAAATGGGAATAATTTGTAAATAATTTGTAAACCACAAACTCATGAAAGGATTAACTCTATATTTTTGTAGACAGGTTTATGGGCAGATGACAACTGATTATCCTTTAATAAGTGTCTTAGTTAGGGTTTCTGCTGCAGTGAAGACACACCATGACCACGGCAACTCTTATAAAAGAAAAATATTTAATTGGGTGGCTTACAATTCAGAGGCTTATTAGTCCATTGTCATCCTGGTGCATCATGGGGGCATGCAGGCAGGCAGGCATGGTGCTAGAGAGGTAGCCGAGAGTTCTACATCTTGGTTGTTCTGTGTTTTAGGGAGAGGATTCTCTAATCAGTAGTTCTGGAGTGGAGAGGCCTGCGGTTTATGCTGGCCTTGGTTGCTAAGCCTGACTGATGGTTATAGAATTGCAGAGGGAAGGCTGACAGGCAGGGTTAAGGCTAACATAGGTGCAGAACAGGCTCTGCCCAGCAGGTGGCGCTGTTTCCCCATGGACCTTGTCAGATGGAAGCATCCCATCAGATGGAGCGGGGAGGGAGAGGGGAGATGGGCAGTTCATTTGTCTTTAAAAGCCAATAGCATGGTTTGTAAGAGCAGGATCGTTGGGTAGACGTTTGGCAATAATGCCAACTGCAACCTACCCACCAGTTCCTCTTCCCCTCTTGTATCTAACACATTTTAAGAAAAGAAAACAACTTGATTTTTGTTCTAGCAGTAGTGTTTAAAAGGGCTTGCTTTCGTATATTTTTCATATCATATTTCTCCTGTCAGAGAAAAAAATAGTAAATATAATATGTCCCATAACAATTTGCTATAGTACCACCTGGGCCTTGATGTCAAAATTATACTCTCTTAAGTAGTATTCAATAGTAGTTTGCAGAGCCTGGCCTGGTGGTTTACATCTATAATCCCTGAAGGTAGAGGCCAACCTGGTTTGTATAGGGAGTTCCAGGCTAAGGGCTACATGGGCCCTGTCTCAAAAACAAAAAACAAAAAATCCCCCACAATTCTTGCTAACCGAATAATGAATAAAATCTACCCTTGAGTTTCACTCCAATTTATTCTGTCACGATGTGAGTCCTGGGTTTGATGCAAGGGATGCATTCTCCTTATGGTCAGAATGCAGATGTTCTTAGAGGTGTGAGAAAACTAAATAAAGACAACACAAAGTAAGGCATGGGGGTGGAGCTTGTAATCTAAGCATGAAAGATGAGATATATGAGGAAGAAAGAACATTTTATGCAGACTACATGTAGAAATTTAAACATAGCTCTGCCTGGACCAGGGAATCAGGAGTCCAGTGGCTAGACACTGTTAGAGAGGTATGCAAAAACCTGATCATTAGGTCTCTGGAACCTAGTAAAACATTTAGACTGCAATTTAAATGTGGGAAGCTACTGGAGAATTCAGAACAGAAGTGACCTATATTTTAAGAAATTGTGTTTGATGGAGAATGGATTGGGGTAAGACCTATGAGTGGGGAGTTGGAAGCAGAGAGCACTTAGGTATTTCTTAAATGATTTAGTATTTGTGTGTGTGCGCGCACACCAGTGCTGTGAGATGTCTTTCTGTATGCTATGAATGTGTTGCTCTGATTGGTTGATAAATAGAGCTGCATTGGCCTATGGCAGGGCAGGATAGGTTAGGTGGTCCATTCAAACTGAAGACAAGATGAAGAAGGGTGGAGTCGGAGACACCAGCCCACTGCTCAAGGAGCAGCAAGATGTCTACAGACCAGTAACACCACGGCCACATGGCAACATATAGATTAATAGGAATGGGTTAAGTTATAAGAGCTAACTAGCAGAAGCCTAACCCATAGGCCATACAGTTTGTAAATAATATAAGCCTCTTTTACTTGGGACCAAGTGACTGTAGGATGTGGGTGGGAAAGTTTTGTCCCAACCATGGGGCTGGGCAGGACCAGAGAAACCTCTGGCTACATTTTTGGTACCCCATATTGGACACCATTGTGTGTCCTAATAAGCTTGCCTGAGGATCAGAGGACAGAGCCGGCAACTAGAGTAGATGCAGAGCCAGGCAGTGGTGGTACACACCTTTAATCCCAGCAGATGAGATCTCAAGCCTTTGCTTGGAAAGCACACGCACTTTTAATCCCAGGAAGTAATATGGCAGGGCAGAGAAAGGTATATAAGGTGTGAGGAAACAACTCATTCTCTTTAGGCTGAGGATTTTGTAGAGGTAAGAACTAGTGGCTGGCTGTTCCGCTTCCCTGATCTTTCAGCTTTCACCCTGATATCTGGCTCTGGGTTTTTGTTTTTTTTTTTTTTTTTTAATTAAAAGACCACCTAAGATTTGAACAGCACACCATCATGTGTTTGTGGGTGGAGGCTGGAAGATGGCACCAGAGCCCCGAAACTGGAGTTAGAGGTAGTTAGTTGTAAGCCATCTGACGTAGGTGCTGGGAACGGCATTTAGGTGCTCTCCGAGAGCTGCAAGTGGTCTTGCTACTGCTCCATCTCTCCAGCCCCTACTTAGGTGTTGGGATCACAAAGGAATTTGAGACAAGGAATAAGGCTCTCACACAAATCAATGGAAGGCTTAGTGGGGGGATAACTAGGGGGACTACCCCAGGAAGTGCCACCGTGGTGAGTTGAGGAAGCTTGGCACGGCTGTCACGGCCGCTCACCCAGGTAACACTTTGTGCTTTAGTGACCTTACTTGCCAACAGCAGGACTTCTCTTCTCTCTGTAGGATTGCTCTACCACATTTCATTGAGTCATTCCCAGAACCACATGGAGGTGTGTCTGGGGAAGGTTTTTTAATTTTCCAACTCCTCTAATTACTCTGCTGGATCCACTATCAAAGACTATTGTAATGAAGGGCTAGCGGTGGCTGGCTTTGGAGTGGTAACAGTGGAGACAGATGTGCACACATCAGGGATGTTTTAGAGGTGGTGATAACTGCACATGATTGACAGGACTTGAAAGGGCAACTCCTGGGTTTTTAGCCTGAGTAACTGGACAGATACCGGTGCTGGATGAACAGGGACTTAGTGTGTTTAGTGGAAAGCTGATGCAGACAGGGATGACCAAAAGCAGTGAGATGCTTACAAAGCCCAGAGCCCGAAGCTCTGGCCGGACTGAGGCTGCCCGGCAGAGAGGTGCTGTTAAGTCGTGTAGTTTGGGTTTTGGAAAGACCTATGGATGGAGAAGAATCAGAGCGCTCTGAAGTTTTAACATTTGAGATCAAGCCATGGAAGGAAGCAAGCCAGGCAGATGAGAAAGAGGGTATGCACAAGTCCTGACAGTAATGCACGCAAGGGTCTACTTCATATTTTAATATCTTCCTCTCTGATGCGTGCACATGCATCACACCCACACACATGTTGTCCTGTTAGCACACCAATCATGGTTGGGGGGGGCGTCTATCTTCATTTTAATACACACACACACACACACACACACACACACACACACTTTCTAAATATGGTTGCATTCTGAGTTACTAAGTGTTAGACATTGAGTGTGTCTTGGAGGGGTGGAGGAGGCATATATAAACCCGTATCAGCCAAGAAAGCAACAGGACTTCTCAAAGCCCTAATTCACGGAAGCATCTCAATTTTGGATCTTTCCTAACAAGCTTTCTGGCTAAGGCTGTTGTTTGCTCCGCCGTTACCCATTATTCCACACAGCTGTGGTTAATACATTTGTCTTTAACCGTTCCAGCAAATGGTTCCAAACCAGGGACGGTTAAAGTCGATCCCTTGGGGCCATTCTAAGGCATTATCAGACTGGTTGCCATGGTGGCCCACCCGAATTGTTCCTTTAAACTCCTGGATGTCCTAACCCAATGTGGCCACATTTTGGGTAGGCATTTAGGAGGTAAGTAGATTGAATGAAGCTAAGGGTGGCAGCACAGAGCTGTCATCTCCGTACTTTGCAGGCTGAGGCAGGAAGGTCTGAACGTGAGTCCCAAGCCAGCAGGGATGCATAGTAAGATTCTGTCGCAGTAACGGAAGAAAGAAAATAAATAAATGTCAGAAGCATAAGGCCCTAATCCACTAGGGGAAGTGCTCAGTTTCATCTTTTTTTTTTTTTTTGGAGACAGGGTTTCTCCGTGTAGTTTTGGTGCCTGTCTTGAATCTCGCTCTGTAGACCAGGCTGGCCTCGAACTCACAGAGATCCGCCTGGCTCTGCCTCCCGAGTGCTGGGATTAAAGCCGTACTCCACCACCACCCAGCTCATGTTTTTCTTAGTTCTGTGTCTTTCTCCTCGCTCTCTCTTCCTCTCCTCCCTGTCTCTACCATGCGAGGACACAGTTAGAAGGTACAGCCTATAAGCCAGAAAACGCCTTCTCCCAAAACCCTAACCCCTGAGCCAACTCTCCTGCCCCAATGCTCTACTGTTGAGGTTGTGTTGATTCAAGAGCTCTTGACAAATGCTGGAGTTGGCAATTTGCTCCGGGGAAGCCAGCAACCATGCTGTGTGGGAACCCAGATTCACAGCGCATGCGTCGGAGCAGAGGCTCCAAGTAGACAGTCGGCCCCCACTTCCAGACATAAGAACAAATCAGCCCTCTGCTGCTTCCAGCCTCTAGCTTTCGAGTCATCCTGCCGAGACCCCGATAGCACGGAGCAGGGGAGAGATTGTCCCAGCTGTGCCGTCAGGGCCGGCCTAGCATCTGGGAGTCCAGCCAATGGCTGTGCGGCTGCGTCTTGTGACAATATGTCCAGCAGTCACAGCAACTAGAACAGTCCTCACGTGAATCGATGTCATCCAGCAGCGGACGGGCTTTCCTCTCCGGCACAGAGGCCCGTGCCACACAGCGTGCAGTTAGGAACGTCAAGAACCTCGTTTTCCTCCCTGACGGCGGCGGCGGCGGCGGCGGCGGCGGCATCACGTTTCTTCCGGGATGACGCGGTTGTCCCTGGCCCCACAATCACGCAGGCTTGAAACCACGGGGTGTCTGACCTGCCTTCACCCTCCTCATCCAGGCAGTCGGACACAGCCACTGCCCTCCTCACAGCCGCTCCGGTTCTTCCCGTGCCTGAAAGCCTTTTTATCCATTACCTACGTTATAAATGCAGTGCCCTGTAGAAGGACTCCCGGAAGCAGGCGTGCATTCAGGTTTTCATTCATGAAAGGGCAGTTCTTGCAAAAACCTCAGAAAGCTGGGCATGGTGGTCTATGCCTATAATACCAGCACTCAGGAAGAGGCGGTTACATGTCAAGCTGGAGGCTATCCTGGGCTATCCAAGACCCCTCCCCATCTTTAATATCAAACAACCCCAGAGCAAGGAATGATGTTTAAAGATAGGAAGTACACTGTAGTTTGAGAAAGAATACTACCAGGGCAACAGAAAAATTGAATCATTGGCTGTTCTGAATGTTCTGAAGAACATTCAGTGGCACTGAATCACTTCATCCGTGTCTAGTCAAAACCCTTCTCTCCAGCTCCTACCCTACCCTGGCTGCAAATCTGATCTGGCTTACCAAAGTCTAGAGATTCTCGGTGTTATTCTAATACTGACTAGCAAGTGAGCTTCCTACAGACATGCTGCTGGAATACCATATCTTCACTCTGACCCCCACACTTGCAGAGACTGTATTTGAGCAGTAAGGCAAAAAAAAAAAGTTGAGATTGACCCAAAGTCAAACCAGCTTCTTGATTTGAAAACATGAAATACATTCAGTTTTCCGCAGCCAGGACCCAGTTATCCTCAGCGTTCCATAGGAAGCCACACGGGAGGACACCAGTCCCGTCTCGATCTTGGGAATGTGGCCTGTAGAGGTAGCTGCACACACTGGAAAACACTGGCCTTTTTATGACAGCATTGGCTCCTCGAGACAGAAGGCTGCTGGCTGAGCCGAGCAGGGGGACTGCTGGGTCCCCTGAAAGCTGGCCACAGGGACACTGTTTCTTCAGGGCTTGGCGTGCGCGCGAGGCTGCTCGCAGTGGACGAAAATTCCCAGAAGAAAAGGAGAGGAGCGGGGTTTGTGGAAGCTATGGGCTTTCGCTTGTTTTATTTTCCGTGTGTGTGTGTGTGTATGTGTGTGTGTGTGTGTGTGTGTGTGTGTGTGTGTGTGTTCGTGTGACTACAGACGCACGCACGTGCAGAGGGTGGAGGGCAAACCCGGGTGTCCGTCCTTGGCTTCTCCCGTGTAATGGGATTTAACGAGGCAACTCCCGGTAGTTAAAAGGAGGTTTATTTGGGGGTAACTTACAGCCAGTAAGCCAGGGGTTGGTTACAGGATCCGGGAGAGGTGAGGTGCAGTCCAGCGGGGTCCTCTGGAGACCTCTGACTTGGCCTGCCATCCAGCCTCCAGGATCACGAGGAGCCCAGAGGGCCGGCACGTCTGGATCTCGGGTCTTAAGGGCTCCTGTCCCGGCCACACCCCAGGGGCAGGTCCTAGGTCAGCGAGGCAGTAACCAGCTGCCTCACTGGGGCTGTGCTTCAAGGTCAGAGCTGGAACAGCTACCACTGGAGCCGTGCTTAAAATGAACTCTCATTGTTCAGTGCTGCATGTGCCGTGCTAGCCTTCCTGCAAGCTCCCGTGCATCCTCTCTCGGCTTTCCATCTCACTGTAGCAGCAGTGGGGGACCAGTGGTGCATGCTATCATGTCCCCATGGCTGGCTTTACGTGGAGGTGTTCATGGTGCTGAGGTGCTTTGCTCCATACCAGAGAAGAGAAAGCATCGATATCACCTAGCTACAAACTCTGTGACCTAAAACAGAAGTACTGCAAGATATACTGGTGCAACGGTGAAGTGTTATGGGTGTAACCAGTCACTTTTGATCGGCTTTGAGGGCTGCTCAGTGACATGGGACACTGCCACAGTGGCCCAGAACTGGGACTGGATAGGTCATGAGCCTAGGGGAAACCCTGCTGCCGTGATTCCGAGAAAGGAAGATGATAGCACTAAAATGACTCCGAATGACGCAATGCTATACTCATTACTCACACACTCACCTCTCATCAGAGGAGCTTCTTGCAGGAGAGGGTAATTAGCAGAGGCCCACATGGACAATATGCAGAGAGTAAGAGAGTTTGGAGCTCTCAGTACTAATAAGATGTCTTTATCAAACACCCTCTCCTCAAGGCTCAGGGATCTGGGCAGAAGAGGAGGCAGAAACATTGGAAGAGCCAGAGGTGATGGAGGACTCCAAGGAAACTTTTCCAGACACAACAGGGCCGATGCAGATAGGAACTCAAAGAGATGATGATAGCAAGGCCCACATGGGTTTAAACCAGACAGAATCCCAGCACTGAGAATGAAAAATTGGCACAAAGTCCCAGCCCTAACCAAGAAGTTATTCATAATTGGTACCTGCTTGGAAACAGGAAGCCAGTTTTCTGAAATGGAGTGTCACGGGGTGTATCCACCACACTCCAGGGCAGGTCACATGCCCAGGAGGAGTTGGCTAACACAAAAAGACTCCATGTTCTTTTATGAGCTTTTCGTTTTGGTTTTTGTTTTTTTTTTTCTTACTGGTTTTCTTTTTCATTTGCTTTTAGCTTTTTGTGGAGAGAGAGAGAGAAAAATTGGATGGGTCTGGAGGTGGAGAAGATCTGGGAGGAGTTGGAGAGGAGAAAGAGTATGATACAATTTTATTGTATGAAAACATTTTCTCAAATAAGATGTTTGGCTTTTGTTTCTATTCCTGGCTGGAATTCCTAACCCACTTAGAACATAACAGCAATGTTTCATTCAGAATGAACCTCTTCTGGTCATACCAGAATTCATGCTACTGAGGTAGCTTCAGGATGAGGGCTGGTTACCTCAAATACCAAGAGCTTAGACCTCCAACCCGCCCACTTCAGGAGGTGGAGGGGGGCAGCTGGGGGATAGAGAGCTATCACCAGTGTGTTATGAGCTGTGGATAGCTTCCAGGCTGAGCAACACTGTGGGAAGCTGGGAGAGTGGGATGCTCTGAAGGTACAGGAGCCCCTGGCCCCCTTCTCTTCCCATGCACGTCTTCCATTGACCTGATCCTGAGTTGTATCCTCCATAATAAAACAGCCACCGTAAAGACGGTGTTCTGCCCACTGTTAACAGCCAACATGGCCGTGCCTCCACACACCCATGGAGAACAGTTAGTGTAAGAAACAGGGAAGTCACAGTTGTGCATAAAACAACTTTATTTAGTGGCCAGATCCCAGTGAGTAATGCCAGCCTTTGCTTGATTCTGCCAGGGTGTGCTGTTACACACTCTTAAGAAAACAGACAAGTGGGTCACCAAACGCTGTTTGACTCGGAGTGTGTACAGTAAAACAAAACTGTGTTTGTTCTTTGATTAAACCTTTAACATATAAAAAAGAAAGGAAAAGAATGCCCAAAGCAGTTTTAAAACTAAGAGACGTCACCCCGTACTATTTACAGTAAGATGTCTTTTCACGAAGAGAACGCTCTGCTCGGGACTTCACACTCACCATTGAGGGAGTCCCACCCCGGTCTTTGCCGGAGTGACGGTCTCTTCCCCTCCTTCCTCACTTGAGGCAGCTTCCATTCTCTGTCCCTCACCTCCCGATCCCTTTGATACTCCTTTCCTCCACTCGGAAACCACCTATTCAGTGACACTTACTGGGCACCCACTGTGCGCCAGGCACTGTGCTGGGGGCGGAGATTTAGATGAAACAAGAGTTGAGCCTCTCCTTGTGAAGCTACGCTTTGGGCTGAATTTACAAAATAGCATTTTCCACATCATCACAGGGGTGTCCCAGGCCCCTAAGAATTTGGGGATTTCTTAAAACGGTGCACTTGGTTGGGGGGTGGTGTCTTGTGCACTTGGTACACTGCTGTGCACCTTGGGACGAGGGATCTAGGATGGCCTCGAACTCCTTCACTTACGATCTCACATCTGGACTTGCAGCAGGTGAGAGACTCACGTTGAGTGCCATGGCTCTGTCTGTGCCAATGTGGTTTTGGGGAGGGCAATGTCTTAATTGGCTTCTGTAAATTCCAAATTTGAAAAGTCCTTAGTTCCCGAACTTTGGGGGCACCTAAAAATTTGGGGAACACATGAATGTGAATGTCTCCCCGGGCTTGGATTTGCCACAAGAGTCCTAACTAACCTCCTATCCTTCCTCCACAAAGCCCACAGGCGCCCTCATACCTCCCCACCCCCACCCCCACGCAGATTTCTTTGTGCTTCTTTGAGAATCCTTTTTTGTCTTCTCGTTGCTTCAAATTTAAAATAAGCCCATAGGTATCATCCCCTGTCTCATCTGAAACCAAAACAAGGTTCTTGCCTTTGGTCCACATCTTTGTCCATGAGGCCTACAGAAACCCACGGGGAGTTGCATTAAAAAAAGAAAGAAAAAAAGGCCAGCCATGAGCTATAAAACCAGAATTGTGCACGACACAGTGTGGAAGCAGAAATGAAACCATGCCCTCTTGGCTGTGCCTCGTGCCATCCCTGGCACCCCGTCCCCGTGGACAGTCACACTTGGAGCTCTTTCTCAGGCAGAGTGAGTAGTCAAGTCCAGATGCCGGTGGCGGGCCTCTTTCCCATGCTTCTTTCCCCGGACCCACAAAGCCGACGGCTGAACAGTGGTGGAGGCGGCCTGGCGGGAAAGCTCTGCCCGTGCCCCTCACAGGCCACACTCACAGCTTCGGTACAGTGTGCATCCAGACAGACGCTCCTCTGGTGTCCGCTCGAGAATATTCCAGAGCCACAACTCCCCACAAGCTCACTCCAAGCCCTTCGGAGCTGAAGGCGGCGGAGGGAGCTGGCTTCATTCTTATGTTCCTTTCAGCCTGCCCTACTCTGCTGGAGGAAGACGGCAGGTTCGAAACGTGAGGAAGATGTGAATGAAGAGCATAGTGGGCGGGTGGGACGGGGAGGTGATCATGCACAAGCTTCTGGCTCTGTCGTGCATATATTTTCAGTGTGACAGCGTGTATTTCCACACATGAGAGCTTGTGCTTGTTCATGAAAGAAATAACCTGCCCTGAAAAGCTCTTTTGGCAAATATGGCCACGAATATGTGTCCGTGTGTGTGTGAAACGCGTCATGAGGTGATGTGTCGAGTCCTGTGAGTGTATCATCCCGATCCCTCTCCTGTCGTCACACCCACCGCACCCCCAAGGGCAAACTGACGGGTTACACCTGGTCGGTTTGATATTCAGACGCTTCTGACAGGCTCTCTGAGAAGCTCAGGAAGTTCTCCTGGTACTCAGAGCACACAATCTCATAGCGGTAGTGCCGGAACTCCACAGCTAGGGTGCCAAAGTACGACAGGAAGCACATGACCAGGCCCCACTGGACCCTGGCTGCGTACATGTGGATATCTTGGGCCATGAGGATGAAGTCTGGGGAGCAGAGGTCAAGGAAGGTAATCAGGTATTAGTTTCCTCATCACTGGCAAAGCTGGTAGCCAGGGCCACGCTCATGGTAAGCTGAAAGCTGGTATTTGCATGTATTATTAGACAACATTATTGAGCTGTGCGCCATGTTGGGCATATTTCTAGATGCCTCCACAGATAATCCCATCTAACCCTCCCAGCGATCCTATCCTCATTGACAGTTAAGAAACTGAGGCCAAGTAGGTAGCTTACCTGAAGTCATTCTCACAGAGGTATGAGCTGGTGGGTTCACACAAATGCCTTGGCCATGCGTCAGTCGTGAACTCTACACCTGCCCCATTAAAGGTGAGTAGCAAAAGGACCATGACCCTCCGGAACATCCCAGCTACCTCCATACAGCAGTGTTTGCTCCGCAATGCTAATACCTGTGACCCTTCCCCTCTTCTTTTAGGCAATACTGTACAGGTTAGTCTCATTTCTGGCCACAGGTTAAAACGCGTGACCCAATGAAGAGAAGCCATTTAAAAAGCCTTAGTGAGCACCCAGTGTGGTGGTGTGTGCCTGTAACCCAGCACTTGGAGGGCGGAGGCAGGAGGACTCACGGTTCATGGATAACATCTATACAGTGAGTTGAAGGTCATCCTGGGCTGCATGAGAACCTGTCTCAAAACACAAAGGTTCACAAAAGTAGGAAGGTACAAAAGGGGATGTGTGTGAATATGATCAAGATACATTATATATGCATGAAATGCCATAACGAACCCTGTTTTTTTTTAATTTAAAATTACACTGATTCATTTTATTTTTCATGTAAAGAAGTATGCATTTTACATGGTGTGCAAGTATGTATGTGTACCACATGTATGGTCAGAAGAGGGCAGTGGATCCCCAGAACTGGAATTATGAATGGTTGTGAGCCACCACATGCATTCTGGGAACTGAACCCAGGTCCTCTGTAAGAGTAGCCAGTGCTCTTGACCACTGAGCCATCTTTCCAGGCCCCTCTATGCCCATTATTATATTCAGTTTCCAGCACCCACCTGATGGCTCAGAACCATCCATAATTCTAACACCAGGGGATGACCCCCTCTTCTGAACTCCAAGGAAACCAGGCACAAACGTGGTACACATATACACAGGAAAACAGTCACACTAATAAAAATAAATAAAAATTTAAAAACCTAAAAAAACAAAGAATCATAACTGCTAATAAAAAAAAACCATGATGGTCCTATTCCTAAATATATATATTATAATATATATACCTTAAAAATAATGATGGTTCTATTCCTAAATATATATATCTTAAAAATGATGATGGTTCTATTCATATATATCTTAAAAATCATGATAGTCCTATTCCTAATAATATATGTACCTTAAAAATGATGATGGTTCTATTCATATATATATATATATATATATATATATATATATATATACACTTTAAAAATCATGATGGTCCTACTCCTAAATATATATGTATGTATATGTATACCTTAAAAATTATGACAGTTCTATTCATATATATATACATATATATACCTTAAAATTATGACAGTCCTATTCCTAAATATATCTATTATATATAATATACATACCTTAAAAATCATGACGGTCCTATTTCTATATATATATATACATACATACATACAACTATATAAAAGACATATACATATGTGATACATATAGTGTGTGTGTATACATACATATGATTGTGTATATGGAAGCACAGGGGCTGAGAAAAGAGCAAAAAGTTCATTGCACATTTTAGTGAAATGTGAAGAGTCAGAGAACCAAAAACATTGAGAAAAACCAGATACATCCTGAGATATATCTGAGAACTTGTATCTGTGCTCTACCTTTAAATTACAGACCTAAAATCTTCAGGGATGTCAGAGACTAAGAGGACAGGCGGAGCCATGTCAGGAAGTCTTCGGTCTCTTGACTGAGCCTGGATCCAGGAAACACAGATACTAATTAACGCTTCCAAGTGTTCAGACGCAACACAATCAGAACCGTTAGCTGTCAGCCCGAGCCACTGCAAGTCTGCGCACATTCTTCTGACTGAGGGTAGAAATACCACCAGGCCGGTGTTAACTCGCTAGGGAGTGGCAGCTTCCATTTCTTTGATCATATCTTATCAGGTTGCTACAATCTTTGTGACAAATTAACCTACCTAGGATTCTCAAATTGTGATTAAAAGAATCAATACACATCAAGTGCTTAGCGTGATTCCTAGACATGGTAAACGCTCAGCAAACGCTGGTGACGACTATCACCGAGGCGTGTAACGTTAGCTTTAACTGCTTGACCACTTAGGAATCACGGTTTCTAAGGAGAATCTGTATGAGTAAATACTGGTTACTGCAGTGTGTAGATGAGTCCTAAGCCATCCTTCCCAATTTACCAGGAATAAAGGCTGATTTTGTTTTTCATCTGCTCTGTGCCCTGGGTAACTGATAGGTGGGATGGGGTGGGGTGGTGGATTGAGTGAGAAATGCCAACCCTAGGCTCATGTATTGGTCTGTTTGGGAAGGTTACAGAACCCTTAGAAGATGGAGTCTTGCTGCGGGAAGTACGTTACTGAGTACAGGCTTTGAAGGTCTAAGCTTTGCCTACTTCTGTCCTTTCTCTGCTTCCTGTGTCTGGGTGAGAATGTGAAGGGCCAGCATCCTGTTTCAGCCACCATGCTTCCCTGCCTGTTGCCATGCTTTTCCTGTCACGATGAACTCTAACCATTTAGCCGTAAGCTAAAACAAACCCTTTCATCTTCTAAGTGGCTTCTGTCAGGGTATTTTTTTCTTTTTTCTTTTAAATTTTTTGAGACAGGGTTTCTCTGTGTAGCTTTGAAGCCTGTCCTGGAACTCGCTCTGTAGACCAGGCTGGCCTTGAACTCACAGAGATCCGTCTGGCTCTGCCTCCCGAGTGCTGGGATTAAAGACATGAGCCGCCACCGCCCCGTTTAGGATGTTTTTTTTTTCATAGCAACAGAAAAGTGGCCAACACAGACGGGAACTGGAAACTTCTCCTGGGCCAGGTTGCTGATGCTGTCATTGAGCGCTGAGCTAGCCGGCAGTCTCTCTGGGACTTGTCTAGGGTTCAAGGGAGTGAGGCCTTCTCTTCTGCTTATGAATGGCAGGTGGGCTGACTACAGGGTGTGGACGGGGCCTGAGCCATTTCTTCCCCAGTTCATTAGGGATGAAAGCTGATTTTTCACCTAGCTGTTCTTTGTCTGTTCTCCATCGGTTCAAACTCCACGTGGAGAAAAGGAAATGAACAGCAGCACCCCAAAGCCTCAAATATTTATACAGGAAAATGACACACATATAGGTGATCTAGTTCCTGAATTTGTTCTCCAGGGAAATTTATAATCTTGAAAGATATAAACATTCGCCCCTTGAAATTCATTTTAAGGATAATAAATGACCTAATCCTAATAGGACTTAAAGTCATAGGCGAATTTTTTAAGATGGCAAGCAAAAAAAAATCACAATACTTTTTTGGACTTTTTTGTGCCATGATTTTCATAAATGGAAACATTGTATGGCTGGAGACAATGCATGACGCCTTTCCCATGGGCTGCAGACAGAATGCATGACGCCTTTCCCATGGGCTGCAGACAGAATGCATGACATTTCCCATGGGCTGCAGACACAATGCATGACGCCTTTCCCATGGGCTGGACACAGAATGCATAACATTTCCCATGGGCTGCAGACAGAATGCATGACATTTCCCATGGGCTGCAGACAGAATGCATGACGCCTTTCCCATGGGTTTGGACACAGAATGCATGACATTTCCCATGGGCTGCAGACAGAATGCATGACGCCTTTCCCATGGGCTGCAGACAGAATGCATGACGCCTTTCCCATGGGCTGCAGACAGAATGCATGACGCCTTTCCCATGGGCTGGACACAGAATGCATGACATTTCCCATGGGCTGAAACCATCCTCAGGCAGGAGAACCTGCTTTAGTTTCAGTTCCCTGTCTCTCTTTGACATAAAAATCTGATTTTAAAGTTTTTTAAAAATTAATTTTAATTTACTTTTATTTTTGAGACAGGGTCCGAGGTAGTGCAATATGGCCTTGAACTCACTGTGTAGCCCAGGATGATCTTAACTCCCAATTCTCTTGCCTTCACCTCCCAGGTTCCGGGATTACATCTAGGCTCCGCCATACCTGACTATTAGTTTTTATTTATTCATTTTTAAAAGATTTATTTTTTACTTTTTGTGTGTGAGTGTTTTGTCTACAGGTATACATGTGTAGCCCTAGTGTGCCTAGTACCTGAGGAGGCCAGAAGAGGATGTTGGGTCCCCTCTCTCTGGAGTTACAGACAGTTGTGAGCCACCGTGTGGGTGCTGGGAATCAAACCCCAGTTCTTTATAAGAGCAGCAAGTGCTCTTGACCACTGACTCATCTCTTTGGCTTCTGGCTATTCATTTTTAAAGCTAGTGTACAAAGTGATGGGTTTATTATGGCATTTTTTGGTCTGACACTTTTTTTTGTTTTGTTTTGTTTTGTTTTCGAGACAGGGTTTCTCTGTGTAGCTTTGTACCTTTCCTGGAGCTCACTTGGTAGCCCAGGCTGGCCTCGAACTCACAGAGATCCGCCTGGCTCTGCCTCCCGAGTGCTGGGATTAAAGGCGTGCGCCACCAACGTCCGGCTTGGTCTGACACTTTTTTTTTTTTTGGTTTTTCAAGACAGGGTTTCTCTGTGTAGCTTTGCACCTTTCCTGGGACTCACTTGGTAGCCCAGGCTGGCCTCGAACTCACAGAGATCCGCCTGGCTCTGCCTCCCGAGTGCTGGGATTAAAGGCGTGTGCCACCACCGCCCGGCTTGGTCTGACACTTTTTGATCTGACAGTTTTTCTACACACCAGGAAGGGCAATGGTCTTTTCTTCTCCATATAAAACTTACCTGTGTCCTACTGTCCCTGGCAAAGAACCTTCAAAGGATACACAGGACCACACAGAGAGTGATGACGGCAGACAGGATAACTCGTGGAATTCCAACTCTCCGTCCTTCATTCTTGATATTGACTTTGAGTGTCAATGCAGCCTGTATCCAGCAGGTCAGTGTGCCAAACCCAAAGGTCAAGGATGTCCCCACATTATGGATTTCTTCATCATTTGTGAGCTAGGGAACAGAGAAGCTATGTGGAGGCTCATTTTGAAAACATGTAGACTGATGAAAAATATGAGGGGAAAGATGGGGAAAAAAAACTTTTCAACAGTGAGGCCAGAGAGCTTAGAAAAATTAGACTTTTTCATCTCTGCTGACTCTTTGTGTTGATTCTCAAATGGTGAGAATCTACAGAGATGGAGGACAAGAAACAATTTTCCTCAACCTTAAAAACATTTGTTTAGAAAACCCTGCAGGAGGCAGGGATCTATGTCCTGAATTTATTTTCCAGAAAAAGCTTTTAAGGAAAGGAAATTAAAAAGCAGGAGAATTATATAAAAAGGGAAATGTCGAGTTTCTACAGGCACAGATTCTGCTTTCTAAGCAGAAAGAATGAAGCTCGGGGTGTGGCTATGTGCTTCCTGAGAATCGACATTTCTGGCACGGGAAGGTTTGATTGGCACACAATGATAGCCCTTGGGACAACTGGCCTGTCTGTGGAACTCAACCTACTCAGTGTTAATAGGAATTCTCTGGTCTTTGTTTTCCTGTAGTAATAAAGAAAACGGAAAGCTCTGAGTGTCAGCCAGATCCACAGCCATTAAAGAACATCTGTGTCTGAAGACCTGTAGGCTTCCACAGAATCCAAAGACTCAGCTTCAGTTGGTTGTTGGAGATGTAAAAAGCTCTCCAAGTCATTACCTAGCTATTTTATAAAAGGCGCCTATCACTAAAAACTCCGCTTGAAATTATCTGCATTTTTAACTGCACATACAAAAAAAAAAAATGAAACCTTCTGACAAGACAGCTTCTAAACTACGGTGAAATACGACTTTAGAACTTTACATCACCTCAGGGTTTTCACTGCCTGACAGTGTGGCCAGAAGTGTCATATCAAATCAATGTTACTTTTCCCTTCTAATTTTTCCATTGTTTTGGGTTGTAGTTCCCCCTTTTGCTAGGAAGCCACTCTCCCCCTCATAATTCAAAAGGTATATTTTCAAATTTCATTTAAAAACTATGATTTCTCAAGTTAAATTTCACTTCCAGGAAATCAATTTCTCATGTCAAATGCAACCCATTTCATTTATTACCAGTTTTTTACCTGAATTTAAAATAGGTAATACAGTCATATGGTTCACACTTGTATAAATTTATAAAAAGAGGCAGCAATTGAAACATCTCTCATCCCACACTCCAGAGGGTTGATGACTGCACTCCTGGAAGACTCCAGCATGGGTTCTTCATATGGAGTGTCATCGTTCACAGCTTTACATTTCGTCATTTTCCAAGACCACCCATCTCTGGGATTCTGCTGGGACTTTAGAAGGAAATCCGCACGTCACTACTCATCAATACCCAAAGCCCTGGTGGAGCGAACGGTATTTACTGTCCACTCTGCCCACATCGGCAGCACATCAGGGCCACCGCCCAGATCTCAGCAGTAATCTCAACAGACGCGCTCTTGACTATCATCCCAGGCCATGTGCTCTAAGGACGCAGCTTTCTGGTTATCCAGATTGATATGGAACGGGAATGCCCAACAACTCATAATGCAAAAAACAGTTACATGCTACTGTGTGCCGAGGTGGAGTCCTGAGGCAAAGACGGTCCTGGTTTAATGAGTCAGTAAGAGTGAGGGTTAGAAGGAGAAAGAGCCATCGAAAACCCATTAGTGTGTTTTGGTAAGAACACAACTAAGTGGCCAGGCGGTGGTGGCGCACGCCTTTAATCCCAGCACTCGGGAGGCAGAGGCAGGTGGATCTCTGTGAGTTCGAGGCCAGCCTGGGCTACCAAGTGAGTTCCAGGAAAGGCGCAAAGCTACACAGAGAAACCCTGTCTCGAAAAAACCAAAAAAAAAAAAAAAAAAAAAAAAAGAACACAACTAAGTGTTTGCTAGAATGCCCAGGGTCTTGAGTGCCTATACCATTTGGAGTTGATTCAGCAGGTGGGGGGTGAGGGAGGGGGACAGGATATTTCTCTCGTTTGCTCACGAGAAGTTTGTGGTGGTGAAGAGTGGACTACAGTGTGGAGCGCACAGAGGCAGGGAAATCAGCCAATTATGAGAATAAGTGAAGCCATTCAGAGCAGGAGGAAGATGTCGGACTGGCAAAAGGAATTATTCTTCCGGGTGTGCTCAGCGGCTTCTGAGTTCTGGGAGGGTGAGTCAGGGATTCTGGAGAGATCCTGGGCTTTCCGTCCTGACTTTCCTAGGAACCCATTACTCTGAAATGTGCACTTCCATTAAAGATGTATAGTCAGTGTTTAATTATCAAGAGACGGCGATCTTAGTACTTTTCTGGAAAAGCACACTGGGATACGCTTTATAATGAAGGAAAGCGGGAAACGTTATGGAGACACACAGCTCTTCTGAGCTACTTCCCCAGTCGCCACGACATCTGCATCTGCAGTTAGCTCTCATGCGCCTGGCGGGAACAGGCGTACGTAGAGACCCTGGGGACAGCGGAGGCGGAATCTAAGTACAAAGTGTTTGCTTGTTCCTGGGGTTCGTGCAGAATCATACGGGCCACGTGGAGACGATACCTTAGGCTGCAATGATCTAGAAGCACATAATCTTACCAGCGCGAGAGGGAGGCGAAAAAGCCAGAGGAAGTACCTGAAAATTACCAAGTAAGGTCATTCCGAAGGAAGCCAGACACAGCGCCACCAGTCCACTGATATTCAGCCATGGGTTTAAAACCTTCGGTTTCAGCTGGATGAAGCGCAGAACAGCTACCACGAGGGCTGGGAATACAAAAAATCTTAAAGAATGTGAATCACCCACCTACCCTAAGGCAGAAGTCTAAAACCATAACGTGCAAAAAAAAAAAAAGTCTCTCTCTCTCTCTCTCTCTCTCTCTCTCTCTCTCTCTCTCTCTCTCGCTTTTTTTTTTTCTGACAAGGTCTTGCTATGCAGCCCAGGCTGGCCAGGAACTCAGTGTGTAGTCCAGGCTCAAACTCAGGGTCCTCTGCCCTTAGCCTCCTGGATGCTGGGATTACAGACATGTGCCACCATGTGTGGCTCTCACAGCACCTCTTAAATCTCACCACACGGAAGTTTTCTTTATTATTTCTTTGATTTTTTTTTTTGAGATTAATACAATTATGTCATTTTCTCCTTTCCTTCCTTCCCTCCAAACCCTCCCATATACTCTCTTCCAAACTCATGGCTTCTTTTCCTCATCAATCATTGTTAGACACATATATGCATGCATATGTATGTACATATATATTCCTAAATACATAATGTAACCTGCTTGGTCTGTATCATGCTACTCACATGTATGTTTTCAGGACTACTTGATATTAGAAAACCAAATCCTGTGCTCTTCCCTGGGGAAGACTATTTTTCCCACTCTCAGCATTCCTCAGTTACTGTGGATATCGCTCTGTATGCTGTGAATGTGTTGCTCTGATTGGTTGATAAATAAAACGCTGATTGGCCAGCAGCCAGGCAGGAAGTATAGTATAGGTGGGACAAGCAGAGAAGAGAATTCTGGGAACAGGAAGGCTGATTGAGGAGTCGCCAGCCAGACACAGAGGAAGCAAGATGTAAAAGTACCGGTAAACCACAAGCCACGTGGCAACTTATAGATTAATAGAAATGGGTTAATTTAAGATATAAGAACAGCAAGAAGCCTGCCATGGCCATACAGTTTGTAAGTAATATAAGTCTCTGTGTGTTTACTTGGGTCTGAGTGGCTGCGGGCCCAGGAAGAACTGGAGAAAACTCCAGCTACACTCAGTTGCCTGTAGTTCTTGACAGACAGACAGACAGTTTTCAAAGAAACTTTCCATTCAATACTTATTTAGACTTTTCAGATGCCTTATTATTCTTAACTTTTGGGGACTCAGAGGGGATATGCCACAACCAGGCTGAATGTGACCTTTCCAGCATTGCTAACAGGGTTGTTCTCAGGGTTTCCAGAGCAAGACTGGCAGGGGACAGACTGCACTGGGGGAGTACTGCAGAGGCATGGCACCAAACAAAGGGGACAGAGACAAAGAACATGGCTGGGGCTCGCTGATCAGTCACAGCTTAGTGCAGGGTCAGAGCAGAAAGGGCAGAAGACACAGGAACCAGGACAAGGCCACCACATCTGGATAAGCCAGTGGGTGCCTGTCACTCCTGGGCAGAAGACATGGGATCCAGGACAAGGCCACCGCATCTGGATAAGCCAGGGGGTGCCTGTCACTCCTGGGCAGAAGACATGGGAACCAGAACAAGGCCACTGCATGTAGCTGGAAGTTTTCCTGTGTCCTGCCTGGCCCGTGGTCAGGACAAATCTCTCTCACCTGCTGGTCCCACAGCTGCTTGGACCCAAGTAAACACTCAAAGGCTTAATATTATTTATAACTGCTTGGCCATTTGCTCAGGCTTATTACTGACTAGCTCTCACACTTAAATTAACCCATAATTCTTATCTATGCTTAGCCACATGGCTTGGTACCTTTTCTCAGTTCTGTCTTCACATCTGCTTCCTCTGTGTCTGGCTGGTGACTCCTGACTCTGCCCTTTCTCTTCCCAGAATTCTCCTTGTCTGCTTGCCATGCCTATACTTCCTGCCTGACTATTGGCCAATCAGCATTTTATTTATCAACCCATCAGAGCAACACACATTCACAACATACAGAATGACATTCCACAGCAACTACATCTGGATAAACCACGTTCACTAAAAATTAATTTTTTCAAATGACATTAATCACTCATTTTTAAAAGGACACTTTAAAAAGGTGAATTGAGAATATAAAGGCAGAATGGGAGAAGTCAGATTTCATACCCTACTTCTTTTTTAAATTTTTTTTTCATTTTACATACCAACCACAGTTCCCCCTCTCTCTCCTCCCTCCACCCCCCACTGCCAGCCCATTTCCATTCATTCCTCAGAATGGGTAAGGCCTCCCTTGGGGAGTCAACACAGGCTGGTATACCAAGTTGGAGCAGGACCAAGCCCCCCTGCATTAAGGCAAGCAAGATATCCTACCATAGGAAATGGGCTCTAAAAAGCCAGTTCATGTACCCGAGATAAATATTGGTCCCACTGTCAAGGGCTCCACAATCAGATCAAGCCACAACTGTCACCCACATTCAGAGGGCCTAGTTTGGTCCCATGTAGGTTCCCCAGCTGTCAGTCCAGAGTCCATGAACTCCCACGAGCTTGGGTCAGCTGTCTCTCACACCCCACTTCTAATAGAGGCCTTGGGGACACTCTGCACTCAAGCCACTAACCTAAAAGTCACCTTTTATTACTTGGTGCAGAGATAGTTTTAGCACAGAGATAGTTTCATATGTGTTATATATATGGAAGATAATTGGCAATTAATTTAAATCATATCTACAAATAAGGGAATGCACTAATGACTTCCTATGACTACTCTGACATTATATTTTCAGTAGGAAAGACAAAATTACCTTATTTATGTGGCAATTAAATTAGAGATCACTTACTAAGGGTTTAACATTGACTCCAACCGTTGTCTCTCTAGCCAGTAATAGAGAAAAGCCACCCCACATTTGCATCCCCCAAGTCACTAGATTTCACTGCGTCAAGCTGAGTACCGTTGACCAGCAATGGGAATAAAACACGATTCATATCTGGATTTTGTAATCAAAATATGGATAAACCATGATTTACAAAACTGCAAATTACTCCTCCCGATACAGCTTTTGGTACATGTTCCAGTCAAGGTCTATGACTGGTCAGAGACTAAACAAGTTGACAAGGGTTCTCCAACCAATATCACTGGGGTTATGCTGGGAGTCTATTAATTACAACTTGATCCTATGGGATGAGGAGTAGACATGATGCTATATTCGTTTTTTAGGCTGTGAACAGGAGGAAGGGGCTGGGAGAGAGCTAATTACAGGGAGAGGTAACAAAAAAGCCTTAGATGAGGACCTAGGGGCTCAGCGAAGGGCCCCCCGGGAACACTTGCTCATTAGCACTGTATGATGCCATTGCAGGAGGGGAAACCACAGACACAGCGCATTTGATCTTTTTTTTTTAAAGATTTGTTTATTTATGCATATGAGTGCACTATTTGCATATTTTGAAGGACAGAACAGGACATCAGACAGAACAGGGCCTCAGAACCCTATTATAGATGACTGTGAGCCACCATGGTGTTGGGAATTGAACTCAGGACCTCTGGAAGAGCAGCCAGTGCTCTTAACTGCTGAGCCATCTCTCCAGCCCCTACATTTGATCTTTTTAAAGTTCAACTAGGGAAAAGCATTTCCCTGGAACTCTCTGTTGGGCATTTACATTTGTGGGACACATTGTGTGAGAACTTTAGTCTGCACCCTAAATCCAGACCCCAGTACTCACCTGACAGTGTGTTCCTCTCTGCCCGCAGAGAGGATTTCAGTTACTTTAGACACTCTGCATGTCTTGCCGAGAGACATGGGCATGTTCATCTCCTGGAAGTCACTTTCTCATGAACAGAGACCTATATAATAATTTCACTCAGTTTCGACAGCTATATTCCAAACACCAGGCTTTGTCCTTTTCATCCACCAACTCTATGCTAATCAGGTAAGAGACAAACTCTCCCTTTAATAGAGATTCTATTAGGAAGATGGAACTAATGAAGATTTGGCTTTAGGAGAATTTATGAACCGAATCTGCTCTCCAGTCAAATTAGCTGCCAAAAAAGTCAATGTTCACCAAACAGTGATCAAGTTATAACTTCGTAAAAGTAACTTCTAGGAATATGACAGCTTTAAAGACATCTTCATATTACATATGCTAACCTATTCTCACCATAGGTACTTTTGACCAGTAGATATACTTTAAAACTTGGAAAAATTACAATTTTTAAGTGTTTTGCCTGCACGTGTGCCTGTGCACACGCTTATGCAGTACCTGCAGTGGTCAGAAGAGGGCGTCAGATTCCCTAGGACTGCATAGTTGTGAACCACCATGTAGCTGATGGGACTTGAACCCTGGTCCTCAGGAGGAGAAGGCAGTGCTCTTAACAGCTGAGCCATCCCTCTAGCAGGGCCTTGGTAGATTAATAGACATACCTTTAAGTTTTATTAAAAATTTTCAATTTAGGGCCAGTGAGATGGCGTGGTAAAGACACTTGCCACCAAACCCGACAACCCGAGTTCAATCCCCAGGACTCACATCGTAGGAGAAGACTTTTAAAAGTTGTCCTCTGACCTCCACACCTGCTGTGACATGTACATGCTACCTTCCCCAACCCTGACCCCCCTCAATAAGATGTAATAAATTTAGATTTTCATTAACAGTTTTAGGAAAATAACTTTTGTTTTGTTTGTTTGTTGATTTGTTTTGTTTTTCAAGACAGGGTTTCTCTGTGTAGCCCTGGCTGTCCTGGGACTTGCTCTGTAGTCCAGGCTGGCCTCGAACTCAGAGATCCACCTGCCTCTGCCTCCCGAGTGCTGGGATTAAAGGTGTGTGCCAACACCGCCTGGCTTAGAAAAAGAACGTTAAAAGCTACCCCTCTGCTATTCTTAGTCTACCTAAGTTTGTTGTTGTTGTCTGGGTGCCCCCTAATTTCCTTCTATATTTTAATGAGAACACAAATAGAAACACAGCTGACTTTTACAAATGAAATGTTTAAAAACTGACTAGCGTTTTCACGTCAGAAACTCACAATGGCATCTCCCCATCACAGTCCTCAGCTGGCACCCGGCCAACTTCTATTTTGTTAGTTTTACTGTGTATGCATCAATGATTCCTATTTACGGCTGCGCTAAAGCCAGACAGCCAGTATGTTTTGGCTGAAGGAGGGAGGCGTCTGCCTTAGGTGACTGAAACCATTTAGCTATTTATTAGCTTTGCCCTCACGTCTTCCAGGATAACACTTCTCTCAAGACATTTGTCTTAGGTCCTTTCCCGCAGTGGAGAGGAGAGTGTACATTTAGGACGACAATTGTAGCTAATTCTGTGAAGAAAATAACGGAGCATTTAATCTTTGATTAGCCTGTCAAAAAGATAAAAGGGTTTTGCTAGCTAATTTTAATAAATGCCACATGGACTCCTTTTTAGACTATAAATTATGCTCTATATGGCTGTCAAAAACAGTGACTTGTAAGCAGTGAAGGCTATTTTTAAAGGCAGTGGGAGAGTGTAAAGCGATAGCCTGAGGTCTACCAGTCCTGGGGTGAAGAAAGCGCCCACTATATATAGCAATAATCTTTGGTAAGGAATGGATTCTTTTCCACTCCCAGGGTTGATAAGTAAGTAATTGCTGCTTTGCTCTCACTGAACACCAATCTTAATCAGTTTTGTGTCTACCAGATGGCATCAAACATGATGAAAGATAATAAAGACTGCGCTGGCTGCTTTGGTACCTTCCAGCAAAAGCTGGTAAAAGCTTAATTGCTTCTTGGTGGGGTGGAGAGAGTTAGAGAATAAGATGATGATGAATGTCACCTGGAAGAAGAGCTTCTCCTGCACTGCTGGTTTCTGCAAATGCTTTTATAATTAGTTAATCACGGGCTTTGTGGCGACGTCACTTGGGAAGTGTGCAAACTGGCCATTTTTAGATCCTATACCAAAGACTACTGGGAAATATCAATTTGTCCGTAGCACTCAAAGGAAACAGTGTGCAGCTTCCAGCGTGCTCCCTGGTTTCTTTGGAGCCCAGTGGGGGACAGGCCGTGACAGCGTTTGTACGAAGGCATGACGAAATGAGGCAGTGTGGAGCGAGCACCCAGCCACGGCTCTGGAGTAGAAATCACAGCTGTTTACGTCGGTGTTGGGCCCTAGGGGATGCTCCGCACAGAGACTGTCAGCCTGTAGGCCTGTGCGCCATGATTGCAGGGGGTCTGTGGAAGGTCTCAGCCCTGCGGTTCAAGTTCACTCTTGGGGCCTGTGTTCTGTTAACTGCAAGAATGTGTTAGTATCCACTTAGGCCATGGAATGAATGAGCTTACTGGGCTATTTATTTATGTATTTGTGAATGGAGACTTTCTTTTTTTTTAATTTATTTATTTTTATTTGTTTATTTTTTATGTGCATTGGTGTTTTGCCATGGGTATCAGGTCCCCTGGAAGTGGAGGTACAGAGAGTTGTGAGCTGCCAGGTGGGTGCTGGGAATTGAACCTGGGTCCTCTGGAAGAGCAGTCAATGCTCTTAACCACTGGGCCATCTCTCCAGCCCCTAGACAGAGGCTTTCTATGTAGTCCAGGATGGCCTAGAACTTACTATGTAGACCAGGCTGACCTTGGATTCAGATATCCATCTGCCTCTGCCTTCAGATTTCTGGGTATAAAGGCCTGAGTCACCATGCCTGGCTTGGGTGTGTTTAGAAGAGGATGTCAAGAGAAGGGAAGGGGAGTGTAACATTGTGAGTTATGAGACCAAAGGCCGGGAAGGCCAACCCTGGTCACGCTCAAGTACTTTCTACTGAGTGCTCTGTCCTTAAACTCTGTGACCATCTGAGACACAAAAACCCTCGTGGTCAAGGGTGGGAAGGAAATGTTGCTTTAAGGGTCTTGTGACCCAGCATCATCTGGAGGTTGTGCGGCAGGCATTTCCAAGCTAGGCGACACCTAGGCAGGAAAAGGCATTGACAAAAATACATTTAGCTCCAGGGAAGAACTTTGTGAACTTCAGAGAATTCCTCTTCAGAGTCCCTCTCTGAGAGTGTTCTTCCTGTTTCTCGGAGTTTGAGCTTTTTGGACCAATTGAGATTCTGCCCATGTTGCATACTGAACCAACAATCTTCCAGGGTGTTTGATAGGTTTTCCCTTGCCTAAAGTAAACATTTTTTTTAAGTAAACATGGGCGCTGGAGAGATGGTGCGGCAGTTAAGAGCACTTGCTGTTCTCACAGGGGACCTGGTTTGATTCCCAGCACCCACATTGTGGCTCACAACTGTCAGAAACTCCAGTTCCGGGGCATCTGACACCTCTTTTTAACTTCCATGGGTTTCAGGCATGCAAATGGTGGACATACATGCATGTAGGCAAAAGTCATATACATATAATAATAAAAACAAATAAATCTTTAAAAAAATATACATGGCTTTAATCCAATGCTTGGGAGATGGAGGCAGGAGGAGAAGGAGTTTAAACTCATCGGCTACATAGTTAATTCAAGGCTAGCCTGGGCTAAATTAGATCCTGCTTCAAGGAGGAGGAGGAGGATGGGGAAGGAATAATAATAATAATAATAATAATAATAATAATATTATAATACACACGAGGCTGGGGATGTGGTTCAGTTGGTAGGATGCTTGCCTACCATGCCCAAAGCACTGAATTTGATCTCCAGAACCATAGAAACTGGGCATGGTGGTGCATGCCTGCAATCCCAGAACTTGGAATGTTGAAGCAGGAAGACCAGAAGTTCAAGGTCATCCTGAGCTACATAGTGAGTTTAAGGCCAGCCGGAGCTACATAAAACCTTATCCCATACCTAATGCCCGCCCCCCACACACACTTTGCATGGGTCCAGCCAGCCAGGCAGCCACCAGCCAGCCAGACACGGAGAAAGCAGGAAAGTAGAACCTACAGAATGAAAGAAAGGTGAAAAGCCCTGAGGCAAAGCGTAGATGAAGAGAAGCAGGTTAAATGAAGTTATAAGAGCTGGTGAGGCAAGCATAAGACAAGGCTGAGCACTCATAACTAATAGTAAGTCTCCGTGTCTTGATTTGGGGGCTGGTTGGCTGCCCAAAAGAAAGCCTGCTGCACTCATCTTCACCAGGGAAGGAACAAATAAGGCATCCTCTTCAAAGCTACCATGTGGCAGCCTATTACCCTCTCAGCAAGAGTTTATGACATGTGAAATGTACTATCTCACACAGCAAAAGGAAGTTCAGAGTATGAAGCCCCAGATAAAGATGGTAAAGGGAAGAGGTAGGGAATGCAGAAGGATTTATGAGGGGAAAAGGGTCCTGAACACAAAAAGCTGCCTTCAGCATACGGACACGACATGACACTAAATTGTAGGCCAGGTCGCCCATTGTTTTGATACGGATCCAGGGGGATTGGAAACAGAAATGCAGCAGAGCCCGTCCAGCCCCGTTCCTGCCCGTCTTACCTAGGAAGGCGGCCATGTTCATCACTTGACTGAACACACAGCTCGCAGGAGGATCATCGCCTGCAAAACTGGAAAAAGACGCAGCCTTAGAGGCTGGCTCTGCAGACCTGGAACTCACAGATCCAATTCAACAGGTCAGGTGGAACCAGAGTTACCTGATGTACGGAGCATGCTTCACACCAGATTTCCTAGATAACAAAAAACACGGAGGCACAGGTTAAGGCAGAGCCGCTGCTAACTCTATGGGGAAACGGCGAATTCTCTAGATGCAATCTTTACCTTGCAGCTGAATTTAATGGCAAGATTTTGTCATCTTCCACGGCTATAAAGTACCTAGCAAGAAAGAATGACCAGTTTATAAAGCACAACAATTTAAAACAAACAAAACCCCTGAGAATTAATGTTTCTCATTTTAATTGGGTTTAACATGTAATTTACCCGTATCACAGGTGTATGTCATATCCATTGTTTCCTAATTAAGAAAATGTCTTTAGCTAGGCATGTTTGCACATATAAAACTATTTCCAATATTTGGGATATGGAGGCAGCAGGAACAGGAATTCAAGATCATCCTTGGCTACATAGGGTGTGCAAGACCAGTCTGGGCTACATGAGACTATCCCAAAAACCAACCAACCAACCAACCAACCAACCAACCAACCAACCAACCAACCAGAAAACAGAAAAAGATCTTTAACTACATTTATTTTTCTTTTTGGGACAGGATCTCATTATAGCACTGGCTGCCGTGGAATTTGTTATGTAGCACAGGCTAGCCTAAAAACCTACAATCTTCCTGTTTCAGCCTTCCAAGGGCTGGGATTATAGGTGTGCATCACCACAACCATGCCAATTGCAATTCTTTACCCATAGATCACTAGTTCTTTAAGGCTCAAGTGCTGTGATTATTAGGACTTGGAGATGTGGCTCAGCAGGTAAGAGCATGTGCTGTCCTTCCAGAGGACCTGAGTTCAGTTCTCAGCGCCCATGTCAGGAGCTCACAACTCCTGTAACTCCAGCCCCAGGGAATCTGATGCCTCCAGCTTCCCTACACGTCTACACTCACATGCACATACCACACAGAGACATATGCATAATTAAAAAACTCCTTAAAAGAGTTATTAATTTTCAAAAGAGACCCCAAACAGTGATAATTATAATCTGAAAATTGGGGGTGGGAGATAAACATGAGAGCTTTAATAAGATTTCTCAGGAATATATGACTACCATTTTTCCTTTTTCTGTTGTTATTTTCTTTTTCCTCTCCTGGTAATCAAGCCTGTGGTTTGAATGAGAATGAACACGTGGTCCCCAGTTGGTGGAACTGTTTGGGAGGGATTAGGAGGTGTGGTCTTATTGAGGAAGGAGTCACTGAGGGGTGGGTTTTGAGGTTCAAAAGACTCACACCATTCCCATTCCGTTCTCTCTACTTCCTACTTATGGATCAAGATGTGTTCTCCCAGCTTTTCCAGCCTCCTGGCCTTTGCTCTGCAATCATCGCCTCTAACCCTCTGAAACCGGAAGCCGCAAATCAAACGCTTCCTTGTATAAGTTGCCTGGGCTATGGTGTTTTATCACAGCAATAGAACAGTAGCAAAGACAGAGCTCAGGGCCTTGTATGTGCTACCCAGGCGCTCTCTCTCTGACCAACAGCCCAGTCCAGTGAGACCATTCTTCATGAGTTCCCTTCCTTCCTTCCTTCCTTCCTTCCTTCCTTCCTTCCTTTCTTCCTTCCTTCCTTCCTTCCTTCCTTCCTTCCTTCCTCTCCCTCTCTCTCTCTCTCTCTCTCTCTCTCTCTCTCTCTCTCTCTCTCTCTCTCTCTCTTTCTTTTTTGTTTTTTGAGACAGGGTTTCTTTGTATAGTTTTGGTAGCTGTCCTGGATCTCACTCTGTAGACCTGGCTGGCCTCGAACTCACAGTGATCCACCCGGCTCTGCCTCCAGAGCCCTGGGATTAAAGGCGTGCATCACCACCACCCGGCCTTCATGAGTTTTCTTAAGACGGATATTGATTGAAATCAGCAACTATGGGTGCTTGTTTTTGGTGGTAAGCCAGGCCTTCTGGCATACTGATACCTATTTTAAAAACACCTCAGGTCTTGTCACAACTAGATTGCAAATGGAGCCCACAGCCCATCGGTGTTAAAGGAGAAAATCTTGCAAATATGAAGTCATATAACCAGTTTTCCAAGCATGCATGACAGTGGTACATGCCACTCATCCCAGTACAGGCTTCTTGCCAGCCTGTACAGCGAGACTTGGCCTAAAAACAAGGAAAAGCATCACAGGCCTGTAATTTCAGCCTGCAGGAAGCAGAGGCAGGAGGGCTGTTGCAAGTTCAAGGCCAGTCTAGTTTGCATAGCAAGACCTTGCTTTAAAGGAGGATGTTGGGGGGGGGCGGGGCGGGGGAGACAAAACCAGTCTTCATTATCTACTTTAAATAATTTTTTATTCAGTTTTGTTATTTTACTTTAAGTAATAAAAGATGAGAAAAAAGGAACTTCAGTAAGGTTGAATTAGCATATAGATATTAACTTTAGAAAAACTAACCATTATATATATGTATATATATAATATGCTATTCATAAATACATTTATATAAATATGTCCTAGTACTAAAACTTGGATTTTCTCTCTATTACACTTAAATCCTTAATTATTAACTAAAGCATACTCACACTATCCACAAGCCAGCTGAGGTAAACAAAGTGAATACAAGAGGTAGAAACATCCATACGCTGCATTTCTTCCCATCCATGCCTGTACCACTGAAATCAAATGAGCGGGTATTAATAATTAAGGCAAGAATCCACCGAACTCTTCCAAGATGGAAAGTCCAACAGAGAACAACAACAACAAAAACCCCCAGGTATTTTATAAAACCACGATTCAAATCTGTTATTACTGCCACCTTCTGAGTAGGAAATCCCAGGATTAAAATAGGTCATCATTGTCTGGTCCTAGCGTAAAGATTCCAGACGGTTTTCATGAAAATGTTCAACTTCATACACGCAGTGATATGTTTAAGAAGGGACAAAGCATTTTGAGACGTGGAGCGTAGAAGGGCTGGGTACCAACAGTGTAGTCCAGAGTTCTTTTAGTGTAACTGTTAATATAAATGGCCTGATGGATCTTACACGCACTTAAGCCTGTAGAAGAGAGTGTTAGAAACAAAACGTCTACTAAATAAACTGGCAGTTCAGGGGGAAATGACAGATATTTTGCAAATCTGAACTTCCCTGGTGGCGTGTTCTTGAGTGGTCCCAGGCGATTCTCAGGATGAACGCCCGGCAAAACAACGCTTTCAATTAGCTCCAGCAAGCACGCTGGAGAAATTACAGACATTGGGTATTTGGGGCGACTTAGCTTCACTTCCTGTGACTGTGACAAAGTGTCCTGACAGAAGCAAGGTAGAGGAGAGAAGGTTTGTTTCAGCTCACAGTCCCAGGTCACCGCTTATCGTTGCGGGGAGGTCACAGCAACAGGAGCCCCAGGGAACGGATTGAACTGCCGCGTGCACGCCACAGCTCAGCTTGCTCCTCCCTTTCATTCAGTCCAGGGCCCATCTATGAAACGGTGCGGCCACATTCAGGGTGGGTCTTCCCACCTCAACTGACCCAACTAAGAAGCTCTCAGAGGCACGCTCTCAGGCCAGCATCAGCCAGACAATTCCCCACTGATACTCCGCCCCAGGCGATTCTACATTGTATCCATTTGACAGCAAAACACTAGCTATCACAGGGACACCGCATTTTTTTTTTTTTTAAAGACAGTGCAGGTCTTTATTGAGAGGAACCTGGAAGGGGAGGTCTTCTGTAATAATCAGAGCCTTCAAACGCTTACAAACTGGGGTGGTTACAGGGCAGAAGCAGGGTGTGGGGGACAAGGGTGAAAGTCCCCCCCTTTTATTGTGGCTCAAGATTGGCTGTCACTAGGAGTGGCAACAGAATGGTGAGCAGTAAAGGAATTCTGTCCGGCGGTGGTGGTGGCGGCGGCGGCGGCGGCGGCGGCGGCGGCGGCGGCGGCGGCGGCGGCGGCGCACGCCTTTAATCTCAGCACGCAGGAGGCAGAGGCAGGTGGATCTCCAAGTTCGAGGCCAGCCTGGTGGTCTACAGAGTGGGATCCAGGACAGCCAGGACTGTTACACAGAGAAACTCTGTCTTGAAAAAAAAGAATTCCAGGTGACCCAAAAATCATCACTTATGAACAGCCAATATCAAGGGTCTTCAGGGGTGGGATGGGACAGGAATCTAGTTCTGGAATGCTAATTACTGTGGTTTGTGAGAAACTACTATTTAACCAAAATATAAGAACTTTTCAAAATGAAGTTGGCCATGGCTAACTATAAAAGCTCACAGAGGTTTCCTAGTAAGAACTTATTCAGGGTCAGAGAATCTGAGCTTGCTTTACCCAGAAGGGCCACATAAGGGAATGGTTTGACCATGGGTGTGGTTACCAGGTGTTTGGAAGGGTCTATGCTTGGCTGTATCTAGCAAGGGGCGGGGGTCTTTTGCCGCACCCCTTGGCATTGTTATAAAAAGCCCCTTTGAATAAATGGAAAAGGTCACTGGGTATTGACCCAGGTCCTCCTGAAGCTATCCTGTGTTTCTGTCTTTCTCCTCTTCACTATCTTTTTATTTAATATTTTTTATCCCTCTATCCTCCTCATAAGAACCCTTGAAAAGGTGGGACCTGGCCTCCCACAGCTAACATTCATGATTTTGGCTTCTAGAGATGGGTGGAGAAGGTAGAGCTGTGGTCTGTATATCTTTTTCCTGCTGGGCAAGGTTGGCATCGTCATCCGGGGTTCTTGGAGCAGTCTGTGGTACCAGAATTTTGAAGGACAAGGATGCTGTGAAGGAAGGGTCCTTCTTCAATGGTCTCCAAGGCTGCCAGTTAGCTACCTAATGTAAATTTTGGAGGGAGAAGACGCCATGAAGGAGGGCTCCTTCCTCAATGGCTTCCAAGCCTGCTAATAATTATCTAGCTATCTAACATTCTCCACTAAAGATTAAAACCCTAAAGTCATCTAGGAGATGGACACAGAATCATTCTGATTGATTCTAGCTGATACTGGGGGTGTAGAAGGATTCAGTATCCCCACTCAACTGACTTTCAGGCACTGGGGGGGGTGGTGATCAAGGAGATAAGATAGATGGTTCCAGGACCATCTGAGTGTGAGCAAACTGTGAAGAGGAGATAAAATTAAGATAGTAGCTGAGTGCACACGGTTTAGAGTTTAACAGCATCAGTGCTAAGCTCATAATAGACTTAAACCAATTTCACCATGAAGACCTGGATCTCCAGTTTTAAGGCTTTTTACCATCGAGATGAGGATGTTGACATGGTCTTAGTCTGATTTTGTAGAGTGAAGGAAACAAAACCAGGAATCTAAAAACAGCAATGTGTTTACGGCTAAGGAAAGGATGAGAGTCCTGTGTTTGCTTGTAACTGGGGTGGCTTGTCAGTCGACCATCCAGAGCATTGGAAGGCCTGGCCTATTATTTGTTTGTTTTATATTATTGTCAGTAATCTTACTTGTGGTAATACTTTCTTGCTGTGTGTTTAAGACCATGGAGGAGGCTAAAATCAATCATTTCATTTTTTTTTTTTTTTTTTTTTTTTTTTTTTTTGGTTTTTCGAGACAGGGTTTCTCTGTGTAGCTTTGCGCCTTTCCTGGGACTCACTTGGTAGCCCAGGCTGGCCTCGAACTCACAGAGATCCGCCTGGCTCTGCCTCCCGAGTGCTGGGATTAAAGGCGTGCGCCACCACCGCCCGGCATCATTTATTTTTTATTAAGGCTGGTGAAGGTCTGGTCTTCCGGGGTTGCTGATTGAAGGTCTGGTCTTCTGGGGTTGCTGATTGAAGGTCTGGTCTTCCGGGGTTGCTGATTGAAGGTCTGGTCTTCTGGGGTTGCTGAGGAGCCCCTGGCTCCTTTGGCCGTCCTGTTATGGTTGTTCCACTGCTGTGAGATTTAGTTCAAGCCCTGCTTAGCAATGGCTTCACCAGGAGGATGGAGGAAGGTTTTCCTCCATGTTGACCTTCTGTGTAGAGTGCAGACTGGTTCGAGTCCACCCAGTGCAGTCTCCATGGCCTCCCCAAACAAAAGAACAGTTGACTCCACAGGTTTAGAGGACATTTTGAGAGACATCTCCCAGTCCCTGGGACCTAGTTGACTTTGGAGGACAAGGGGCAGAATGTCCCCTTTAATTCCTCTTTCCACATTAGGATAGCCTCCAAGTAAGTTTCTTAAATAGCCAGGTCAGTCATACCAGTGTCACAGTTCCAGCTAGTGTGTACTATTTAAAGCTGAGGCAAAGCCTAAATACTCTTAAATAAATAATCTTTCTTAGCTATCGGAGTCTCATTTTCCAATGTCTTACATAACTTAATTAGAGTTTTGTGACTTGCTTAGGCTTTCCACCCCATTCTGGAAAACAGCTGTTGTCTTAACCCCCAAACGTAAGTCCATCTTTACTAAAAGCATTTCAATCCTTACATCTTTCTGACATTTCTTTTTTTCCCCCTACTTACTGATTCCTTTTTATTTTCTCTTAATAACATGAGACACAGTAACATTAACAAGTAAACTTATCATTATATTAAAAGAGAGTTGAATCCAAACTTTACATAATGTATTAAGCTAATATTACCTGTATACATACTGTAGGAGTATGAGACTTTGCAAGTTCCCAGGCAAGTCCCACAGAAAACACAGGACAATGAAAAGTCTTTTTGTGTTTTTCATAGTTCGAAGAAAGATCTACCATTGCTGTACTTTCGGTTTTGAAGGAGCCCAAGTGTTGCATGAATCCTAATTGGTCTTTTAATAAAAGCCCAGAGCCAAATATCAGGGTGAAAGCTGAACGATCAGAGAAGCCGAGCAAGCCACAGCCACACCTCTTACCTCACCAACGCCTCAGCCTGAAAGGGTGTGAATTCTTGTCTCCACCTGCCTTATAGTCCCTTCTCTGCCCAGCCATATCACTTCCTGTCTCAATCTTCCTAGTGCTGGCATTAAAGGTGTGTGAGCCCAAGTGTTGAATTAAAAATGTGTGCCACCACTGCCTGGCTCTGTTTCTCTTTTAGACTGGATTAATCTCATGTAGCCCAGTGTGGCCTTGAACTCACAGAGATCCAGACAGATCTCTGCCTCTGCCTCCTGAGCGCTAGGATTAAAGGAGTGTGCCATCACTGCCTGACCTCTATGGCTAACTCTGTGGCTCGCTCTGTTCTCTGATCTTCAGGCAAGCTTTATTTCTTAGATTACAAACAATATACCCCTACACCAACTAGCAAGAAGAACATACAAACATCTCCCAATGAATGTTTCCAACATCTAGCAGAAAGCAGCTAAGGAAGCCCTGTTAAACCGTGATGTCAGAGTCACCGACTGGGGGCAGAGAAGATTCCCCTCAGCCATTCCCTCTCTAGGTGTTTTATGTTCTGGAGACACAACAACCTTTTAGTGCTCTCAAAGGCACACTGCTTTCACTTTGCACTTTGAGCTGTTTTGTTCTATTTTCAACCTGTTCCGGAGTCAAGGAGCAGCCTGACCCAGGGCAGGGGAGTCTGAAGGATGCTTGGAGATGAATCATCTTGAGTCTGAAGTGAGAGGCGCAAATCCTGGCGTTTGAGCCAGCTCCTTGCTGAGGTTAAACAGTACAGACAATTTACGAAGATGGTGCAACAGGCATTTACCACGCTTGCATTAGACAGGTGACAAAATCAGAATACCCACCTGCAAATGTACAGTGAGAAACAGAACAGTCACGTGGACCGACCGACGCACTGGCTCCTCTCCTAGGACTGTGGGAGATCAGAGCTCAGAAGTGGGGAGTTACATAAAAAAGAGTTAAGTCCAATCTAGGACCATGGTGATGAAAGACCCTAACCCTTCAGGCTTACACCACCCCCAAGCCCCAGGAAATGAGAAACTAAAAATCTAGGTCCAAGGGCAAGCTGACTCAGCCGTTGTTCAACCTCCCCTGCCACAATGTAACAATGTGAAAAGATTTCTGTTAAGAGATGTGCTCAACTGTGACTGGGATAGTTGCAGGTATTCCAGGAAGGACCACGTGACCTTTGTGTAAACTCCACTCCCGCCTTGATACCCCCCTTGAGGTTTCAGGAAGAATGTACATGTGGACATGACTGTACCCACTCTGTGATCAGACCATGATCTTGTGAAACGAAATTGTATGGGAATTGTAATCTTATGGCTTTTGTGGGTTTTTCCTTTTAAAGCCCCCATGTGGCTGCAGTAAGATGTGACTCTTGCTCTCAGGACAAGAGTAGCCCGTCTGTACAGTCGCTTCAATAAAAACCTCGTGCTGTTGCATCAACTGGACTGGAGTCTGGGTTCTTGGGGCGCCCACTGGAGACCCTAAACCGTTGGGGTCCAACAGCGACAAGCTAGTGGTCTGCAATCATTTCCTTGAAAGAGGCAGGAGGACAGAAACGGCCTGGGCAGACTCCGGATGCGAACTCACTTTGCCAGTCACTAGCCATGTGATCTCCGATGGGTTATCCCGTCTTTCACACCTTAGTTTAACCATAGAGCTGTTTCTGCTCTGTAGGGTGTGCTGAGGATTGACGGTGGTGTAGGCAGAGCCTTACACATAGTCCTTGTTCTGGAAGTGCTATAACTATAGTGGCTAAGCAGATGGAGCCATGTGTTAGGACTGGGCTCCTATCTGCAGAGCAGGACTCGGGACGACAAACTTTCTTCTCCAGGTACCACTTTTTTCTAGAAAGGCACAGATAGCTTTTCTGATAATAATTTTTTCCTTCAAATGGCTTTCCAAAAAAACAAAAAAAAATCTTACCATCTTAATATTTAAGGTCTGTCTTCCTGTGGCTTTATCTATTTTTTAGTGATGGGATACGCTCTTCCATGGAGCCACGTGTGTTCTGGTTATTTCTGCATGTGGGCAAGGGGAATGTCAACATGTGCACGCAGGTGTGAAGGCCACAGGCTGACACCAATGTCTTCCTCTGTTGCTCTCCACCTTATTTGAGACAAGGTTTCTCCCTGAGCCTGAAGGTCACTATTTCAGCCAGACTGGCTGGCAGTTCTCGGGATCCGCCTGTCTCTGTGCCCTCATCTCACCCCTGTGCTGGGGTCAGAGGTGAGTGTTACCAGGCCTGGATTGATACTGGGTGATGGAGATCCGAACTCAGGTCCCTGTGTTTGCGTGGCAAGCACTTTATCCACTGAGCCACCTCCTCGGCCCTTTCCTTAATTTTTGTAGTTGTTGCTGTTATTGTTTGTGCTTTGGTTTGAAACAGTCTCACTCCATAGCCCAGGCTAGCCCCAAAACCATCTTCCTGCCTGAACTTCCCGAAGGCTGGGATCTCAGGTTTCCCTCACCATACAGGGTATGCTTTGTTGTTTTTCATTGTGTTACTTGTTTATTTGGCTTTAGAAAAACCTAACGTGGCCAAGGTTTCTAAATTCTTTTTTTTTTTTTTTTTTTTTTTACTAGTTTAACTCTCCTAGGACAACTTATGTCTAAGTTATGGGAAACATTCTCTATACCCTGCCCGAGGTTAGATGAAAATTGCCCTTTCTTAGCATGAAGAGATGCCTGGGGAGATGTCTATAAACGGTTGTATTAGTAGCTTGCAGCGGAACTACCCTGGTGCTTCTTCCAAAGTATTTCATGCAGACTATGCTGTCTTCCCTTTTAAAATGATTGCAAATTCATACAGAGTTGTAAGAAATAATACAGTGAAACCCTGTCTATTCATCACACCATCTCCCCACCAGCCATCTCCAGCATACCAATGTCTAACATCTTCAACTAATAACCAACCTTAATATGACCCCTCAACTAGATCTCAGCATCCATCTTGTATCGACCCTTTTTATGGTTCAACTGTTAGTTTTATGTAAATTTCCCACCTTCATGGATGTGTGTGGTCACACACTTACAGGTCATTTGTGCGTCTTCTCTACAGAAATGCCTACTCTATTAGTTTGCACTTTTTTGTTTTTCAGCATTGGCTATCACCTGTGCATGTTGGGTTAGCACTCTCCCCCTGCGTTACATCTACGGCCCCTCTTCACATTTTCAATGCTTTATTGTTCCATGTCTGTCCTGGACATTAATCTCCCATCACATATCCAAACTTCTCCAATTACATAAGTCACCATTTCACTGTTGATAGTATCCTTTGGGGCACACATGTTTTTAATTTTGAGGAAGTCCAATTTATCTACATTTTCCTTTGTTGCCTGAGTCTTAGTATCCCGAAACAAGAAATCATCGCCAAGCCCAGTACTGAGGCTTTTGCTCTTGTCTCCTCTCACTGTTTGTATAGTTTTAGCTCTTCCTGTTTAGAGCTTTGGGCCATTTGAGTTCAAATTATGTAGTATAAAGTAACTTTTCATTTTTTGCATATTAAAGGCACACAGCATCTGTTTAGAGGACATCTCTCACCACAAGACCTTTGTGTATGGTGTGTGTCTGTGTGCATGCATGCATGGATACCCACATCTGTGCACACATGTGCAGAGACCAGGGTGCGTGTTAGGTGACCTGCTCTGCGCCATCCCTTTTTCCCTTTGAAAGAGGGCTTCTCACTGAACTTGGAGCTGACCATCCTCCTTGCCCCCAGACTAGCTGGCCACCAAGCCCCAGAAATCCTCAAACTTGGCGCTGGGTTTACAGGTTCATGTGACCACATCTGGCTTTTACAGGGGTGCTAGGGACCGAACTCAGGCCCTCACTCTTAAACAGCAAGTACTCTTACCCACTGACACATCTTCTACTCACTTGTTTGTTTGAGACAGGGTCACACCTAGCCTAGGCTGGCCTTGAACTCACAAGACGCCCGAGGGTGGCCCTGAGTTCCTTTTCCCTCCTGCACCTCTCAGGAGCTGGGGTACAGGCAGGCATGTGTCACACACCTGGCTCATTTACAAAGTCACTTGCAAAGCAAGAAATTCTACTTTTAACAAAATCTAACCTGCACACTTCTCTTTTTATAGGTCCTGCTTTTAACTGTCAAACCTAGAAACTTCTTCATTATCCCTTGATCTCAGATTTTTTTCCTATGTCCTTTTTACTAAAGCTTTGTGGTTTTATATTGAAATCTGTGATCTGGTTTTTATCTTTTAAAACTGTTTGATTGAATTTGGCTAGCTCCTAGACAGTTTATAAATTACTTTGGTAAGACTTGAGAAACGTGTGATGAGCTAAGTCAGATGAAGTCAAAGAAAAAATTCTTACACTGAAGGACATAAATCAGAGACACAGTAGAGCCCACCATGTCGTGTTCTTCTGGCAGTTAACAGGTATGAGCTTAAGACCAGAGGGGTGTGTGTGTGTGTGTGTGTGTGTGTGTGTGTGTGTGTGTGTATGTGGTGTGTGTGTGTGTATGTGGTGTGTGTGTATGTGGTGTGTGTGTATGTGGTGTGTGTGTATGTGGTGTGTGTGTATGTGGTGTGTGTGTATGTGGTGTGTGTGTATGTGGTGTGTGTGTATGTGGTGTGTGTGTGTGTATGTGGTGTGTGTGTATGTGGTGTGTGTGTGTGGTGTGTGTGTGTGTGTGTATGTGGTGTGTGTGTGTGTGTGTGGTGTGGTGTGGTGTGTAGAAGGGGAAAGTCCCCTTACTTACTCCATCTTCCTACCCACCTTTCCTTTGCAAAGGACCCTGCTAAGTGTCAAGACTCATCTAGAAACCAGAAGACTACAATGAAAAGCTTAAGACCAACTTCTCCTCTCATCAACCCATCAACGTCCCATGTAACAAATCATGTTTTCAGTTCTTTCTGCCTTCCTGGTACACCTTGTTACACACACATCTCTTTTATTGTCACAGAGAATCTACTGATCCTCTTAGTCCACGGTCGTGACCAGAGAGTTTCCAGTAGACAAACAAATGATGTGCTCTCTGTTGTTGGTGTCCGGGGTCTGTGGGGTCCCAGAAGATGGTCAGGACTGACTATGTGCTACATGGAATCAAGGGCAAGTTCAGAAAATGAACTTGATAGCAAGAACCTCAGAGTACAATAACCAGCTCTCACAACTGTGCCTCCATATTGTCCAAGAATAAAGCCCTTGCTGGCCTCAAACATCTCCTGCATCAGCTTCCCAAGTGCTGAGACACTCACATGAGCTGCCATGTCCAGTTGTGACTTTGACTTTACAAAGTCCTCCTTGAATTTGAGTGAATTAATTAATTTGGATAGGGTCTTGTGTCACACGCTCATGGGGACACAGAATACACATTTCAATAGAGTGTAGCTTTCTCTTGGTCACATGATAGTATCCTTAGAATTGAAACAAAGACTGAGAGGTAGTTCTCTGCCTTCCATCCTCCCATGTTTCCTGAACACAAACTGGTCCATTGCTCCAGTTAGATTAGAAGATGTCACTAGGGGCTGGAGAAATGGCTTAGCTAGAAAAGGTACTTGCTGTATAGATCTGGTAACCTGAATTTGTTTTGTTTTGTTTTTTAAGATTTATCTATTTATTATGTAGACAGTGTTCTTCCTGCATGTATGCCTGCAGTAACCTGAATTTAATCCCCAGAACCCAAGTAAAGGTGGAAGGAAAGAATTGACTTCACAAAATTGTCCTCTGACCTCCACATATGTGCCATGGCATGCACGTGCACACACACACATATGATGCATGCATGTGCACACACATATATTAATAATAAATAACTTTTTACAATAAAAATAAAACCTCACTCAAAGTTTTCATTTACTAGTAGGATGTGCCAGCTGGTTTTGTGTCAACTTGACACAAGCTAGAGTCATCAGAGAGGAAGGAGCCTCGGTTGAGAAAATGCCTCCATGAGATCCAGCTGTAAAGCATTTTTTCAATTACTGATCCGGGGGTGGGGGGAGGTCCCTGTCCATGGTGGGTGGTGCCATCCCTGGGCTGGTGGCCCTGGGTTCTATAAGAAAGCAGATTGAGCAAGCCATAAGGGAAAGTCAGTAAGCAGCACCTCTCCATGGCCTCTGCATCTGCTCTTGCCCCCAGGTTCCTGCCCTCACTGTTCTTGATGATGAACTGTTATGTGGAACTGTGAGCAGAATGGACCCTCCCCTCCCCATGTTACTTTTGGTCATTGTAACTGAATGTTTTCCTGTGTCCCAGCCAGCCAGCAGTTGGAACAAATCTTCCCACTCTCGTCCCCCACAGAGGCTTATATTAATTATAACTGCTCAGCTATTAGCTCAGGCCTACCATTGACTAGCTCTTACATTTAAACTCAGCCCATTTATATTATTCTATATGTGGCCACATGTTCAGTGGCTTTACCTGTGTGCCTTTACATGCTGCTTCCTGAACATCGGGCTGGTGTCTCCTCACTCAGCCTTCCTCTTCCCAGAATTCTCTTTGTCTGCTTATCCTGCCTATATTTCCTGCCTGGCTACTGGCCAATCAGCGTTTTATTAAACCAGTGTACAAAAGCATTATTCTACAGCAGGTCATGATGCTTCATCTCAGCAACAGTAACTAACCTAACTAAGTAACCCTAACTAAGACATAAGGATGTTTCCTTCTTCTACTGAGCAAAATGAAGAAGTCTCTTCAAGGAAAGAGAGGAGATATTCCACAATCCCAAGACTTTTATTTTGGGCTGGAGAGATGGCTCAGTGGCTGAGAGCACTGCTGGTCTTGCAGAGGGACCCAGATTCAATTCCTAGCATGAATAGGACAGCTAACAGCCATCTGTGACTCCAGCTCCAGGGGACCTGATGCCCTCTTCTGGCCTCTGTGGGCACCAGGCACATACGTGGTGTACATACACACAAGCAGGCAAAGCACTCAGACACAGAAAATGAAAGCCTAGAGAAGGTATTTTATCTTTGTATAATAAATTTGGGTTCTTTTTATTCTGTGTAGTATTTACTCCACTGATATTAATCTTCCAATAATATTTCACAGTGAAAAGCCAAGGACAAATGTTCCCATGCCCCCAAAGAGCGGAGCGTAACTGGAACGAGATCTAATGAGTTTTTGACAAAAGGAGGGAGAGAGCCAGAATTGCAAAAACCTTCTTGAAAGGGTTCTGGCATCGAGCTTCGGTTTGAAACTCTCCTCCAAATGGCATTATTTATCGAAATGACTTGCTAAGCTGCTACCCAGATGGCCACATCTCGCAACGTCAGGGGCTGCCAGCTCTGTACGTCTCACCATGTGTTCTCTTCTAATAAACGTCATTCCACAAGTGTGAGTGATCTGCACTCTTACCCAGCCCGTGTGTGAGGCAGGCTGCATAGCACGGAGTGAGACAGTGAAAATCCTGCTCCCTCAGCTCTCTATGTGCTCCAAAACCCTTGCTTTTGCCAGAGGAAAAAAGAACCACAGCTAAAGGACTGTGGTGTCTCCCACCATTTATAATCCTGATGCTCTAGACGTTTCCTGGCCTCAAAAGTTATACTCTCTTGAAAGCATGTATTGGACGCCCACACGAGCTTGTCACCTAAGACCCCATGCACTTTTTTTTTTTTTCAAAAAAGGGGACTTTATAAGTCGAAGTCACAACTGGATGTGGTGGCTCATGTCAGTCATCTCAGACTGGGAGACTGAGGCAGTTTGAGACCAGCAAGGGCTTCATAAAGGGGCCGACAATAATAGTGATATTATCATTCATACTTCTGTTATCAAGTGCCATGTGGTTCTTCCAGCACAAACGAGGCTATCAAAGCCCGGGGAAATGGCCTCCTGTGGCTAGTACACCATCCCCGAGGACAAATCTTCCATTGTACCACATGATGGAAAGACACCTTCCACCTACAAATGGAAAACGGAAGCCCAGCAGTTCCTCATTGTTTGAGGCTCTTGAAAGCACTTCTCCCAGTGACCGGCAGGGTGCAGAAGTTCAAACGGTACTCACAGCACCAGAAAGTGTTTGCCTGTAAAAGAGAAGGTCTGTCTGTCTGTCTGTCTGGGTCAGCGGGGAGAGGCAGTTGTAGCTAATCTCCTCGGGCTTAGAGTCCCAGCTCTGCTACTTCCTAGCTAGGTGACACTGACTAAGCTTACACTGTGCCTCAGTTTCTTCATCAGTAAAGGGGGAAAATAGTGGAATAGGGGGGAAAAATCCCACATTTTTATAAGGACTGAAAATACAGTGAAAACACACCTAACTGTCTAGTCAATCTCCCAGGAACGGCTAACTGCTGTAATGCATCATGAATTAACATTTCTGTTCATGACAAACCTTGTCTACAGCCACAGTCCCCTGAGATTACAGCACCTGGTGACTTGCAGTCAGTCTGTGTAAGTGTGCTCCCATGAGGATGAAATCGTCAAATGGCACTCTCCTCAGGGTCTGTCTCTGCTGTTAAGTGACACCTGATTCCTCGCTCCACTGCAAGCACTACCCGAGCTCTTTGCTTATCTTTTCTCACTTTGTAATTTATCAGGAGATGAGTTCCGTGCCACAGCAATTTTTCATACACTCTCAGGGCCAGCTAGTGTGGAGCAGAAACGATGAATGAGCCGGTCACTAATGGCTAGGGCTGTCACGGTGTCTACGAACCAGGGGCCTCCTGGGAGTCTCTGCCATGCCTGTCCTGGGCAAACGTGGAGGGCTTATATTGCGTTGAAATCCATTTGCCACTATAAGTGAGAAAGACAAGGGCTATTTGTTTGGTTTCCCCATAATTTTTATAGACTCTGAGATACAAATGGGCAGGGAAAAAGAGCCAACAATTAAGTCACCAGCCCTGAGATAAAAGTTGTTTTTACTGCGTCCTAAGTTTTGGACGACACAAGTCAGGTGACCTGGTGTCACCTTAAGAGTCTATGACGACTTGCCCTCATCAGCAGACATAAGCAGCACCATTAAAGCTACAAAGTCAGTCCGCACTACAAAGTTGGTTGTTTTTTTTTTTTTTTTTGAGAGTACTGGCAAAAACCTCAACATGCCTGCAGTGAAGAATCTCTGTAAAATATCACCGTTCCCCAAATATGACTTCTAAACAGAAACGGCACTGGTTGTTTCTCTCCACCATTCTCTTGATTTCTAAAAGAAGTCACCTTCATTCACCCAACAGGTGACCGCAGGGGTCCTCTCAGACTCATGGCCCAGAGGATTATTTTTCTTAGAAACAGACAGAACTCACTGTCCCGATACCATCCAAAGAATAAATCCCCAATTCCCTTCCACTAGCACATGGATTCAGTATTGTCTCAGAGTTTCTGTGCCACGGCCTCTCAAATGCACTTAAATCTCAAAATGCACTCAAATCTTTAAGAATAATAACAGACACTGCCCATATATGGAGGATACAACTTCTGTTTTCCTTGGTTAAGAGAAGTCTCATTTTATTGGGACAGCAAAATGTTCAGCCCAAGGATACCACATGCATCATGGCTGGTTAAGGCAGTCACCTCATTTTCCTTCGGTAAGTACCATTCCAGCAAACTCCCGAACCGAGCCACTGAGATGCAAAAGGAAGTCTACTGAGCAGCAAATGGGAAGGGTTGGCATCCTCAATAATGGAAAATCTTTTCTACCCACAGTCTTTTCTCACTCGGGACAGTGGAAATACAGTACCTGGTGTCGTGGCATCCATATGTAACACGAGACAACAAACACGAGGACCCAGAGCCACCATATTGAGGCCAGTTGAATAAAAGGTAGAAAGAGGTTGGGGATGTAGCTCAGTGGTAGAGTGCTTGCCTAGCAGGCGCAAGGCCCTGGGTTCAATCCCCAGCTCAAAAAAAAAAAAAAAAAAAAAAAAAAAAACCCGAAAAACAAAAAACAAACAAACAAAAAACCAAAACCGGTGGAAAGAATGAGTCCCTTAGTGACATCATCCAATTCCACCATTCTCCAAACACAACGAAGGTCAACCGGAAGTCTTCATTACAGGTTGGTACAGCACCTAACTCTGTCCGCTCATCTCCCACTGTAACAGGGCAAGTGACCTGGACTATGATAAGTAGCCTCTCTTGTCAGTGCGGCTTTGTGAGGAAACTCCCTCTCTCCACAGGAATCTGAAGAAAGATTCCTTTTGAAACAAAGGGACAAGGTTCTTACTTTCTAGAGATGAATACCAAAGTATTTAGACACCAATTGTCACCCAATAAAATTGATTAAAAATTTTTCCAACAGAGAAATGAAAAAGAAATAAAGTGCAACAGATACATGGCATTGTGAATATAGTCACTGCCTTTGAACTGTGCATTTAAAAACACCGGAAGTCAGGGCTGGACAGACGGCTCAGTGGTTGACAGTGCTGTGGCTGCGAGCCCAGAGGACATGGGTTTAGTTCCCAGCACCCACGTCAGGCAGCTCACAATTCTAGCTCTAGGATATCTGACCCCCCTTTGGCCTGTGTACACACCTGCACATGAGTCTGCACATGCACATACTCATGCACACACACAAATATGAACACAGGCACACACATGCATGCTTGCACACACACAAATAAAACATAATTTTAAAAATGCTGAAATGGCAAACTTTGTTATGTGAATTTCACCACAATTAAAAAGAAAGACATCAACAATCCTACATCCATTAGAATGGGTATTATAAAATTAACAAGAGTTAGTTGGGTATGGTGGCACACACCTTTAATCCCAGAATTTAGGAGGCAGAGGCAGGGAGATTGTTATGAGTTTGAGGCCAGCCTGGTCTATATTATAAGCTTCAGGACAGCCAAGGCTATGTGGAGAGACCCTGTGTCAAAACAAAACAAAAACAAAACCAGCATTGGTGAGGATATGAAAAAAACAGAGCTTTTTAATCTGTCCTTGGCTGACCTGGCACTTGCTATGAAGGCTAACGTGGCCTCCAACCCACAGAAATCCATCTCTGCCTCCCCAGTGCTGGGAATACAAGCATGTGCCACCATGCCTAGCCTCAAATTAGAACTATTGCTGGGAATTTAAAATGTTAGAGTCAGTTGGGGACATGGCTCATGGGATGGGGAGATGGCTCAGGGGGTCAAGTGTTTGAAGCACAAGTTTCAAAAGACCTGAGTTCAAATCCTCACAAGCTACATAAAGTTAGATCTGTAGTGCTGGGATTGTAGACACAGAATCCCGGCACTCCTATGCTGAGAAGGGAGCCAGAGGTCGGAGACGCCCTGGAGACTTCTGAGCCAGGTAGCCTGGTGTATGGAGCAGCAAAAAGCAATAGAACTCTTGCCTCAGACAAGACGGAGCGTGAAGACTGATACCTGAGATGGACTTCCGACCCCCACAAGCATGCTGTGGTACACGCACATGTGTGTTTCCCCACCCCTGCACACCACACAAAGATACAATGGAATCATGTAACCTAACATTAGAATAATATAGTGGTTTCTCAACAAGTTAAAAATAAAATTAGCACATGATGCAGAATGTCCCCCTAGGTGCGGTGGCTTTTGGTCATAGTATTTTATCACAGCAACAGAGAGGGACCTAACACAGACCACACGAATGAAAACCAGAGACATGAACAAATACATGTAATCCCACACTTACAGCAGCGTTACTCACAACAGCCAAAGACAGAAACAAGTTTTCAGTGGATGAAAAAGTTTGGCACTTTACATACAATGGAACATTATTTAGCTTTAAAAAGGAAAAACAAAACAAAACCAAAAACAAAACAACAACAAAAACCAAGCACGGTGGCTTACACTTACAATCCCAGCACTCAGGAGGGTTGTCCTAACTGCAAGGCCAGCCAAAACAGGAAATTCTGATAAATGCCATACCATGTTATATGATTTCACTTACGAGGTAGCAAAGCGGTCCAACCAGCGGAGACAGTGGGGTGGACAGGAAGCAGCGGCTAGCTAGGGGTGGAGTTAGGGAATGGTGTTTGCATTTCCTGAATACAAGCGCTTCCACCTGAAAGTTACAGTTCCTGGGTAACACATGGTCCTTTCTACCCAGGACAAATGCAATTGTTTTATATTTATTATTATTGTGCATATATAATATGCGTGTGTGCGCACACATGCACACAAGCCATGGCACATGTGGCGGACACCACTATAAGCCAGTTCTCTCCCTCTACTGTTATATGAGTTCCGGGGCTCACACTCAGGTTGACAGGCTTGCATAGGAAGCCCTTCTACCCACGGAGCCTAGATGTAGTTCTTGAAAGTCTAACAAGCTGTAAACTAAATCACAAGTTACCCACCGTCCACACTCACATTTACACACTCCAGTTACAACGGTGCAACACCAGATTTGCTGGGAGCCAGAGGAGTTGGCTGCGGCAGAGATCGCCAGCCATCTATGAACGTTAGCTTCCTGCTTCTTCCACTGTATTAGGAGACTAGGTAGGCACGCAGCTGCCCGGCTATGTGTGGCACAGCCACATGATTGGTTCCTTACCAACGGGGTACAAACAATGGATTTCTCACTCATTCCCTCTGATCTAAGACAGCAGCGACCAACGCACAGATGCTACGTTGCAGACGGCCTCACTGCCAATCCCTCCCTCCGCTCCTGCTGATTCAGATCACCCACCCTCTATGTTACATAAATTAAAAAGACAGACGAGCCCTCCAATTTCAAAGCCACTGTGCCATTAGATTCTTATCGAATCTGCAGAATCCTTTACTACGGCCAGTACACTCAAATGCACCAGCAACTGAAGCCCAAACATCTCATCAAATGGCAAAGTCACTCTGTTCATAAGCTATCTGAAAAGTTCTGTGATTCTTAGGGGACACTAACATAGCCTTGCCTGGGAATTAGGTGACATCCAAGAGACCAGAGTGACTAGGCAGTTTCCCCAAATCCATGGTAGAACTGAAGCCAGGGAATGAATGACTTCCTGACTTAATGATGACTTTTTTTTTTTTTTTTTTTTTTTTTTTTTGGTTTTTCGAGACAGGGTTTCTCTGTGTAGCTTTGCGCCTTTCCTGGATCTTGCTCCGTAGACCAGGCTGGCCTCGAACTCACAGAGATCTGCCTGGCTCTGCCTCCCGAGTGCTGGGATTAAAGGCGTGCGCCACCACCGCCCGGCCAACGATGACTTTTCATATATGTAAATTTTTCAGTTTTTTTTTTCCTGGAGAGAGGATTTCATGCAGCCCAGGCTAGCCTCACACTTGAACTTCTGATCCTTCTGCCTCCACCTCCCAAGTCCTGGGATTACAGGCACATACCACCATCTACAAAGGTTCATACTAGACCAGCACTCTATCAATTGAGACATGCCCTCAGCCCCATTTTCACAGAGATTTCATAAACACACAAATCATTTCTCTACTCGTCAAATACTCCCTGAGTCAAGACAGCACTCAAACCTCCTCCGAGACAGGGGAGAGGCTGGGGCTCGGTACTGACGTCATTTGTAAGTGGTGAGGTGATTCTCTCTCCTGGTCCTCTCACCAGATGCAATTATTTAATATATCTGCCTATCCCAAAGGCAAAAACCAAAAAGCTCACCCAACAGTCTGACCACAGGCTGTCGTGCACGCCTCGGTCCCCAGCTGGGAAACGGCACCACCGCAGCAGCCTCTCTGGTGTACTGGGCCAGCTCCAAGCGCCAGAACAAGCACTGAACCCTCAAGATGCAGGCTCTCTCTTGCTAGGCTCTGACGTCAATGCCTACTTCAGTGAAGAGAAAACAACCAAACATGAAACAAGTCAGAGCAAAACAAGAATTGCCCCACCCAGGTCCCCAGGGGACAGAAAACATCCAGGAATGCCAGGAGATGAAGATCTGAGAGGCAAACTCACCTACCTACACAGCAAGCCATGGAGTCAGAGTAAGATTTACAGAAGTAAGAGAATGGGAAAAGCCCAGAGGCAAAAGGTAGATGGGATCATTCAGGTTAAGAAAAGCTGGCAAGAAACAAGCCAAGCTAAGGCCAGGCAATCAGAATTAAGAATAAGCCTCTGCATGTGATTTATTTGGGAGCTGGGTGGCATCCCCCCCCCATAAGAACAAAACCAGTCAACAACAGTGGGGGTGGGCTTTGAGGTTTCCTTTGCTCAAGCTACACCAGTGAGACAGTTCACTTCCTGTTGCCTGTGGGTCAAGATGTAGGACTCTCAGCTCCTTCTCCAGCACCATGTCTACCTGCACACTGCCACACCACACTGTGATTTTAATAGACTAAACCTCTGAAACTGTAAGCCACTTCAATTAAATTTAAAAGAGTTGCCAAGGTCATGGTGTCTTTTCACAGCAATAGAAACCCTAACTAAAACAGCTTCCTAATTGGAAACCAGCATTATAAATGGCTATTCTAATACCACTGATGTCCACCCCATTTTTGACCCAAGGAAAGAAAGCCAAACTGTAGATTCCAGCCTAATGGTATTCCACTTAGGAATTTGGGTAGGCTTTCAAAGCTCCCTCAAAGAAACAGAAACAGGGTATGACTTTACAAACAAAGAAAAATCTTCAAGCACTCTCTTGGAAATTACTTTTATGCTGATGACTTCTCTGGAAGGGCAGAAAGCACATGAAATTCACCAGACCAGAGGTTGTTTGTTAGAGTTCAGATGGATCCTGAAGCAGGCTGTTCATCATCCTGCGTCCTTCCCTCACCAAGAACTAATCAGCCACTCTGAACTCCAGTCCCCTGAACACATGCAGAAACACTCCATCAACAGAATGGCAACAGTCAGGGGCAGGGGCTTGCGAAGTGTAATTAGTGCCTGATGTCTGCTCCTCCTAAGCCAGTGATCACCGCACCCAGCTGGCAAGAGCAGGCTTCAGGCAGATTCTCCCTTCATTTTGTATTCTGTACAAAAGCACCCCGGAACCAAGCTCGTTACTAATTCTGCCTTTCCCAGACCCCCACTTTTCACTGATAGTGTCTTGGTCTTACTCTTAAGCACCCAGAGCGCTACAAAGGGCGTGACCGCAGATTAAAGAGTAAAACCAGCTTGATCACTGCAGGGGTTGATTTTTGTTGATTTGTTTGCTGTTCTGGGATCACATCCAGTGCCTCACGCCTACCAGACAAGCACTCTGCCATTGAGCAACATCCCAGATCAAGGGGGGTTTGGCTAAGGGATGCTCCGATAACAAGTGGGTGTGTCTGAGAGGTTCCTGGAGGCCAAGTGTCCTGGTTAACTTTAATTGTCAATTTGACACAACCTGGGTTATGTGAGAGAAGAAGCCTCAGTTGAGGAACTGCTAGATCAGGTTGGCCTGTAGCTATTTCTGTGAGGGGTTTTCTTGATTATGACGTGCAAGGGCCCAGTGCACTGTGGGTGGCGGTATTCCAGGGGCAGGTGGTCCTAGAATATATCCAACACTAAGCACAAGCCAGTGAGGAAGCCAGCAGGCAGTATTGCTCCATGATTCCTGCCTTTAGGTTTCTCCTTTGAGTTCCTGTCTGACTTCTCTCAGTGATGAACTGTGACCTGGAAGTGTAAGACTGAACACTTAAGGCCCTTTCTCCTCTAAGTGGCTACTGGTCGGTGTTTTACCAGAAGGGAGGCGGAACACTAGAATCTTTTAATTCCACTCCTCTGAGTGGCACTGCTTGGTCTGCTGAAGGCCCAGAGATCAAAAAGCTTGGGGGGAGGCCAGTTGTGTCTTCTGGAACTAGACGATCCATTTTGCTACCTTTGAACAGCAGGACTCTGGGTTCTTTAGCCTTGCAACTCTACACTTAGCTCAAGTGACTTTCCTGGCTCCTGGGCCCGCTGGCTCTAGCTGCCAAATACCATGGACTTGTCCCAGACTGCACACTGTAGTACTTCTGAGTCCTGGAGTGGCATTAGTTAAGGCTTCTGTGGCTGTGAAAGGACACCATGACCACAGCAACTCTTATAAAGGAAAAGCACTTCATTGGGGTAGCAGCTTACAGTTTCAGAGGTTTAAGTCCATTATCATCGTGGTGTGACATGGTGTCATGCAGGCAGACATGGTGATGGAGAAGGAGCTGAGAGTTCCTACATCTTGACTCATAGGCAACAGCAAGTGGTCTGTCTCACTAGGTGTGGCTCGAGCATATATGAGACCTCAAAGCCCGCCCCCACAGTGACACACTTCCTCCAACAAGGCCACACCTCCCATTAGTGCCACTCCTTTGGGGGCCATTTTCTTTCAAATCACCACATTCCACTCCCTGATCCCCAAAGGTTTGAAGTCATATCATAATGTAAACATGCATTCAATCCAACTTCAAAAGTCCCCATAGTCTATAACAGACTAAAACTTATTTTAAAGTCTAAAGTTTGAATTCTCTTCTGAGATTCATATAATCTCTTAACTGCAATCCCCTGTAAGATCAAAATAAAAAAGCAGATCACATACTTCCAACATAGAATGGCACAAGTTATACATTACCATTTCAAAACACAGGGAAGGGACCATAGTGAAGAAATACTGGACCAAAGCAAAACCAAAAACCAGCTGGGCAAACTCCAAACTCTGAATCTCCATGTCTAATGTCAAAATCTTCTTCAGATCTCCAACTCCATTCAGCTTTGTTGACTGCAACACACTTCTTTCCCTTGGGCTGGTTCCACTCCCTGTTAGCAGCTTTCCTCAGCAGGTGTCCCATGGCTCTGGCATCTCCAACATCTTGGAGTCTCCAAGGCAATCCAGGCTTCACCTTCACAGCTTCATGCAATGGCCTCTCTGGGCCTCCGTTCAGGGAACCCATTATACATGCCTGACCTCAGTAGCTTTACTTAGTAATGGAGGTGAATTCTATAGCCCCTTTCTTCTATCCTTGACTCTAAAGCCAGAACCATGTGGCTGAGGCTGCCAAGTTCTGCTTGCTGGGGCTGGAACATGGCCCCCTCATTCAATTACATCTTCACCAGCTTTCTGTTTTCCATGGTTTCCTTTACTGCCTAAGCTAAGCTGTTCTAGATCTTGCTCTGTAGACCAGGCTGGCCTCTGAGATCCATCGGCTTCTGCCTTCCGAGTGCTGGGATTAAAAGCGTGCACCACCACACCCAGCTCTAAGCTTTTCTTTAGTTCCTTTCCTCAAGTTGGAAATTTAGCTGGGTGGGATCTTGCCCTGAGGTCACCACTCCATTTCTTAATCTGTTTATCTCCTTGGACACAGGGTTTAGCTCTGTTCCACTTTCTGGTGCCCCCTTCCTCAATCTGTACATTTTGTACTTTTATTTGCTCAGCTTGCTCCTTTTCATTATGCATATTCACTAATCACCACACGGCAGAGTCTGTAATAGGCTGTTTTGAGATTTCCTCTGCCAAGGGAATTAATCCAGAACTCTTTACCTCAGCCTCAGGCAGATTTTTTTGGACAAGGGCAAAAAGCAGCCACATTCTTCACTAAAATATCACAAGACCTGTCTCTAGGCTGTATACAAACAACCTTCTCCTCTGAAACCTCTTGAGCCAGGCACCCACAGTTCAAATCACACTCAGCACCACTGTCTTCCACGTTGCTGCTAGGGCGGCCCATTAAGCAGGACTGAAAGGACTGGTTTTCTAATCCGCAATCCTAAAGTCCATATTCCTTCAAACAAAAGCATGGGCAGTCCTATCACAGCAATACCCCAGTCCCTGGTACCAACTTCTGTCTTAGTTAGGGTTTCTACTGCTATGAAGAGACATCACGACCAAGGCAACTCTTAGGAAGGAAAAACATTTAACTGGGGTGGCTGACAGTTTCAGAGATTTAGTCCATTATCATCATGGTATAATGTGGCATCCTGCAGGCAGACTTGGTGCTGGAGACTTAGCTCAGAGTCCCTGCATCGGGACTCAGCACAGGCAACAGAAAGTGGTCTGACTCACTGGGCATGGCTTGGCCTCAAAGCCCACCTCCACAGTGACACGCTTCCTCCAAGGCCACACCTCCTAGTCGTGCCACTCCCTTTCGGGGCCATTTTCTTTCAAACAACCACAGATCTAGATTACTTTCCTGGGCAGTGATCACCTAACAGCCCCTTTCAAGGGCTCAGACACAAGCTCCTTTCAGTGCCCTGTCTACTTCTCCAGGAAGGTGGGTCAGATATCAGCATCCTCTTCCTCTCCCAGGCAAAGGATGGTGGGTGGGGACCATCTCGTGTGACACACAGGTGGGCATCAAGCTCTTCCCTTTTGTGATACTCTTACTAGAGGTCCAGGCTCTCTCCACTGTGATTTAGTAGCCTGATTTCTCAGTGGTGGGTGCTCATGGTCCTCTCAGCCTGCTGCCTGCCTATGCGGTTTTCCCCCTCTCCAGAGACTGCATAGCCCACGCTTACAGCAGAGCTACAGAATTTGGTAGCACACCAAGAACAGACTGAGAAGATAAATATTTCTTAGGAATATTCCACATCAGGGACCAGCAACATGGCTCAGTGAGTAAACCTGCTTTGGTATGAATTCAATGACTTAAGCATAATCCCTGGTGCCACAGCAGAACTGGTTCCTCTAAGTTTCTTCTGACCTTCCTACATTTGTACGGTAGCATGCATGTGCATGCGGACAATGATAAATAACATTTAAAACTAACTTAAAGAAATCGCTCACCAGGGGCTCGCTCAGAGGTAGCATATGCAAGACCTGGGTGCCAGCACAAGAGAGAGGGGTGGAAATCTCATCAATGATTGGGTAATCCATTTTCCTTTTGATAAGAACACTAACTGTATATTCAAATCAGCTGGACTCCCTCTAACATTTTGAGCTGTTCCTTGTCTAGGATAAATGAAGGGTGAATTCACTGACTAGGGGAATGGAACCATTAGTCCTCTCAGTGTGTCAGAATAGTGTTGTATCAGGGGAAGGTTGCTTCAGTGCTGAGAAGATGGATTAGTTTCCTGGGAAGAAATGACAGTGACGAACGATAACCTGACCTAGTGCTTGGGAGACAGAGATAAGGGGATCACCATGATCATGGCTCCAAACCAGCCGGGGTGACACAGTCAGACCTTGTCCAAAACAAAACACAAGTGGTTAAATAGACAGAGAGGAGTATACCAGACTTAAGAGCTTGTACTCAGCAAAGGAAACAATCAACAGAGTGAAGAGGTGATCTACAGACTGGGAGAAAATTCTCTGCAAATTACACATCTGGAGAAGGCTAAGCTCCAGAATAACCTACTATATCCATCCCAGTAGACTTAATAGACTTAATATCCAGAAGAGCAAAGGAGAACCAGCTCCATGAAGACAGGTAATAGATCTAAAGAGACATGTCTAAAATGATGTATCAACAGCTACCAGGTGTCTGAGAAAGAGCTCCGGTAATTGTCACAGAAATGCAAATCCAAATTACAGTGAAGTGCCATCTCCCTCTCACCCCAGTAAGAATTCCTGTTATGCAACAGACACAAGATAAATGCTAAGAACAATGTGGAGAAAAGGGAATCCTTGCATTGTGAAAATGCAAGCGAGTAGCCATTATGGAAATTCCTTGAAAAATCAAACCATTTGACCTAAAGCTATTACTCTTTCTAAAGGAAATTAAGCAAATATGCCTAGGAGATACCTGCATTCCCATGTTTACTGTAGAACTAGTCACAATATCCAAGAAATAGAAACAACCTACCCATCCACCAACTGATATAAGGATGAGGGAAATGTATATATAGCAGTAAATCCTGTTCAGTTTTTAATAATCGAATCTGTAGTTTATGTAGATCATCATATTAGATGGCATGCCAGGCTCAGAAAGACAAATACCACATGATCTTATCACATGTGCGATCTAAAACAGTTGATCTCATAGAAATAAGGAGTAGAATGGTGGGTTCCAGAGGTGGGGTGGGAGTGGCGTGGATAGGAGCAGGTAGTAAGTTACAGTCAGATAGAAGAAATACATTCTGATGTACTATTGGGGAGCTGGGTGACAATAGGTAATGATGATGTACCATACACTTTAAAAAAAAGCCAGAAGGAAACCAACTCCTTGTTAGATGTGGGGTTGGTGAAGATCTTTTTCCATTCTGTAAGCGGTTGTTTTGTCTCATTGAAAGTGTCCTTTGCTTTATGGAAGCTTTTCAGTTTTACAAGGTCCCATTTATTAATTGTCCATCTTAGTATCTGTGCCACTGGTGTCCTATTCAGGATGAATCTCCTGTGCCAGTGTGTTCAAGGTTATTTCCCACTTTCTCTTCTATCAGGTTCAGTGTAACTGGATTTGTGTTGAGGTCTTTTATCCACTTGGACTTGAGTTTTGGGCAGGGTGATAGATATGGATCTATTTGCAGTCTTCTACATGCTGACATCCAGTTCTGCCAGCACTGTTTGTTGAAGATGCGTTCTATTTTCTAATGTATAATTTTGGCTTCTTTGTTGAAAATCAGGTGTCCACCGGTGTGTGGATTTACATCTGAGTCTTTGATTTGATTCCATTGATCCACCTGTCTGTTTTTATGCCAATATCATGCTGTTTTTATTACTACAGCTCTGTAGTAGAGCTTCAAATCAGGGAAGGTGATACTTCTGGAAGTTCTTTATTGTACAGGATTGTTTTAGCTACCTTGGTTTTTTTTTTTTTTTTTTCCATATGAAGGTACGTATTCTTTCAAGGTCTGCAAAGATTTGTGTTGGGATTTTAATGGGGATTGCATTAAATCTGTGAATTGCTTTTGGTAAGATGATCATTTAATCCTACCAATCCATGAGCATGAGAGATATTTCCATCTTCTGGTATCTTCTCCAATTTCTTTCTTCAGAGACTTGAAGTTCTTGTCATACAGGTCTTTCACTTTCTTGGTTAGAGTTACCCTAAGATATTTTATATTATTTGTGGCTATTGTGAAGGGTATTGTTTCCCTGATTTCTTTTTCAGCCCATTTATCATTTGTATGTAAGAGGGCTACTGATTTTTTTGAGTTAATTTTGTATCCAGCCACTACACTAAAGGTGTTTATCAGCTGTAGGAGTGAGGACTGATTTCCAAAACATATAAAGAACTCAAGAAACTAGACATCAAAAAACCAAATAATCTGATTTTAAAAAATGGGGTTCAGATCTAAACAGAGAATTCTAAACAGAAGAATCTCAAATGTCCAAAAGACATTTAAAGAAATGTTCAACATCCTTAGCCACCAGGGAAATGCAAATCAAAATGAATCTGAGATACCATCTTACACCTGTCAGAATGGCTAAGATCAAAAACACTGAAGACAGCTGGAGAGGATGTGGAGCAAGAGGAAGCACTCCTCCATTCCTAGTGGGAGTACAAACTTGTACAGCCACTTTGGAAATCAATATGGCACTTTCTCAGAAAATCGGGAATCAATCTATCGCAAGACACAGTTATACCACTCTTGGGCATATACCCAAAGGGTGCTCAATCATACCACAAGGACACTTGTTCAACTATGTTCATAGCAGCTTTATTTGCAATTGCCAGAACCTAGAAACAACCTAGATATCCCTCAACTGAAGAATGGAAAAGAAAATGTGGTACATTTACACAATGGAGCATTACCCAGTTATTAAAAACAATGACATCATGAAATTTGAAGGCATAATACGATGGCCCCTGCAATGGGGTGTGCAGTGTGGGGAGGGGCCCTGCTCTCCATCCCGGGCAGGTATGAATCAACACAAAGGAGCAGAGGGGGTCAGTGTGTGGGAATTACTGTGAACAAAGGCCAGGCCAGCAGCAAGGTTCTCCCTAAATGCACCAACAGGAGTCTTGTTGCAGATGGAGCAGTATGATCAGCTGTCGGTGAGGGGTACTACTGATTGTTGCTATGACAAAATGCCCCACACAAAAGCAACTGCAGGAGTGAAAGTTCATTTGGCTTACAGTTTGAGGGGAGACGGTCCATCAGGTGGAGAAGGCATGCTAACAGGGATGGGAAGTATCTGAAGTCAGGAAGTGGAGGGAGCTGGGTGCTGCTGCTCTGGGAACTTCCTCTCCCCCCTTTTATTCCCATCTGGGACCCAATTTCACAGGATGGTGCCGCTCACACTCAGGGTGGGTCTCCCTTCTTAACCCTCAGTGGAAGCATCCTCACAGACATTCTCAGAGGTGTCTCCCCGGTGATTCTCCACCCAGTCAAGCTCACAATGAAATTAATAATCACGTGAGAGAGGGTGGAGGATTGTGGTCTTCTTAGACAGTGAGGCTGGGAGGCTCTCATTAAGCACAGATTTTTATAGTCATGTACAGATAGATGGGCCTAGAAAAAAAAAACTCAGGAGTCTGATTAGAGTTCAGTCAAGCAAAGAATCTTTGTCTAGGTCATGGTCACCAGGTTTATTAAAGCACAAGTAAAAACATGACCATAATTTAAAATTAGGTTGTAGAATATAAGTTATACCAACATATTTTGTTTGGGGTGGGTGTTTGTGTGTGTGTGGGTGTGGGTGTGTGTTTGTAAAAATTCTAGCTTTTTCTTTTCCCACAGACATCCATTGCATTCAACATTTAAGTAGACATCTGTTTCTAAAGTGATGTGTTTGGGGAACCCTGCATTTCATCTTTTAGCTATGAATGACTTCCCTATGTCTTTCAAATTGTAACAAATTACATCCATCTCCAGTTTATTCAGAAAAAAATCAAGTAATTGCCTTTATTAGTCTTTCCTTATTATATAGAGAGCCACTATATAAATATACATATTATATATATATATATTTATATATATTACATAGAGAGCTCTCTATGTATTATGTAGAGAGAGACACTCATCCTAAAAGGAGATTGTACTTTCATTCACTGGATAAGTATTCCAGGGCCTTCTCTGGATTAGGAATTGTGCAGGGTGTTGCAGAAGGTAGTTACCAAGAAGGCAAGCCATGAGTCCTCCAGGAGGACTTCAAAGGAGACAGACATGTCAATGAAAAAGAAAGAGCTGCCCTAAATGAGACAACTCCGGAGTCCACAGCAAGGCAAGCTGAACCCTGCCAAGAAGCTGAGGTGGACAGCACAGTGACATTTAAGATGGACAACAAGGAATTCCCCTGCCAGGAGAAGCAGAAAGAACGTGGTGGTTTGAGGCACAGTGTGAACAAAGATACGGAAACAGGATGGAAATGAGGCAGGTTTTCCCAGCAAGGTGGGTCGCAGTGCAGCTGTGGGATTGTGAGTGTGGGACACAGCACTTCTGGGGAGAGAGCTGGTACCCCAAACCAAAGCACCAGCAGTTCAGACACTGAAGACGGTTAAACTCAAGAACTAGTTTGGAGGTAAGAAGAGAAAGTACAAAGAACGCTTGAGGCATTTTAATCTCAGGATGTAGCTGGGCTCAGGCACACCTTCCAATGACTGGAAATCCTTCCATCAATTAGGAGGGAATTCATGTGTTTGGACTAAAGTTAGTTTGGGTTGGGTAAAGAGGGGGAAGTTACGGCATTGATAGGATCTGGAGACTGTTTCGAAAGATGTATGTAAATGAGTACAGCTGAGGGAGCTGATCAATACAGAAATGGAGTAATAAAGCCGGAGGGACTGTACTGTTTCCAAGTCTAGTTCAGTCATTTTCACTGTTCAAGTGGCCGCACACCAGAAAAATCTAATTAAAGATGGAGAGGGGGAGGATGAGAATGAAGATTTACAGGAGATAGAGATTTATGAAACACTGATGGTAATCAAGATGAAGAAAGTGATTTAGAACACCTCCTTAATTAAAGGACAACATTCCATTCTTTGTTTTTCATTGTTCAGCAAACACGGGGAGATATCTAGTCCTTTCTCTCAGGCAGCATTATGTCTAACGGCTTCTAATTACGGTCTTAAAATGGTAACTATAGATGTGGAAGATCATGAGTTTGTCTTTCCATGGCTATCAACTCAGTGATAAGGTGGCCAAGTGATCATTCCTCCCCACAGGTGACATGTGCATGTACACAAACACAGTCACCCACCTCCCAAGCAGACAGGGTGGCAGTGGCTCTAACCACTGATCTACACATTCATCCAAGGGCCTGGTAGAGCTGGCATGGAACAAAAATGCAAATGAAAGACTTTTTACAGGAAAACTCAGGGACACTTTTTGGGGTTGGGCTCTGGAAATTGTATTTGCGTTCAAAGAAACCACAAAAGGTAAGTAGAGGCGAGTTCTGATAAAACAGGCACCACCTACCAAACTGGCCTGCCATAGAGTGGCCAAAAGTACTATATGGTCCTTGCAATCAACCTTCCTGGAAAGCATTTCCTGGAGAAATAATAGCAATAGAAGTAATAGGCGCAGCAATGATGGTAACGAACTACTGGCAGTGGTTTTGGCAATTACTTTACATGGATTCCATTCTTCATCCATTACATTTTAACTATGATGCGCAGACCAGCTTTACTGTCAATTTACAGGAGACCACGATGGCCTACTAAGCTTTAGGACTCTACTCAGGGCTATGCAGCTTAAAAGCGGTGGAGTCCGTCCAAGCTCTTGGACTCTCACCAGGACATTCTACTAAACTTTATTACCCTTTATTACACGCAACACTTGCCAGAACCTCTTAGTTAACTCTGGTGCTTAGATGATGCTCTAATTGATTAAACTGAGATGCTTTGCTTTCATCCCTTACTGATAATCTTTCCAAAATCCATCCTACTGGTAAGACAATATACTGAGCACATTGTCGTCTTTCATTGGTTACTAAAGACTTCTGTGGAGAAGCGGTTTTTGGCTCCCAGGGAAGTCTTTCCCATGCAATTCTCACTCGTTGTTCCGGAACCAGCTTCACTGCGAGCAAACCTGTGAAGGGTTTCTCTCATTACCTAGCCCATACTGCATCTTGTTTTGTTTGGATTCCATTTCAAAAAGAGAAAATCACCCATAGCTCTGATCTTTTGCTTCAGCGACTAAGCCTCTAGGATTCTACTATTTCAGAATCAGACACATGTCAGGTCAGTCTGCTTGGCTCATCTGAATTAGGTTTCTCAGAATTCCCTCCTGTGTGTTTCTGGTAAATGTGGAGGACAAGAAACAGCCACACAGGAGATTTGGAGGGCAAGGTGAAGTAGTAACTGCTGGAAGAATATTAAAAAATTACTGTAAAATGATTCCTACATGTTAACCATTTGGCTTTTATGCTTGGAATGCTGAGCATGTGTTTTGTAGCTAACACTTCATTGTGTGTCTGCTGGCATCTCTTTGACACCGGACATCTGTTGGATTTGCAGCGGGTCCCCCTTCTCTGGATCCTCTGCAGCTTCTCTCACAGTTATGCCAGAGTGTGCTTGTCTTGGTAATGAATGGCACCCTGTTCTCTCTAGCAGGGTCCTTATAACCTGTCACACGTGAGTGTAAGGACTCTGTATGATGCCTGTAACCTATCACATGTGAGTGCAGAGACCCCGTATGATGCCTGGAACCTACCACATGTGAGTGCAGAGACTCATGTGGTCTGCTTCTTTCTTTGAACCCCGTCTGATAACAGAGAGACAAGAGGGCTAAAAGCTTGAAACTTAAGAAAATTTGCCCTTTGCACAGCAAGATCTTGTTCTGATTATTCATACTCAGAAGGCAACTTCAGGAAAAGAAGGAAGAGTATGGAGGAAATGGAAAGGGATTCCAGGTGCAGAAAACAGAAAGGTAATTTGTGATAATGTGATATTTGTCTGTTTGGTGCCAGGCACATGTCTGGTGCTGGAAATACGAAGATCGATACCAAACTTAGATCACATAATCTAAGGGGAAGAAAGACTCTATCTGTAATAGAATAAGTGCTGTATAATTGGCATGAATGAAATGCTGTGGGGACATGGAGGAGGAAGTCATTAATTTTGTCTGGAAGGGTCAATAAGAGCTCTGCAGATAGATAGGATACTGATGCTGCACCATGGAGAACAGATGGGTACCACTGATGCTGCACCATGGAGAACAGATGGGTACCACTGATGCTGCACCATGGAGAATGTGTAGATTTCTTTTTTTTTTTTTTAAAGATTTATTTATTTATTATGTATACAGAAGAGGGTGCCAGATCTCATTACAGATGGTTGTGAGCCACCATGTGGTTGCTAGGAATTGAACTCAGGACCTCTGGAAGAACAGTCAGTGCTCTTAACCTCTGAGCCATCTCTCCAGCCCCATGTGTAGATTTCTTGAGTGTAGGGGTTTGTAAACTTCAGCAGGTATCACAATCACCTACTTGGCCCTGGCCCTGAGAATCTAGTACAGTAGATTAGGCAGATCTAAGAATTTGTATTTTAAGTTCCCAGGTAATGCTGATATTAATGGCAGGTGTCCACATTTAGAGAGCCATAGCCATACTAAAGAATGGTTGGAATGGGGTGGTAAGCATTCCAAAGAGCAGGGACAAATGCAGCGAGGCATAACTCATTTACAACATAGTTCCTAGTCACAGATTTTCCTCTTGTCTTCTACCTCACTAGTTCCACCCACTTCCTTCGCCCTCTGCCTCCTGCTCCCTCTCTGTCACCACTAAGTTTAGATGCTCAAATCAACCCTGTCAGACTTTACACTTGCCTGAACTCTGGGCCTGAAATCTAGGAACCTGTTTCCTGCCTTCTGAATATCTCCATGGGACTAAGGAGTGGGGACGATGGAGGGTATGGGAGAGTAGAGGGAGATATTGGGGAAATACACTCAAGGCACATTATATACTTGTATGAACCATCTTGGGGCTGGCAAGATGGTTCAATGGTAGGGTACTTGACGTCAAGTCTGATGATCTAAGTTCAACCCTTGGAGTGTACATGTGCTGTGTATGCACACACGCATGTGTACACACACACACACACACACACACACACACTACAAATTTTAAATGTCTAAAGCAAATGATACTAGCCAGGTGTGGTGGAGCATACCTGAGATTGAGAGGGGAAGGATGAGGATCAGGAATTCATGGTTAACCTTGGCTACATATATGTCAAGTTCAAGGCTACCCTGGGCAATATGAGACCCATCTACAAAAATTAGAATATTCCCACAAAACCCAACAAAAATTATTAATAAAAAAGTCAAAAGTTAGTTATAAGTGAAGGGAGGTCTAAATAAACACTCAGAGAATTTTTTCTTCAAGCCATAGCAGATTTGATCATACTGGCTACTGGGAAAGTGATGGGAAGCTGAAAATTGGGAGCCTGAGGGACTAGACAACAGCTCAGGATGTGGGAGAACACAGAAGAAAGTTAATTAGCCACAGGAGGGAGGAATCACATGGCATGAGAGTAAAAAACCCCAGCTCCTGCCTCATCTCCATTTCCCTGCAAAGCTAAGGCAAAGTCACCTCTTCTAGTCCAGGGATTGAGATAAGGGTAAGTGGGAGAGACAGGGAGGGGAAGGGAGGGAAGGAGAGAGAAGACAGTGAGGTGCTGGACAAGGCTGCCGCCATCATCTCAGGCTGGGGTGTTTTAAGTCGCGTGACATTTCCTCTCCACCAGTGACCCGCAGCTGTTATACAACGGCACAATGCCAGGGCCGACGCATTCCAGGTGGGTCAGAAGCATCGGAACAAAAAGAAGCCGATGAAAATGCAGATTCCCTGAGAAATGAACAAGCCTACCAGTCTGGAGGACCTGCATTCTGATGCCTCATCCAGGAGAGAGGCACACACCACATGTACAACTCAGAAGAGCTGGTTAAATACACAGGCTTGGGAGTCAGCATCATCAAGGGGCAGATTCACCCAGGTAAACTATGGAAGAAGAGAGAACAAAGGATGGAGGCAGGAAAAACCCTCACATCAGGAAGCAATAGAGAACAGCAGCTAATAGGCGGTCTTGGAAGTAGAAGAAACAGAGGAGGGGATGGCGTCGTGAAAGCCAAGGAGAGAAAGGTGCAAGGCAATAATGTAACCTCAAAGCTCAATTAGAACCACGAGTGAGAGGCAGCCATAAGATTTGGCAATCCACGCCCATCTGCAGCACTGCCTTGAATGGCTTTTGTAGATCACTGGGGTCAGAAAGTCGGTTACAATTGGGCTGAGGGAAGAATGGGAGGAACAGATTGAAAACACATGGAGAAAGTCCAGAGAAGGGTCAGGATCACAAAGAGCTCTTACGATGCTTTTCCTGAGAGACCCACAGCAGAACTGAGCATCTGAGTATAGTCAGGTGGTCTGTTCAGTCTGAAGCAGCCCGTGGAGAATGGAAAAGGGAGAGAGAGCAGGAGAATGAAGCAACATGCTTAGCAATGAGCAAACATCTAATAAAGATGACCCTGCTGGTGAGAATGCATGCGGACTTGCAAATCTTTCTATATTTGCTGAGTAGGTTGGATGATGCAGCCCAGGCTACTTGTAGGATAAATTAGTGGCCACAGTGTTTTCATTACAATAAAGGAAGGAAGGAAGAAAAGAACTTAGGGGTCTCATTATTCATCTAGAAGAAGACAGACGAGGAAATGATGAAGGTGCCAACAATAAAGAAAAAGCAACAAAGAGCTCATTTTTATGATGAAAAAAAATGGAGGGGCAGGGTTTGTCCCATCTTCTCCTTAGTCTGGCCTTGAACTCCTGGGTTCAAGAGATTCATCTGCCTTGCCTTCTAAGTGCTGGACCATGTCAGCTGTTTACTAGGAGCAAAATGACATACGGAAATCTGAGAGCTGCTTCTTAAGTCACCACTTCTAGTTCAGAAGATGGACACATCCGATACCTTGAAGATAAAGACAAACAAACGAGTGCTAGCAGTGTCTGTAACGTATTCACACATCAGAGCATTAGTGTACACATGTGTGTGCATAAACCTACATCAGTAACTACACATATTACATAAAACTAAGTTGTAGGTAACTGAGAATGATACAAAGCAATTCTTGTCTCTAGACATGCAGATTCCGTTTGGTGAGGTACAAGTTGGACAGATTCCTGCTTCTCTCCCCCACAGAGGAACCATGTCTGCCTTCATTTTCACTTTCACTCAGCACTGTTTACCTGCAACTCAGCCTTGCTGCTCTACAGCAGTGGTCTTCAACCTTCCTAACGCCGTGACCCTTTCATACGATTCCTCAACCATAAACTTACTGCATTGTTACTTCATGTGGTGGTTTGGAAGAAAATGGCCCCCAAAGGAAGCCGCATTATTAGGAGGTGTGGCCTTGTGGGAGTAAGTGTGGTCTTGTTGGAGGAAGTGTGTCACTGTGGAGGCGGGCTTTGAGGTCTCATATATGCTCAAGCCATGCCCAGTGAGACAGACCACTTCCCGTTGCCTGTGAGTCAAGATGTAGAACTCTCAGCTCCTTCTCTAGCACCATGTCTGCCTGCATGCTGCCTTGCTCGCCACCATGACGATAATGGACTAAGCCTCTGAACTGCAAGTGAGCTGCCACAATTAAATGTTTTTCCTTTATAAGACTTGCCATGGTCATGGTGTCTCTTTACAGCAATAGAAACCATAAGACGGGAGTTGGTACCAGGAATAGGGTATTTCTGTGAAAGGCCTGACCGTGATTTTGTTTGGAGAAATTTGGACTTTGGTACTTTGGGTTAGGAAAGCAGTAGAATGCTTTAAGTGCTGCCTAGTGGGTCATACTAGTAGGAGCATGGAAGACCATGGTGCTAAGAGTGATTTGAACTGTGAGGGGCTGGCTTAAGAGGTTTCAGAGAAGAAGAATTTTAGTACATTGTCTAGAGAGCCTTCTTGCAATATTTTAGTGAAGAATGTGGCTGCTTTTTGCCTTTGTCTGAAAAATTTGCCTGTGGCTAAAGTGAAGAGTTTTTGATTAATTCCCTTGACAAAGGCAATCTCAGAATAGCCTAGTATTGACGCTATTGTGTGGTTACTAGTGTTAACTCTAATGATGATATATAATGAAAAGGAGAAAGCTGAGCAAAGAAAGATAGGAGGAGAATAAGAGCACCAGGAAGTGGGATGGAGCAAAGTTCTTTGTTTAAGGAGATAAACAGATTGAGAAATGGAAGACAGGGAGTGCTGACCTCAGGGCAAGATCCCACTCAGCTAAGTTCCCGACTTGAGAAAAGGAATTAAAGAAAAGCTTAGAGCTGGGTGTGGTGGCGCATGTCTTTAATCCCAGCACTCAGAGGGCAGAGGCTGGCAGATCTTTGAGTTTGAGGCCAGCCTGTTGTACACAGCAAGTTCCAGAACAGCCAAGCTTAGGCAGTGAAGGGAACCGTACGAAACAGAAAGCTGATAAAGATGTAAACAAGGGGGCCATGTTGCAGCCCCAGTAAGCTGCAGAACTTGGCCGCTTCAGCCATGTGATTCTGGAGTTAAGGATAGAAGAAAGGGGCTATGGAATTTGCCTCCATGACTAGGGGAGGCCACTGAGACCAGGCATGTGTCAGGGGTGTCCCTGAATGGAGAGGCCTGGGGGGGGGGGGCTATTGCATGAAGCTGTGAAGGTGAAGCCTGGATTGTCTTGGAGACCACAAGATGTTATAGATGTCAGAAGTGTTGGATCCTGTGGAGGAGGGATGCTAACAGGGAGTGGAACCAGCCCAAGAGAAAGTAGTGTGTTGCAGTCAACAAAGCTGAACAGAGTTGGAGATCTGAAGAACCCTTTGACATCAGATATGGAGATGCAGAATTTGGAGTTTGCTCAGCTGGTTTTTGATCTTGCTTTGATCCAGGATTTCCTTACTATATTTTGGAATGGTAATGTATATCCTGTGCCATTATATGTTGGAAGTATGTGATCTGCTTTTTATTTCAATTTTACAAGGGATTACAGTTAAGAGATTGCATGAATCTCAGAAGAGACTTTGAAATTTAGACTTTTAAATAAGTTTGAGGCTGTTATAGACTAAGTTGGACTTAATGCATTTTTGCATTATGATATGGCTACAAGCCTTTGGAGACCAGGGAGTGAAATGTGGTGGTTTGAAAAAAAAATGGCCCCCAAAGGGAGTGTCACTATTAGGAGGTGTGGCCTTGTTGGAGTAGGTGTGGTCTTATTGGAGGAAGTGTGTCACTGTGGAGGAAGACTTTGATGTCTCCTATATGCTCAAGACACTCCCAGGGTGTTAGTCTCCTTCCTGTTGCCTGCATATCAACATGTAACAGATCCTTCTCCAGCACCATGTCTGGCTGCATGCCACCTTGCTCTGCACCATGATAATGGACTAAACCTCTGAAACTGTAAGGGAGCCACGCTAAGTAAATGTTTTCCTCTATAGAGTTGCTGTGGCCATAGCATCTCTTTATAGCAATAGAAACCCCTTAGGGTTTCATAAATTCATAACTGTACTTTCGCTGTGGTTTTAAATTGTAAGGTATATATCTGACATGTGACTGTTGCGAGAATCTTGACCCACAGGTTAAGAACTGCTGCTGTACAGTGTACTCTTCCCAGTACTCGCCTGTCTGGCTCTAATGCCCCCTTGGCTCCTGCAATGGTAAGCAAGTTCCGAATCTTTAACTGGTACCCATTTTTAAATTCGCATGAGAATAACAAAATTATCTTTTTCTGAAAATTATTCTTTAACGGTTACAACCATTTATGGAAGGGCTCATTTTAATGTGAAAAAAAAATGCCAGAATATGGAAAAATATGGTAAGGTATCCAAATTTTTTTGAAGATGAACTATTTCTGATGCCCAAAGTCAGTAAGTTTATTTCTAAAAACTAAAAACTATAGGACAATTTTATTTCCAAATAAAGATGAAAGTAATGCTCATGATTTTAAACTGATGGCAGTTTTCCATTCCCTTCTCATGGCCACTTTCCAAACTCCATTAGACGGGGCGGGGGGGGGAGGGGAGGAATAGAAGGAACATAGTCAGTTTTCTGGATGCCTGACTCAAAAGTGTGACACTTGGTCCCCCAACAGCCGATGAAAATGTACATGGCTACCCATGTACTAAAGAGGTGAGAGGCTGAAAGCTTGATGAGTTCATCATCCCACATTCCCAAGTCTGTGGGCTGTCATTGTATCAGCAATCATTGTCTCAATAGCCACGACAGGATCATCGTTTCTGTCTATAGCTCTCTGAGCTCTATGTCTCACTACCCCAGAATCTGAGCAGCTACATAGAGAACTGCACTTCCTGAGTCAAAACCAAGGGTATTTGTCTAAAGCAATAGACAGGCCCTTTCTGTCTGAATTGTTTTATTAACTGAATCCTTTAGGCTGCTCTTGAACCAAAATGTGAATTGCTGTGGGCATTACCAGGCAATCGTGATCTTGAAGAGGAGCAGCCAAAGCCTTAAAATAAAATCCACATTAGTCAATGGCTCTGCATTTCCAGGTGCACTGTCCATACTTCTTATCAATTATCAACCATCATCTATCTATCTATCTATCTATCTATCTATCTATCTATCTATCTATCTATCTATTCATCCATCCATCAGTCTATCGTCTATCAATCTATTTATCTATCATCTATCTATTCTATCACCTATGTATGTATGTATGTGTCTGGCTATCTCCATCCATTCATCTATCTATCTATCTATCTATCTATCTATCTATCTATCCATCCATCCATCTATCATCTATCTGTCACCTATCTATTTTATCACAAATGTATGTTTCTATCTATCTATCCATCTATCCTTCTATCATATATCTATTATTTTGAGGAACTGGAGACTAAATCCTGGGCCTAACCAATGTTTAGCAAGGACTATATCACTGAGTTACATCCCTAGCTGTGGATCTTGAAAGGACAGTTGCTATCTGTGAGATATTATTCCAAGACCTCGGGCCAGTCATGGTTGTGGATGTCCTTAAATTACTCCTGCTTTCAACCTCTCCTCTTCTCTCCTCTTCCTTTCCATTCCCTTTTCTCTTTTTCCTCCTCCTCCTCTTCTTCCTCCTCTCCCTCTTTATAAAGCCTCATATATCTCAGGCTGGCCTCAAACTTGTCTTGTATTCAAGGATGACCTTGAAGTCCTGACTCTTCCTATGCCTGCACCTCAACAGTGCTGGCCTTACAGCTGCGCTCCCACCATCCTGGCTTATGTAGTGCCGGAGGCTGGCCCCAGGGCTTCATCCATGCAACGCATGCCCTGTACATACTGATCCATGTCCTCGGCCCGTCATGAAACTTTCATGTTATGGAAGCAGGCACCTAGAAACTGTGTTAGCTGTAGAGCATCAGCTCCTGACTGACACAAAGGCAGGGGGGAAGCTTGTTAAGGAGGCAGAGGGTCGGCAGGCAGGAGTGAGGGATGAGGAAGGGTGATGGGGTGAGTATGATCAAAACACAACGATACATATGTAAGAATGCATAATGAAGAAAACCACTATTTCCCATACTCACTAAAAACTAATTTACAAGTATGAAGAAGGGCTCCTTGACTTTGGACCAGAATCCTGCCCACTTCTATCTGCCCAACTTACTTTTCCCCTGAAAAGGGCAAGACAGAAGAGAAGTCACTGTCCTAAACTGGCTGTCACTCTATATTCTAGGAAGAGCAGAACCTCAGAGGATGCCCCTTCCAGCCCCCTGCCACACATGTGTGCACACACACATACACCAGGAGAGCAGTTACCCATCAGAGCCAGGCTGCACCCTGGAACAGGAGAGAGCATCATGTAGGAACCAGACTAGTCCCCTCAGGTGAGGAAAGCAATTACAGATGAACAATTTATCAGACCGTCTCACAGGACCGAAGCTGCGGCAACAACGGGTGTTTAATTACGCATGTATCTTGTCCCCATCCCAATCTTTTCTCTAGTTAAGCCAAACACTATCGTCAATACATTGAAAACGAACCTGGAGGGGGTCACTGGACCCCTTCATCTGTTCCTCTTCTCAGTGCTTATTTACTGAATCCTCTCTCTCTCTCTCTCTCTCTCTCTCTCTCTCTGCTTTTCAGCACTATTCTTCTCTTTATACATGGGAACGGGTGGCCAAGTCTAGCCAGTGAGGTCATCTGGAGCAAGGGCTTTTCCCAAAAACTCTGGTTAAAAGAGGGGAGGGCAGGAGAGATGGGTCAGCACTGAAGAGAGTTTGCTGCCCTTTGAGAGGACTGGAGCTTGGTACCCAGCTCCCATGTTGCTCAGCTCACAACTGCACATATAACTCCAGCTCCAGGGAATCTGACGCCCTCTTCTGGCATCTGTAGGTATCTGCACTTACATGCACATACCCTCACACAGACACACAGATAAAAGTAAAATCAATCTTTGTTGTTGTTGTTGCTTTAGAAAGAGGGGAGGGTAGATGGGGGAGGGGGTGGGGGAAGGAAGGCCCTCTTTAAAGCTATCTCCTTCCGAAGCATTACTTCAGATATGAATATTAATGTTAGTTTTCCTGGAGACAAATGAAATATCTGCGGTCAGAAATATCTTGGTAGATAAGGAATTAAAATTGAGGAGGCAGAGCTCTAACATTGTATACAAGAAAATATCCAAGCTGCTTGTAACACATTTTCAAATGTTGGCCTCCATGGCTAGTGCTGGCCTCTCTGTAGGCGATAAAGATGCCCAGGCAGCCTGAAGCTGATGGCGACGCGGAAGATGGACGGATACAGGGGCTCAAAGGGCAGCCGACGACAGTCTGGGCAGTTCGCGGCCGTTCCTTCCTAGACGCGGCTTGAGCTCCAAGCCAATCACAGCCACTGTCAGCTGACTCAGGTGACACTGAGATAAGCATTCCCTAAGCTGATTTCATGCCCCAGACCCATGTCAGCGCAGAGGAGAGCAATCCTGTACCCCCTGAATACGAACTACAAGGAACAAAGGCCGTGGATATGGGTTGCTTTCTTTTCCCAGCATGCCCACCGGTCCTCCAAGGCCTGTCTTTCACTTGTTCTCCTCATAACTTCCTCCTTTTGTCCCTTCCCTCCGCTCCTTCACCTTGCCTGCCCTGCTTCTTCCTCTTTGACTCCAATAAGTTACCCTGGACTTCCATTCTGAGTCCATTTGCAACTAATTTTATTAAGGAGACCTGCAAAGGGGATGCCGTGCCCCACCCCACCCCCACATCCCCATGACAAAGGCCGCAGTAAAACAACTTGGGATATCCCGCGTGGTGACACACACCTCGAATTCCAGCACTTAGGAGGCAGAAGCAGGCAGATCTCTGTGAGTTCGAGGCCTGTCTGGTCTACATTGTTCTACATAGTGAGCTCCAGGCCATTAAGGGCTATACAGTGAGACCTGTTCCCTCCCCCAAAACATAGACTGGGAAGAGACAAAAGTCAACATAAAAATCACCAGGCAGTGCCACTTCTACCTTACATACCATGGAAACGATAGGAGCAACATTGTAAAGAAGGTAAAGATGACGTGTTTGCAGGGGAAGGACGTCCATCAACCTCACCTTCCTCTCACTTCTGCCGAAGGTTTAACTGTTTGACAAGAGAGCCGGGCAAATTGGTTGGATACAAAACATTTTAAAAAATCAATATTTTTCCTGTATATCCACAACAACAATTACAAGATGTAATAGGAAAGAAGAATCCATTTACTGTGTACAGGATGTATGATATAGAGGACAAACTTCGCTGAAAGATAATCAAATAAGGGGCAGCAAAAGGCTGCCCAGGTCGGACAGAGCGCTTCACAGTGCATCTCCCTGAGTGGGGCCCAGGGAGCGCTGCTTCAAAGTCACAGCCCACGCTTCTCAGAATGCAGATTCCTGGGCCTCACCCCAACTTAGTGTAATGAGAAGGGAGGGAAGGAATGTTTTCAAGCAGTGTGTCTTAGGCCAGGTGTTCCAGCACACCCCTATAATCACCGCAGTGGGGAGGCTGAGGCAAAGGGGAAAAAAGTCAGCCTGGGCTACACAGCAGTGCTTTCTTTGTCCAAACAAAACTAGAAGAAAAACAAACGAATAAAAAGCTCAACCCCTGAAAAAAGAAGGGCCATGTCTTGACACATAACACACCCACTGTGCGACGCTAGCACTCCTGGGAATTAAGCCACCACACCTTTCCTCACGCGGGTTTCCCCAAAGGCCCGTAAAGCGAGCTGCCCTCACACGTGTTAGATATAACGTGTATCATAAACTTCAGCAATAAAAATAATGTTGTCCTGCACAGAAACCAACAAATCAACAGAGCAGAAACCATAGCCCTAAGACAAACTCCTCTGTTCCGCTGCAGAAGTAAAATGCTTTATGTCCATTACAGCGTCACCAGGAAAGCGCTGTACTTCCGCCCGACCAATTGGGAGAGTTTGCTGGGAATGGTCTGAAGCCACGGGGCACTGAAGCAATTTAGGTGTGTGGTGGGGAGGTCACAAGTACATCTCAGAGGGAGGGAGGGTGCAGGCCAGAATAGGCAGAGGCCACACCACCTCAAGTCGGGAGACCTGTCCCACAGGTGAAAAGGCCGATATCTGCAAGGGTTTTCCGTTCAACCTAAGGAAACACAGGTACTGATGTGGACCTGGGTTGTGTCTCAAATGGGCCACTCGCCGTAGCAAGTGCTAGAGTGATGAGCAATGGGGTTTTTATAGACTTAAAATTCTCTACAGTGAAGAAGACCCACAAGCCTACAGTAAAGCTTGAAAGAAAGGTTCTCAGTACAGCCGCCGCTGACATCTTGTGCTGGCCAACTCCTGGGTCTGGAAGGACTGCCCCGCGCACTGTAAGGTTCTTAGCCGAATCCCCACCTCTGCCTGGTGGATTCCGCTCATCGTATTCCCACCCAGCTGTAACAACAGAAATGCTTACTGATACTGCCAAATGTCCCTGGGGCAGGGGAGGCAAAAATCACCTGTCACGGAGAATACCTGTTTTAAAGGAATCAAGGATGAATACAGCAATCATTCAATACATGTGCTGCGAAAAACAAATTTTAAAATGGGAAAGATAACTATGTGCTTAGATCCTGGCGTACCACGCAAATAAACGTTTTCCTTGGAATAAGGTGACTGTCAAGTTGATGGGATTTACGACCACCCTGGGCCGTGTCTGTGAGGAATTTTCTAGATTAGGTTAACTGGGAGGAGAAGACCTACCTGTAAGTGGGCAGCATGATGCCATAGGATGGAGTCCTAGACGAAATAAAAGGAAGGAAGGGGGCAGCACATGAGCATTCATCTCCCCCGGGTTTCTGACTGTGGACGCAATGCTGTCCCCAGCCCCTGCCACTGGCCTTCCCTGCCATGACGGACTGTATTTGTGAACTGAAGGCAAACAAGCCCTTTATCCCTTAATCTGCTTCTTGTCGGGTTTTTGATCACAGCGAAGGAAAAAGCAGCCAATGTGACAGGTTAATATAAAACCCGGAGCTGCAATACAGCCAGGAAACCTGGGGACACACTTAGCTAAGTGTTGGCTAGGGAAGCATTTCCTTTTGCCCATCTTTTCCAGATTGGCTTTATTTTTATGTGCGTGGGTGTTTTGCCTGCGGGGAGGTATGCGCATCGTGTGCACACAGTGCTTGTGGAGGTCCGTGGAGGTCAGGAGAGTAGTGAAGCCCTCGGAACTGGAGTTTCAGGTAGTCGTCGTCAGCCACTGTGGGTGCTGGGACCCCAACCTGGGTCCTGTGCAAGAGCAGCCAGTGCTCTTGACCACGGAGCCATCCCTCCAGCCCCGAGAAAGTATTTTCTTAAATTTAAAATATAGGAAGAAATCACAAATGAATAATTTTGGCCACAGACTAAATTTTTGGAGAAACTAAAAGATAAGTGATAATCTGTGAGGATCTTATAAATGGCACGAGAAGGCAATGGCTTTGTAGACAATGACAGTGTGACGAGACTACAGTGACCGCACAGGGGAAGTGGGCAGAAAGGACACAAACAAGGAGTTACTGGAAAAGAAACAAATGTCGAGCTGCAGACAGGAATTTCTGCAGAACTCACCCAAGTTTTCTTTTTTTCCTCTGTCCAAGAGGTAAAGATCTTCTAAAAATAGATTCCTAATGCAAAGGAGAGTGTAGGTAAATGGGGGTAATCTATACCCTGATGACAAAATGTCAGGCTTCTGGACAGCCCCTGGAGCCCAAGTGGCTAATGGGATCGAGAGGCTGAAGGAACCTGTCCTCCAACACAAATTGAGAGCAGGGCTGAATCTGGCCACCACCGAAAAGACACGTCCAGGTTTCAATCCCCATTTCCTGTGAATGTGACTATTTGAAGCAGGACCTTTGTAGAGGCTGGTGTTGACAATCTCGAGGTGTCAGCGCGGATTCACGGTGTGGCTGGCGTCCTTGTGGAGCGAGGGGAGGACACAGGCACAGAGAACAGCCACAGGCAGCAGCGGTGGAGCCACAGGCAGCAGCAACCGTGCCACGGACATCAGCGACGGCGCCACGGACAGCAGCGACAGTGCCACGGGCAGACAGCAGGGACGGCCACGGGTGGACAGCAGGGACGGCCACGGGCGGCAGGGACGGTGCCACGGGCTGCAGGGATGGTGCCACGGGCAGCAGGGATGGTGCCATGGGCGGACGGCAGGGATGGCCACGGGCGGACGGCAGCGATGGCCACGGGCAGCAGTGACAGTGTGTCACAAACCAGCAAGACCGGATGCTGGCAGAGGCAAGAGAAACTATTCCCTGGAATTTTTAGAGGGAACACGAGCCTTTGAAGGGCCAGCAACTTAATTCTTGATTGCTGGCTTCCAGGGCTGTGAGAAAATAAGGCTCTGCTGTTTTAAGCCACCACTTTGGCGGCAATTCGCTGAGGCCTCTGGAAACTAACACACTAAGAAAATAACAAGAGGTAGGAACAAAGGTTTATATGTACATATACTGAAACCGCATGCGTTGTAGCAATAAACAATCAGGAAAAACTTGAAACAATTAAAAAAATACAGGCATTAAGTGGTTGACAAGATGGCTCGGTGGTGAAGGTTTTTCTTCACCAAGTCTGAGAGCCTGAGTTCGATCCCCAAGACCCACGGAGTGGAAGGAGATAGGGCAACTTCTGCAAATTGTCCTTGCATCACCCACTCACAATAAATAAGTAAAAACATAGCATTTATGTTTTAAAACTAGAAGGATTAAGTTATAATGAACCCATAGTCTATAATGCAACTATTAAAATGTATCTTAAAGAACAAACAATCTAAAGATTGTTATAGCATAGAGACAGAAAATTCAGGACATAAAAGTATGTGTGCAATGTAATCCCCAAAGGTAACTGCATATACTATACCTGTTTACCACTCTTATGAACAACATGGTGAAAAACTCCAAATTGGAAACAACACATGAAGTCAACAAAACACTAGAATATGCATGCTTTTTGCCCTACATATTTAGGATGCTAAGGCAGGGGGATGGCTCAGAAGTTGGAGGCCAGTTTGACAACATAACCAGATTTAGTCTCAAAAACACCCTCATAACCTAAAAGAGTTTATTGTGGGAAATACATACTTATTATCTGCTGTGGATATCACTCTGTATGCTGTGAATGTGTTGCTCTGATTGGTTAATAAATAAAGAGCTGATTGGCCAGTAGCCAGGCAGGAAGTGTAGGTGGGACAAAGAGAGAGAGGAGGATTCTGGGAACAGAAAGGCTGAGTCAGGAGTCCCCAGCCAGACATAGAGGAAGCAAGATATGAAGGCAAAGCTGAGAAAAGGTACCAAGCCACCTGACTAAACATAAATAAGAATTATGGGTTAGTTTAAATGTAAGAGCTAGTCAGTGGTAGGCCTAAGCTAATGACTGAACAGTTTTAATAATATAAGCTTCTGCGTGTTTACTTGGGTCTGAGTAGCTGCAAGCCGGGTGGGACCAGGAAAACTTTCAGCTACAATTATCAGCATAAAGCATTCATGAGTCAAAGGTGAACTCCATGGATGCTGAATGAGTTTAATAAAACAGTGCTTAGCCCTTAGAAAATATCTAGAGAAGCTATAGTCAGAAGGGTTCTATGATCTCTCTACCCCCACTCTAACAGTCAGTATTATTCTTTGGAATGAGAAGAGAGCTTTCCCCATAAACAAAACTAGAGTAAATTAATACTATTGTATTTATTAACATTATTCTAGCAAGAGATAGAAATAAAGACATATGGACATGGGATTGTTAGCAAAAACAGCAAGTCCAGAGAACAAACCAAACTCTTACAGAAGTTAATGAGCATTCATATAGAGGGTTAGATAAAGCACAGAAATCCACTCATCTCAGAATAATACAGCAGAAATGGAAACATACAAATGTATAAAAGCATCAACCTCACCCCGAAATGTAGGGCTTATCTGCAGTAAGAAACAGACATGAGAAGACCCCACAGGACACTTCAAAGACTCAGGAGTCAATGTTGGAATTGACATGATTTCTGTCGTTCACCTGGAGTGCCTGTTTTAAGACACACCTACAGGAAGTTTAGAACTAAGCCACTTTTGAAATTATCTTAAACATACTTAATAATCTTGAAAGCTAGTTCTGTATGGAGATTCACAACTAAGCCCATCAGTGCCCCCACCTGTTACTTTAATTAGCATTTCGTCACTAAGGAAGCTTCCCCCTCACACACTCTTGTTACCATTACTGTGTTTATTCCTTATTCCTCTTCAGCTCAGCTCCTGTCCTCTAGGGAAAGGCGAACCTCTGCACAGCCTTATGATCATTTACAAAAAGCACCAGTGATACCTTCTAATTTACACACCACACTGAATACATATTTTATACTTGTTTACTTTGTCTGTGTGCATGTGTACATGCTAGTGTATGTACGCGCATGTGTGTGTGTGTGTGTGTGTGTGTGCGCGTGCGTGCGCGCGCGCGCGCGCGCATGCCAGGGTATACATATGGAAGTCAGAAGACACCTTTTGGGAGTTGGTTCTCTCAGATCATCAGGCTTAGTGGCCACTTTCCCAGTCCAGTAAGCTATATTTATTATTTATTTTATTTTATGTATGTGAGTGCTGTATCTGCATGCCAAAGAGGGATCCCATTATTGATTGATGGTTGTGAGCTACCATGTGGGTGATAGGCAATGAATGCAAGTCCTCTGGAAGAACAGCCAGTGCTCTTAACCACTGAGCCATCTCTCCAGCCTAGTAAGCTATATTTTTATGTTGACATAAAGATATTTTTATGTTAACATAAAGTTGTTTTCTTATTGTGTGCTGTTTTTAACTGCCAAGTTAAAAACGATATGTACTTACTTTTTCTCGATGTTTTAACATGTGTGTACACTGAGGAGAAGCTAAATGAAGCTAATTAACATGTGCAACACTTCCAATACTACTGCTTCTGGTGAGAACACTTAAAAATCCACCCTTATAGAAAATTTCAAATATCTGTTATATTGTTATCGACTCAAGTCATCCTGCTGAACAATAAACACCTTGGATTTAGTCTTCTGGGAGAGGAGATGGGGTGCCTTGAATTCTAGCTGTCTGACTTTTAGATTTATATCATCACAGGACATGCCAATTCATTCATGTTTGAGTAGATTAATGAACCTGTCTCAACTATTTACATATGTACACAGTCACGTGATTCACCTAGCTCAGGGCATGGCGTACACTAAGAGCATGATAAGTGTGAGAGACAAACTTGTAATTTGTTCTCTGTACCAAGTTCACCTGAGCAGTTAACCAAATCCTCATCGGAGTCAATCGCATATCACCATGGGCTCACACCGGCCCATGGCTGTGTCTGCCGAGCTGTGTTTTCTTAGAGGGCGTCTCCTTCTCCCACACATCTACACGGCTCCTAATATAAGCGTCTCCTGATTTCATTTGCCCACCACGAAAGGGTAGGAGGGAGGAGGAGAACGGTGACGCACATTTAGTGATACAGGCCCAGTGTGCAGTGGCAGCGAAATTGTATTTCATTACGTGTTAAAGTTAATAAAATCTTATTTGAGAGGAGGTGTTAAATTCGTACAGGAAGGTGAAAAGACAGACACAAATCAGCCAAAAATCAGTGAAGAGCCTGCAATAAACCGCAAATCACCGTCTGCACTCGCTGGATTCCCTCTAAACACTCAGATGCATGCAGTGTTCTGCCTCTTAACCCTCCAGTACAGCAGCGGCAGTTTGAAGTCGTTGGTTCCCATAAGCTCACAGGATAGGGAGCGGTACCATTAGGGGGTGTGGCCTTGTTAAAGTGGGTGTGGCCTTGTTGGAGGAAGTGCGTCACCGTGGGGGCGGGCTTTGAGGTCTCCTCTGCTTAAGCTTTGCTCAGTGTGACATGGAGACCTCTTCCTGTGGCCTGGGGGATCAAGATGTAGCTCCTTCTCCGCTCTCAGCTCTTCTCCAGCACCATGTCTGCCCGCATGCCGCCATGTCCCACCATGATGATAAACAGACTAAACCTCTGAAATTGTCAGCCACCTCAATGAAATGTTTCCCTGTGAAAGAACCCCCAGAGGAGATCTTCCTTCAGGAGAGACCCCAAACCCAAGGAACACACCGAAACCACCGATCAGATGCAAAAGCAAGAGGGTTTATTAGATACACGGGTACCCGGGGCGAAGTCTCTCGGAGGACTTGCGCCCCTTCCTAGGGCAAAGGGGACTTTTTATGGGATTCCAGGGCAGAGGCGCGGTTACAGAAGCAAGAAGCATAGTTACAGGGTCCCTATTGGTTGTTTCAAAGAAGGCCAGGGTGAACTTGGGGTCGTATGTGTGTGGCTGATCTGGCCTTGCCCAGGCCAGCTGCTTATTCCTCAAGGCCAGGGGCCCGCCATAAAATATCCTAATTTAACTCAACTGTCTTTCTCTCAAGGCCGCTGACCACAATTATCTCTCTCAAGGCCGGATGGCTGGCTACGGCTGTGAACTCCTGTGAACTCCTGTTTTTCTGATTCCTTCAGAATGGCGTTTCTTAGGCTAAGTTATTGGGGGGGGACATTTCATCGGCCCAACGCCCCATGTCCTCATAATGGAGCGGGGGTCTTTCACCTGTATAAGAGTGGCTGTGGTCATGGTGTCTCTTTACAGCAATAGAAACCCTGACTAAGACATCAGCTATGGGTTGATAGTGAAGTAATGTGTATAAACTAGAATGGGTAAAGTCTTGTGGATTTAAAACAGCTATCTAGACATGTTTCCCTTAACAGTAACAGCCTTTGCCCTATACTACTATTTTAAAAATCCACTTTGATAGATGGTAATCTCTCTCTCTCTCTCTCTCTCTCTCTCTCTCTCTCTCTCTCTCTCTCTGTGTGTGTGTGTGTGTGTATGCATATTAATATACTTACATATACTAACAAGCATTGCTTTCCTTCAAAGTTGAAATCATTTCACTTTAAATATGGTATATTCACACAGTGCAGCATTTCTCAGTTTTAAAGAGGAGGAATTTTTCTCATATGTGGCCGTGTGAGTAAACCTTAGGAAATTACACTAAGTGAAGCACGCCATCTATGTATGAACAGACTAGCCAAGTAAGATGTGCATAGCACAATCCTGGTGCTATGGAGGCTGAGGCAGGAGGACCTTGATTCCAAGCCACAAGGAGCCCCACTCACTTGTTTTCAACAAAACGAAAAAGTCACCGGCCTGACTCTACTTTGATAAAGTACCTAAGGTTGTTGAGTCATACTAGATTGTAAAAGAACTCACTTGGCAAAGCTCTTTGAAAATTTTTTTCAGTTATTTTTGTGATTGTTCACTCAAGGTTTGCACAACTTCTACCAGAGTTTCAGCAACAATAGAGTATTCCACTGTGGGGATCTACCTGATTTATTTAACATCAAAAAAATAAAAAAAGTGCATGAATGGGATCTACAAAGGTGTGACCAATGGAAAGACTTCAATAGAGAACAAGAGAGGTACAAGGCCACCCAGGAGACAAAACGTTAGGAGTGAAGAGGCCCTGGCTCTGGAGCAGACTGGAGGAGAGGGTGTCTCGGGGTTTCTTTCTGTGATAAAACACCAAGACGAAGAGCAGCTTGGAGAAGAAGGGTTTATTTCACTTTACAGCTTTCGGGCCACTTTCACCACTGAAGGGAATTAGGGCAGGAACTCAAGACAGGGGCCTGGAGGCAGGAGCTGAAGCCAAATCACGGTGAAATGTTAACTAGCTTGAGGACATGGCTTGCTCAGACTTGCTTTCTCATATACTTCCAGACCACCTGCTCAGGGGTGACACTTCCCACAGTGGGCCAGGTTCTCCCACATCAATCATTAATCAAGAGAATGCTCTACAAACTTTCCTGCCAATCTTACGAAGGGATTTTCTTTTTCTTTTTTAAAATAAAATTCATTTATTTTTGTTTTATTGGGGGCTTGCCCATATGTCTGTATTCCAGTATTGTCTGTAAGTCTATGTGACGGTGTTGTATCCTGGAATTAAAGACAATTGTGAACTGCCATGTGGGTGCTGGGAATTGAACCTGGGTCCTCTGGAAGAGCAGTCAGTGCTCTTAACTGCTGAGCTATCTCTTTAGACCCAATGAAGGGATTTTTTTTCTCAACTGAGAATCCCTCTTCCCAACTGACTCTAGCTTATGTCAAGTTGACAAGGGATCAACTGTGTTGGTTAGTTTTACACCAACTTTCTAATAGCCCATGTTTCTTCATTATTATGCTTACCCCATTCTGTTTACATGCCTGCCTCCTCCTGTACTGGGCACTTGCTTATCTCAAACATGTGGACACTACAGAAATGTGTTCTGAAGGTGTAAATGGAAAGCACTGGACATGAGTCAGAAGAGGATCCATGGTTCCTTCTTTGAAGCTAATTTGTAATACACAAATTGACACTTTGACACTAGGGGGTAAGTGAGCCCTTGTTGCTATGACAACCTGATGGGACAATGGCCCCAACTCTAACACCAAATATTTGTCAGAGTCTTTCTGATTAAGATAAGATGGGTTCCATTAGCCTTCATGCATTCATTTCTGGCCATTGGCCCACAGGCACACTCTGTGATGCCCTGAGGGAACACTATGGTACACAGATTGTCTTGCCTACCTCTGAAACCACCTAACCAGCCAAACCTGATGGAATCACGAGTTTTTTTTTTTTAAGTGTGGTGTCTATAAACAGCTCTCCCCACTCCACGCCGAGATTCTGATTTAACTGTTCAAGGGTGCAACTTGATTATTAACTCCTCAGATGATTTTTCCGTGCAACTAGGCTAGGAACCTCTGCCCCTGGGTTGCCTGCCCAGCCTCATGAGGGTGGCGCTGTCCAAGGTAGCAGGTCATTAAGAACTTCACCAGTCCAGCACATGCCCATGCCTGATATGGACAAGGGCTCTCTGGACCACTCAATGGAAGGATGCTTCCCCTTGGACAGCACAAGGCAGCAAGTCGCATGCTAACTAAATCTAAAACCACATATGGCTGGTAAAATTTAAGTTAATCAAAATTAAAAACCTATCCCACAACAGGCCCAACAGTAGACATCATTAGCTTTGGGAACCAAACATTCACTGACCCAGCTACTCAACTCTTTGATGGTATAGAGGCAGTCCAGACAATGTGGGGACAGATGGGTGGTTATGTCTAATAAAACTTTACAGTATTGTGCTGGCCTCTGCCATTAGATAGTCAAATGCCCTAAGATAAAACTAAATTGCATAATATAACTTCTAAACACAGAAGGACAATGATTTAACTGGAAGGAGAGGGAAGCATGTAAGCATAGACTGAGGCTGAAGTGAGTCTTAAGGTACAGACTGGGAATCATGTTAAGACAGCCTAGATGAACAGAATGTCAAGAACTCCTGTAAAACAGTCATGGTCTGAGAGAATAAAGAAGCCTCCTCCTTCTGTGGTGATTGTACTTGTGCCAAGACTCCAAGAAATAAATCACGTGACTTCCAAAGGCTTTGTATAGCTTTTAGACACTCTATAGGGAAACCATCACCAGTTAGAACAATTCTCTTTAATTTTCCATGTTGAAAAAAATGAGTTAAAAATCTGCATTATTAATAAGATGGAAGTAACAGGGAGATAAGGAGTCATCTTGAGAGGCCAGGGTGATGGCTCTGTCAGCACAGTGCTTGCCATGCAAGCTGAGGACTTGAGTTCAGATCCTCTGCACCCACGTACACCTGTAATGCCATGTCTCAGAGAGCAGAGCGGGAAGGATTCCTGCAGTCTGCAGTCTAGCTGGACTAATCTAAAGGTGAGTTATTCTGTCTCAAAAACCAAAATGAAGGAGACACCTGACTGTAGCGGGTAGCTGTTCTAGCTATGATCTTGAAGCACTGCCCCTAATGAGGTAGCAGGTAACTGTTATATCTGCCTATGACCTTGAAGTACATGCCCTGGGGTGTGGCCGCTCAGGACCCTTAAGACCTGGGATGCACATACTCCGCCCTCTCTTTGCTCCTTCTTGGTTTGGATGCTGAGATCTCAGACCAGGCAGATCAGTGTGGGACACAGCATGGCTTTCCCAGACTCTACGATAAATTTCCTGTGGTAATGAGTTAACCCCTAATAAATTCCTTTGCTCATTAAATAGACTCCGTGGGTTTCTCGCATTACCTGACATTGACCTCTGGGCTCCACATGTGTGCACACATACACAATCATACATCCCATGCCTTCCCACAAAACAGCTATTCTGAGCCAGGGACCATGCTACAAGCATCACTACAGCTAGAAGTCACATATCTGAACTCTGTTTACGGCTTTGCAAGCAGACATGACTTGGGTAAGTGGCCTGATCTTAAAAGATCACAGCTTGTCCCTCTTTGATCACTGGGTCTGTTCTGCAATTCAGTTAATGGGGAAATTATCTCTTTAGTTCTACAAACATAATATACAATCAAAATTACGATATGAAATGGCAACCCGCTCCTCTCCACGTAAATCAATTTTTATGCCACATGTAAGCTGAAATTAAAAGGGAGAAATACCAATCAAAATGTCACAGGGAAGATGATTGTCTTTTTAAAGACCACTCGCATTAACTGCTAAAGTTACAAGGATATAAATATGGTCCTTGCAGACACTGTGCTGTCATTGACAAGAATGGTAAAAATTTCAAAATGTTAGCCTTTTGAAGTGTAGGGCATGTGGGAACATAGTGTCATAAAAAAAGAAAAACTGTTACCCCTAACTTAACATCCCATTACTGACTGGTGTATCTTCATGTTTCTGTATAAATCACTAGGCCTTGGTGAAACTGGGGTTAGAAGTTTTAAGATACACTTCTGTTAGGAACTCTAAGAGAGCTACGTCACAGTAGTCTCATTTTAATAAACAAACGCTTCTAAGTTCACTTAAAACTAATGCTTAAATTGTTTTACAATGATGTCACCATTGTATTTATTTAATGTGTGTAAGTGTTTTGCCTACAATGTAGACCATGTGTGGGCCTGGTGGGCAGATAGAGGTCAGATGAGGATGCCATAACCTACACTGGAGTTAGAGATGGCTGAGCCACCATGGGAATGCTGGGAGTCAAACCCAGGTCTCTGCAAAAACAAGCACTTTAAACACCATCAAGTCATCTCTCTACCCCCCAGCATCACCATCTCTTAACTATTCTGTTCACTCGTGAATGACAATTTGAAAGACTCTTACCAACTAGTACAGCTTTCCAGGGTGCAACACTCATTTTAGCTATAGAAAGTCAATTTTAACATATGTTCTAAAACTTCCAATTAATGTCATTTAAAACATTTCCTTGTCAGTGAAATCACCACAAATATGAAAATTAGAATAAATCTAATCAAAATGTTTAATTTTGTCATATGCCTTAATCTCAGCCTATGGGAAGGAGATCTGGAATCCTGGGTCATCTTCTGGTATTAATATATAAAGAGATCAAGGGAAACAGGAGGAGTGAATCTGAGGGAGAGGGGGTGTGTGAGGAACTGGGAGGAGTGGAGGGAGGGGAACTGCAACCTCCATGTAACGTATGAGAGAAGAAATATAGATGTATGTATCTTAAAGCAAGCCTGGGCTACATGAGACTGTATCTGAAAAACACAGGAAATGGTTTTTTTAAAAAACAGCGTTTAATCAGGGGCTAGGGAGACGGCTCACTCTCCCACCCACCCACACATTTGATGAGAAGTAGGCTGTGTTCCTAAGCTGTGTTTGGAGACACTTGCGTTTATAGTCGGTTGATTCTCGTGATCATTCATTATGAATGCTTCAGAGAGAGAGAGAGAGAATGCCATTTCAACTACAGGCTAATTTCCTCGCTGCCATAGTTAAGCACGATTACTTCTTAGGCAGTGTCTACATGACTTTCAGTGTTTTTTTCAAAGACTTCTGTTCCGTAGGCAGAGTCCATACCACTGTCCAGAGGGACAGACGGTTCTGGAGCCTTGAACAAAGGGAATATTTTGCAGGTTTTTACTATGTTACACACACCTCTGGACTTCTAACAGAAGGAAATAAGCATGGTGGCGAGCTGTGGCCTCTCCTATTCTACCCAGCATGGTCTCTGGGTAAGTGATCCCTCGTGTTTAGCCTGGTCTTTAAGGAAAACTGGAATCTGCTTCTAGATTACAGTGAAGAAAAAGGATTTCCAGCCTCAATTTTAAGACCCCCCAAGACACTGATTTTCTTCCTTTTTTTTCAGTTGCTGTGCTGAGCGTCAAACCCAGGGCCTCTCCAGCACTAGGTAAGCCTCTAGGGCTGGGTTAACCTCCCAGGTGTTTTTCCATTTGCTGTGTGAGGAATATGCGAAGTGATATCCACAGGTGAGTGATTTTGAAAAGAAAATGTAGGTGATTGTACACAGTGGGGGACTTAAGAGAGTCCTCGCTTTCTCAGCGAGCTTGTCATTTGCTTGCTGCAAACCACAATGTAGGAGTGAGGGCATGCAGACAGGAAGAACACATTTCTGGAGATGTCATTTGTAGTCGGTCTCCAGGATGCTCGGGTTTTGTAGGCGCCAGGATGCCTCTCGAAGGGCATTAACCTTCCAAGACGACTGGCTGGCAGCAGGGAGGTCTCTTCACCCTAGAACTGTGGTGACTCCCCTCTCACCATCAGGCTCAATCTCCTGTAGAAAATCACCACTGTTGGCTTATATTTACACAAGAGCAATGGTGCACAGTGCCCGAGTGCCACAGGTCTGCAGATGTCCCGTCTGTGTACGTGACACAATCACCTTTGGGGCGAAGGTGATCGGATCCGTGGCCTGTCTCCAGACTGATGGCCTTCACTACCAAATGAGATGTAGGAATTGTGGGAAACAGAACTCCCCTCGTCGAAGGAAAACCAGGATAACTCACACGGGGCACTCAGCATGGAGGACTATTTAAGCACCGGTTATTGCTAGTGACCACATGTGTCTTCTCAAAGGGGGTCTCAAGATGAACTTCACAAGGAGGACTTTGCATCTCAACCAGTACACACACACACATACACACACACACACACACACACACACACACACACACACACACACACGCACACACACACTATAACTGGGCTTGCAGTGAAGACTGGAACCCCGAGGTCCCATTTCTCCAGTGCTCAGACCATATCTGCCTGCTTCCTTGTGGCCTGGTCATTATTATACATGGAGGAAACAAAACGTTTCATAGAGGACGATACACAGACACTTTTCTGGTTCTCTTTCAGAAGGAAAATGCTGATCCTCCTTTACAAATTGATTTTAAGACCCAAGACGAGCAGTTTGAAAAATTCTGTGGTATATGAAAACATTAACAAAGTTATTTTTTAAAAGCTAAATAGATGTGTTACTTTATTTCAGAGGCCTTGGCATGGTATTGGAATTATATGAAGCATTTATTAAATTTATTTAAGCATCCCCATCACCTTGTGGAATAGTCAATGGAATACTGCCCTTCTGTTAATACCTTCAAGGCACAAATACCTTAGGATTATTTTAACCTAACTCTAATATATCACAACATACTCAACAATTTCTAAATAACTGACTGAAGGGTAGTCCCTGCCAGAGACTGCAAACCCCCAAGACTCTCAGTTCTCCCCTGTAGAGAGGATCTTAGGTCTCTGGGCTGGGTGAAGGTCACTCATTCAAGAAATGTGAGAGGCAATGTCTTATGAAACCATCTAATTAAAAGCATGCTTTCTCCAACATCAAAATAACGGTTTTAGTCAAAGCAAGTTAGTTTAAAAATGGAAGCCATCCAGCAGAAGCTGAATCAAATCCCACTCTACTAAAAATGATAGTAGGTGGTATTTTAAGTGGATTTGGTAAACCCCACAGGCGGCGTGGCGCAAGGGCGGGGGAGAAGTGTCTAGATTGAAGCTCCAGAGAAAGAAACCAGACATGGAGGGCTCTAAAGCAAAGACTTCAGCTGTTCCTGAGCAAGACCTCTGTCTCTTTTCTCAGGGTTGACTGTGTGAGAGGAAAGGAACAGCCAGGCGGTTACATCCCTTTCTCCAAATCTCTCCTCCTTGGCTTTAAAACTAACCAAGTGCAGGAACCAACTGAGAATGAATGAGCAAATAATGTCTTCTGTGAGCATCCACCAAGTGCTCCTCTGTGATCACCCACCAAGTGCTCCTCTGTGATCACCCACCAAGTGCTCCTCTGTGAGCACCCAACCAGTGCTCCTCTGTGAGCACCCACCCAGTGCTCCTCTGTGAGCATCCACCAAGTGCTCCTCTGTGATCACCCACCAAGTGCTCCTCTGTGATCACCCACCAAGTGCTCCTCTGTGAGCACCCACCCAGTGCTCCTCTGTGAGCACCCACCCAGTGCTCCTTTGTGAGCACCCACCCAGTGCTCCTCTGTGATCACCCACCAAGTGCTCCTCTGTGATCACCCACCAAGTGCTCCTCTGTGATCACCCACCAAGTGCTCCTCTGTGATCACCCACCAAGTGCTCCTCTGTGATCACCCACCCAGTGCTCCTCTGTGAGCATCCACCAAGTGCTCCTCTGTGATCACCCACCCAGTGCTCCTCTGTGAGCACCCACCAAGTGCTCCTCTGTGAACACCCACCCAAACACGGTGCCAGTACCCAGGAGTGATGCTTATTTTGGGGGACTGTCAGAGGCAGAAATTTAAAAAGCCAACTGTTTTTAGAGTAGAAACGAACTCCAGCACAAATGCAAGTGCCTTTTCATAAAATAGGATTCCTGGGTTAAATCTTAATTCCCAGCAGTATAATGCAAATTTCTACCTCTTCCTAATGAAGGGATAATTGCCATCAAATGTATCTCTCTCAGAAATGAGTGGTGGGAATTCAGAGTTGCACTACCTCATATGGTAGCCACTATCCCTATGTGACAATTTAAATTAATTAAAGTTAAATAAAATTTAAAATCTGTTCTGCAATTGTGCTGGCCACATTTCAACAGCCACATGTGGCTGGTGGTTCTAGGACAGACTTATAGAACATTCCCGTCCATGTAGAGAGTTATGCTGGGTAGTACTGATCTAGACAAGGCTATATAGAGACGTTAAAAAGGAAACTATTCATTTCTTACTCGGTAAGAGAGCTCTAACCCTTGCCTAACCTATTAGAGCTGGCACGACCCAGAACAGCATGATGCTGAATCCGACAGTGAACACCAAAAATTCTTCATCATCTCATAGCATTCCAATTGTCCTGTCTGAACTCTCCGTGTTGAGTATTTCCACTTTGGGCTGGCTCAGCCTATAATGTGCTTGGCATGCAAGCATCAGGACCTGAGTTTGCACGCTCTAATGCCCATGTAAAAAGCTGAGCATGGGTGTTGGGTACCTATAACCCAAGCCTTTAGAGGAAGGGAAGCAGGTAGACCTCTGAAGCTCATTGGCCCAGACAGCCTGTCAATCAAGGAGTTTCAAGTTTGGTGAAGAGACTCTATCTCAAAAGATAAAGGTGGAGAGAAATTAAGGAAAGACATGCAATGTTGACCTCAGGCCTCCACACACACATGCATGTACACACATGTGCACACCACACTCACACTCAATGCCCACACGCTATAATAATGATAGTCACCTGGGCCTGGCAAGATCCTCATTACTACCGAGTCCTGAGTCCCATGCTACAGGTTCTCCAGGAAGAGGGAACCTAGCTGGTAATGCATTATTGTCTAAGTATTGTTTTGAGTAATTGGCCACTGAAACGATCCTCAAGGGCCAGATCACGGTGACACAAATGACTAAGACCTCAGTGGCCAGCTACCCTTCCCTCTCTTGGGGCTCCAGATGGCCTGCTCATCTGGCCACTGGACCACAGAGGTACTGGCCACAAGGAAAACCAAGATAAAGGGCCTTTGCTCTAGACAGTCACAAGGCAGCCAAGTGAACACGACTGTCTTGCACGGTGACAACTTTGAGCAAGACGGTGGCAGGCTGCAGCAAAGGCTACCAGAAAGCACGATCTTGTTCATGGAAAGCGATGATCCTGCAAGGCAAACTACCTCCCTCACAACGCATTTCAAGAGAAGCACACGGATTAAGCAATTGCTATCAGAGATATTATAATGCAAATTTAAATAAGCCAAACAAATCTCATTCAACTAACTGCAGATTATAAGCATGCATTTTTTTTTCAAACAGTTTCTGTTTGCTTAATGTCAATTTACGATGTCCAGTTTGTGAGCTACCAGCTTGGGAGGCTTGCAAAACATTTAAGCAATTTATATATCAAGGACAAACCATTAACATCCCCATGCTTATGCCATGAAGATTAAATCCACATTTCTAGTTTATTAAGAGATGACAGCTGTTAGGTGTGGGGGCACACGCCTTTTATCCCAGCACTTGGGAGGTAGAGGCAGGTGGATCTCTGTGAGTTCGAGGCCGGTCTACATAGTAAGTTTCAGGACAGCCAGGACCACATAAAAGAGACCTTGTCTCAGGGGGGGTGGGGAGAGAAGAAGGAGGGAGGCAGACAGACAGACACAGACAAACGCACAGCGGGGAGGGGAGGGAGGTTACAGCTATGGTTAATGTTGGCAGCAAGGTCCTTTCCAGGACACGTGTAAGAAAAAGTTAGGTATCTGGTGCATTAAAGTTGAGATTGTAAAATTATGCACTCCGCATTTATCACATGTATGTGCTTAGCGGTTTACCCTCAACACGGGAAACTAAGTGGGCCAACTTATTAACTGCTACCACGGACTTCATACATTCACATTCGCCTACCCTTTTTATTAACTGCAGCCCAGAATGGAGTTTCAGTCCTGCATTATTAAAATCTGTCTTCGATTCAAGCAGAGAATCCAAGAAGCAGAAACTAATATTGCCCTTTAGGCTGTGTTACTGTAATAGATCTAAGAACTGCCTTATTCTGCCCTGCTTTTAAAAAAAAAAATGTGTCAGCATACTTCTGTTTCTTAACAGGACCACGCATGTAGGAGGTCAGCGTGGGATCGCCCCGGGAGATCGCCCGGCTTCCATTCCACCTGGGCTGTGTTCACACGCTGGCAATCACAACCCTGCCCCAGCCCTGAAAGACCTGGTCGGAATAACCGCAGCCAGAAGCCCAGCAAGTGCTTAGGGTATAATAAAGTGCCATGGAGGTAGGGGTGCACGGATGAATTGGGGGGGGGGGCGAAGGAACACGAATTCCAACTGGGAAGTCCCTTCGTTCTCCCCTTGATTCATTTCAGGAGGGGAAAACCACTCAGCGAAGGCTCTCCCCATAACCCGAGGCTGCCGACTTTTCCCAATCACCATGACCACGGATAACCAGAGCGCCTAGTGCACGGGCGACCGACCGGCACCCCTGCCCACGCTCAGTCCGAAACCCCTGATTCTTCCCAGGAACGCGCGCCCAGCGGGGCACCGCAAGTTAGCGCCCGGGGTGGGGTGGGGTGGGGAGCCGGCTCGGCTCTGCCGCTTCTCCCCGGGGTCCCCACCCGGGAGCGGCCGCGGCGGTGGGACACCTGTCACCGGGGCCGGGCGGGGGCCGCAGGCGGCACTGCGGCGGCGGGGAGCGGGACGGGCGAGCCGCGGAGCCGCCCGGGGCTCGGGAGCACGCGCTCGGGGGGTGCTGGGGAGGCACTGCCACCGCCCGGGTGGGGTCCCCGCGGGGACCCGGAGCCGAGCGAGCCGGGCATCGGGGGCCGAGGGGCGGAGGAGGGCGCCGCGCCTACCTGCTCCGGGCGGCGGCGGTGGCGGCGGCTCCCGGGCCGTGACCTGCGGCGGCGGCGGCGGCGGCGGCGGCAGCGGCGGCAGTCGCGGTGGGGAGGGCGCTTCCTTCAGGAAGGGGTGGGATCTGCCCGCCCGCCCCCTCCCGCCGCAGCGCGGCCCGTCCCCCGACTTACTCCGGGGTCCCCGCTGCGGGGCCTCGGGTGGACGGCGGAGCCCCGCGGTCCCGGCTCGGACCTCCCCCAGTCCCCGGGTCCCTCCTAGTCACCCGGGACTGCGGCCGCCGGGAGTGGACGGTCCAGCCGCTTCCTTGCAAAGCCAAGGTGGACGCGTTTGCCTGGCGCTCCTCACCCAACAAAAGGCAGGACGGAATCCGGGATCCTCCGCCTGCTGGTTATTTATTCCTGACCTGGGGTAACCTCCTTGCGGGCTCCCTTCTGTCCTCACACCCAGGGCTTTGCACAGAGCAGCTACAATTCATTTTCAGGCCCGCTTCTAGCCCTGTGTCGTTCGCCGCCACCCGCTGCCCTCCCGTGGTTTTCTTTCATCTTACCGAACAGACACAGGGCCAACTTCTGACCCTGACAATGAACCCAGGACTTCAAGGCCGCTCTCCTACAGCCGACTCGCTCATTTCCCCTGTGTCCTGGCCGAGTCGTCATAAAAACTGTAGTCATCAGCATTTTTGTAGCATCCCCCTCCCAGACCCCAACTTCCCGCAGTCGCTCGCTGTCGCTAACCCTAAGCACCGTAGCCCAGTGCCATTTTAATCTTAAAATCGTGGCTAACTTACTTTACTAGCCTGTGCTATGTACGGCAGGGCCCCCTAGATGAACCTACCACACCCGTCTGTTTAAAACCGTTGCCCCTCAAAGCACAAGCTGGTAAGGTCTCCTCCTCCCTTGAACCTGTCCACAGTCTCCACCACTGCCTTGTAATTACCCACACAGGCGTTGATTTCTGGCTACTGTTTGGTTCGGACTACTGGAAGATTTTTGAGGACTTGCGCGCAACTTTCTGTTTACCATACATTAAGGAACGGGGCTATTATTTAGTCAATTGAGGCAGCAAACCAGAAGTTAATTCTGGTATAGAGTCCCCCGAAAGCGTATGCTGAACGGTGTGGGAGTTTTCCTGAAGAGAGTTTACTGTGATTTCTTCATACACTCCAAGTGAACCTGTGAGTCCCCTGAAGTTAAGAATTGCTTGAGGCCCACCATGAACCCCAGTTCTGAAGACTATACCCCTACTCCCCGCCCCCTTGTTTGGTCGAGAAGCCTGTGATGGCCAGGCTGGCATGTTGATACCAGACGGCCTTCTGTGGGAGGCTATTAAGACTGCATTTTGATCATGAGTTTATTGGGTATGCATGGAAAAAAATCATTGATCCATGCTGCTGCTAGGGGTCATGAACATGCCTGCCACTGGTGGGGGGGGGGTTGGGGTGGGAAAAGTTATTAAAATGCTGATGAATACATTTTTATGACTAAGCCATGAGAGGAAAAGAGCAAGCTGGCCCTGGAGAGCTGGCTTTAGAGTCCTCGAGGTTCTCTCCCGCCTCAGTCTCCCATGGTACCTCATCTGCTTCTGCTCCTCTTCTAAGTCGACTGGAAGAGCACTCTAGCTAGACTTGTTCCTATCTCATTCTCTTAAAAATGATTTTTAAGTATGTGCATATTAGAGCACCTCTGTTTGGGTATGTGCACATGAGAGCAGGAGTCTTTGGAGCTCAGAGGCTTCTAGCAAGCCCCCAGGAACTGGGGTTAGGGATGGTTGTGAACCACCTGATGGGGTGCTGGGGACCGAACTTGGGTTTCCTCTAGAGCAGTAAATACTCTCAACTACTGAGCCTTCTGTTTAGCTCCTTAATTTATTCGTGTGTGTGTGTGTGTGTGTGTGTGTGTGTGTGTGTGTGTGCATGCGTGCATGTGCTGGGTGATGGTGCTGGGTACTGAGTCTAGAGCCCAGCACTTGCTGGGCAGACATTCTACCACTGAGCTATGTGGTGGTAGCTCCTCCTTACAACCTCCTAATTATTTTTTTTTTTTTGGTTTTTCGAGACAGGGTTTCTCTGTGTAGCTTTGCGCCTTTCCTGGAACTCGCTTTGGAGACCAGGCTGGCCTCGAACTCACAGAGATCCGCCTGCCTCTGCCTCCCGAGTGCTGGGATTAAAGGCGTGCGCCACCACCGCCCGGCCCCTCCTAATTATTTTAGATCTTCTAGATACATCTAAAGAATTGCTGGTTCCTCTTAACTTGTATATCAGAATCACCTGTGGAACTTAAAAAGCAGCACCAAGCCTTGAGTTAGAGCCGGTGTGTGTGTGTGTGTGTGTGTGTGTGTGTGTGTGTGTGTGTGTGTGTGGTCTTTGACACAGTCTCATGCAGCCTAAACTAGGCTAGAACTCTGGCCTTGAACTCTTGCCTCCACCTCCGGAGTGGGGGGATTATGGCCAGCCTTGTTTTTGTCTTTTGAGGCGGGTTCTGTCATGGTTAGCGTTGCTTGTCAACCCCAAAGAATCTAGAATCACCTATGGGACCAACCTCTGGGCATGCTTGTGAGAGATTTCCTAGATTGGGTTAGCCTCCAGGTATGTCTGTAGGAATTTTCTAGATTGAGTTGATTGAATGTAGGGGGCTGCATTCCACGGGCTGGAGTCCTGAGCCGAATAAAAAGAGGCCGTGAGCTAGGCCCTATCATTCCTCCCCTGTTTCCTGACTGCAGACGCAATGCACCTGTCTACCTCAAGTTTTGCCGTCACAACTCCTCACGGTGACAGGCTCTACCTGGAACTCCAGAACAGTCGACCTTCTCTTCCTTAAGTGGCATTGTCCGGTAGTTTGTTGGCAACAAAGCGAAAAGTAACTAACAGCCCTGTTGTATGGCCCTTCCTGGGAGAAGTGAGCAAACATTTCACTATCAACAGGCTGAAGCAAGGATTCTCAGTTGGAGTTGGTAAAACAGTATGTTTATTGGGCTTACTGACAGAGCCTGTGTAAGGAGCTACCTACAGGGGCAAGAATGACTCAGAGACGGTTGCATCTCCAAAAGAAGCCCAACCCAGCGTGGCCAACCCAGACACTGCATTCTGACAGCCGTAGGAGACCCCAGGCTGTGGTGGGAGCCAGTGGCCGAAGTGGACATGAAAACTCCTGGGTATAGCCCAGCTTCCTCACCTTACCTCCCCCACATCCATGAAACATCCCTAAGTGGGGAGGGGACTGAGATGAGGCCTTCATTGAGACCCCTTCTCAGTCGGCTGGGCTTCCCTTGATTGGTTTCTACTTCTCACCTATTTTTCATACATACACTAGCCAGCCAGGGCCTTCCTAAACCTGTTAAAAAAAAAAAAAACCCTAGACCCAGCCTCTTGAATGGCAAACACTTCCTCTTCCCCCCACCCCCCTGGTTTTTCGAGACAGGGTTTCTGTGTGTAGTTTTGACACCTGTCCTGGACCTCACTTTATAGACCAGGCTGGCTTCAAACTCATAGAGATCTGCCTGGCTCTGCCTCCTGAGTGCTGGGATTAAAGACATGCATCACTGCCATCCGGCACACTTCCTCTTTTTAAATGAACTTTATTATCAAAAAAGAAGCAAAAACAAACAAACAAACAAAAAAACCCTTGCAAATAAACAGAAAGACCACACACCAAAATTAACCAGATTCAAAGTCTCTACAACTTAATGAATTTATATAGATTAGAATAGGCATTCAAAATGGAAGGTGTATAGGTTCACATTAAATTTTACACTTTCAGTATTGAATATATTTTATGCATTTATCCACCACCAAGGAGGGAATGCAGGGGTTATGAAAGAGGCTAGAAAGCTAATTGTTCTTCTAGTTCTAATTCTGGTATGGAGTTCCTGGTTTTGGTGGTGAACATTTTCCAAGTTCCTTGTGGCCCATCTGGAGCTTTCTCTTTCTCTTTGGCTTAATAAACCCTTGTTCTGCTCACTCTTCTCTGTTCCTTATTCTTATATGTCAGGAGACAAGAAGTATGCAGAGAAGAAAATCTGCAGCAATTCCCTGGACATAGTGGATTCCCCTTCCCGGCCACTGTTATTTCTTGTTATTACATTGTTAATCCTTGGGGGCGGGGCCTGTGAATTTAGTTACAGCTTCCTCACAGTTGTAAGTTTTGTTTACTTTTTGACTTATGAACTTCCCCCTCCCTCCAGCTTGTAAATCTAGTTACAGTGTTCTCCCACTTGCTTTATTTACCTTCTAACTATGAACTTCGCCCTCCCTCCAGGAATAGGAAATCACGACCCATGAGGCACATGCTGGGTTTTTGCAGGCCACAGCGTGCAATCCGCTTGTCTCGGCTTTCTCAGTATCTGGGACCACAAGCACATACCATAAATGTGGGCCACCATGACTGAATAGGACACAGGTATTTTATTTGAGATTTCTTTCTTTCATTTTTGTGTATGAGTGTTTTGCTTGTGTACATGTCCGTACACATGCATGCCTGGTGCCCAAGGAAGTCAGAAGAGGGTGTTGGAGCCCAGCGTGGTGGCGCACGCCTTTAATCCCAGCACTCGGGAGGCAGAGCCAGGTGGATCTCTGTGAGTTCAAGGCCAGCCTGGGCTACCAAGTGAGCGAGCTCCAGGAAAGGCGCAAAGCTACACAGAGAAACCCTGTCTCGAAAAACTAAAAAAAAAAAAAAAAAAAAAAAGCTCTTTGCCGGGGCGGTGGTGGCACACGCCTTTAATCCCAGCACTCGGGAGACAGAGCCAGGCGGGTCTCTGAGTTCGAGGCCAGCCTGGTCTACAAAGCGAGGTCCAGGACAGGCACCAAAACTACACGTAGAAACCCTGTCTGGGAAAAAAAAGAAAACAAAAGAAAACAAACAGAAGAGGGTGTTGGATCCCCCTGGAACTGGATGACTGTGAGCCATTATGTGAGTGTTGAGAGGTGAACACCAGTCCTCTACAAGAACAGCAAGGCCTCTTAAGCACCGGGCCACCTCTCCAGCCCCAGGGCATTTGGATGAAGAACCAGATGTGGTTTTTGACGTGACTTTGAGAGTCACAGGCTTTTGTGGGAATGAGGTCTCCAATTTGTAAGAGTTCCTTCCTTGGTTCTCTGCAGAAGGGCTGACCCAGCTTGTCTGCATTGACTCTTCATTTCGCTTCGAGCCCCGCCCACTTTGCTTTAGGAAGCAGCTGGAGTTTGTGAGGAGGACAGCAAGCAGGCTCAGTGCCGGTTGTCAGCAGTACTCCGTCACCGCCACCTTCATCTCCAAATGTCCATACAGATCAAGTCAGAGAGCGAAGGGATCGCAGTCCTGACAGTGATATCGACAGTTTGTAATAATACGCTAAAGCACCGGCTACAGAGAAGAGCTCGACACTCTAGCGGATTCTGTACGCAGTTACAGGACTTCTGTTCTGTGCTCTACAGCTCAAGAGAACTGGAGACAAAATATAAGCTTGGCCACACTCTTTTATTCCTTTGATATCCCACTAATTAAAATCTGTTGTCTGTGATGCAATCGGTATGGCTTTAGACATTAAATCCATACATGGCTAAGTCAGGGCATGGTGGTCCATAACGTAATAGCAGTATTCATAATGTGAAAACAGGAGGATTGCAAGTTCAAGGCCAGCCTGGGGAACATAGTATGATTTATCTCAAAAAATAAAAATACTACCATCCCAGCACTGGTTATCTCCTAATTTATGTAAGATTCCTCTTGTGCCTCCAAGTGACCTATTATTGATGGAGTTCTAAAACACTTCAAACTGTATGGAAAGGGCCAAGGACAGAGTCAGAGTCCAAGTGTGGCAGGAAGGAGATCTTAGGCCTATTTGGCTGTACATGCCCAGGGACATTACCAGGGACAATGGGGATCAGTATTCAGGAACATTATTCTATAGGACCATGACAAGACATCGTGATTTTGGCACCATCTTGCTCAGTAGGTCTGCTGCCTGACCTCTGGTGACCTGTACAGGGGTTCATGCAATGGAGTAGGGGTGCTGGCTTTTCCAGTATAAGTGAATCTTAACGGAAATCACAACGGGACTTAGAGCTACAGGGGAACTCTACATTCTTGTGCATTTTCTTTCTCTAGGGCAGCTGGTTTGTTATTGTTTAAGATTCAAATCACTTCCCCTTATTTATTTGAAACATCAGACTTGTACAGCTCATAAATAACACTCCCAGAGATTCTGGAAATCCAGGCTGTTGGGGAAATCGCATTGAATCCCATTATGATAAAAACCCCTGCATAACAGAAGTATAGTCAACTCTTCAACAACTGGGAGCTCAGCAACCACACAAAGTTTATTGAAATGGCATTTGATCTACCTGTTAAAGAAAACCTTAGCTGGATACAATGACACATATCTGTAATCCTAGCACCCGGGAAGCTGAGGCAGGAGGATTGCCTGCATTTTGAGGCTAGCCTGGACTACTTTAGATAACTAGGTTCTCTGTCTCAAAAAAGGACTCTGTCCCACCAACAGCAATCAACAAAACAACAAAGAAAGAAGGAGAGGAGGAGGAGGAGAGAGAAAAGGAAGGAAAAGAAAAAAGAAAGAAAAGAAAACTTGGAAGTAGTGTTAGGAAGAGTGGAATCCTTTGGTACAGGGTGTTAACCAAAGCTATCAGTTTATTACCAGTCCCCAAGGCTCCCTTCCCAGATGATAGTTGTCAACACTCTACCCAAACAAGGTGCTATCCATCACCAGTCAGGATTCCAGTTACCTTATGTGTGGATGCTGGCAGGGTAGCTGAGCATTAGGGAGGGTTTCTGCAGCTGTAGCTCTGAGAGGTTCCTCCTTTGCACTCACGGCAGGGAAGCCAAGATGTTTCTGGTGCGAGAGACTTCAGGCTGTCTTCTCACACAACCCAGTGTGTGTCCCTTGCCAGAGTGAGGTGTGGCTCAGGTCTGAGAAACCAAAATTGACCAAAAAAAAAAAAAAAAAAAAAAAAAAAAAAAAAAAAAAAAAGCCTGCCTATCAATGGGGGAAGCAATTTAGTCCCACAGAAGTTAAGCCTGAGAGAGTGCCATGGTGTGGGACCATGATCCCACTCAGTGACTGCTTTGAAAGAGCAAGTGACCTCAGCAGAAAGAGGCAAGAAATTTACCTCTGCATGTCCAGGGCTGGAAGCTAAAGCCATCATAAGGGGCAACATGATCTTTCTGTACCAAAGGAAGGACCGGATGGTCAGCACCCACCCAGTGGGCACTGGTGAGAAGCCAAATTCTGACAAGCCAATGAAAATACCAGGAGAGAGTGTGGAAACGTGGCTGTGGGCAGAAGCATCCTGCATGCAAGCCCTCCAAATCTTTCCATTTCCTCCCCCACTTCTTCCTGGAGGAGCTGGTCAGCCTCAGAAGGGGAGAAGTACCAAGCTGGAAGAAACTCAGGGGTGCCTACTTACCCCCTTTCTCCCCGGAGGTGGTTTTTGTTATTATCCCGTTCCAGACATATTAATTACTGAAATGTCTGTATTTTTGGCTAATGTAACCACAGACTTGTTTCATTCCTGAGAGTGTCCCCCAAAAGAGCAGGTCTTATGCCTTCATTAATCAGGAGGTAGAAAACGAACAGTTTACAGGGTCAGTGGAAAAGAATTTGAATGTTAATGAGTATACCCATCTGCCTTGGCGAAGTGCATTCCGTATCACACTGTGAGCCTCTAAGTTCTCCTCTGGGTCTTTACTGAATCATAAAGAAATGATATATGTCATCAAATCCCTTTTTGTGGGTGTATAATGATAATTTAGGATTTGGGGCACAAATGTTGCAAGGATATTGGATGAAAAGAACCAGACTTCTAAATGTAAGTTTTACTGTCTAGTAAATACATGTCCACAGAGGTCTCCTCATCTCTAATGGGCCCAGATTAGATGTTTGCCAAGGTCTCTATCAGTTAGAAAATTTCAAAGAACACTACTGCATAATCATTCATCAAGGACCAATTTTTCAGGTTTTCCTCTATCAGACTCAGCCCTCATATCTCACTGGCATATCTCTCTCAGTCATCCCAAAAATGGGGTTCTGACAAGGACAGCAGTGTCTGCCTTTAGAGGCAGACACGTGGCTAGGGCTGATGTGATCGCCATGGTGACAGTTTCCACATTGTGTACCAGTCATCACCTGGGAATCCCCACACACTACCCCATAGTCTCCCGAGTGCTCGTCGCTCTTGGTGCTCTGCTCTGGTGGGCGGGGCTGAGTTGCAAGGCATTTGTGACTGGTGTTCCCGGGGAGAACCTCAGATAAAGAACAGACTCCACGATGTTGAGTTCACTGTGGTGCCATATTCCCTGGTAGCTAAGAGTCTGTTGTTTGCTCTGAAGAACACAAGCCAAGAAAGTGTGAAGGGTTTTAATTTCAGCCAGTGCTTTCTTGGGGCCTTTTAGCAACATGTGTTTCATTTACGTAAGGCATCCGTTATTGACTTGGGTTTTTAAAAAGCAGAGAGCTAAAGATGAATAATTTTATGGTGTGGTATTCTTTTCATCACAAATGGCTGCTTTTGAGGAATTTAACGAAGTGTTATTCAGACTTTCAAATTTCTAACCAAGAGACATTTCAGTTATAAGATTTCATTTCCTTACTCTGCGGTCTGCTACCCAGGTACTTCCATCTCTGTCTACCCTGAGGCCTCACCTGCAACTAAAGAGTTAACAGTGGTCAAGTAGAGAGAGCTCCTGGATCCTGCCAGGAGGGTACACAGTCAGTGTCTGATGCTGGGGTCTCCATTCTGCATGGGCTGCTAATCAGTTTAAATATCAGCCCTGGATGCAGGCTCCTTAAAAATGTTCTCGCCTTCTCTCTAACCCAAATAACTTCCCACCCCCTGTATGCTCTCTCCTCTTCATTCTTTCCACTTTTAAAAGATGAGGACCCCAGCTTTATGTTCAAGCCTAAACCTACCACCTGTTACTCTTTCTCTCAGTTCTCTCTTATGTATATCTAATCCCCCCTCATATAACACACGATTCTACACCCTCAGCTTACAAAGCATATTTCCTCCATTCCAAAAACACTTTCCATACCCACTTTCTGACTCACACTCCCATTTCACCTTCAGTGAGAAATTTCTCAAAAGTGTAGGTTTTGGGTGCTAAAAGTCTGGGCTCCGCTCCTCCTCTGGTGAAACGTGGCCTGGAAGAGCCACACTGAATGACCTTGAAGGCACCTTGTCCTGCTCTAGGCCTCCTACCCCACATCCCTGTTCTTCAAACTCATTGGCCAGCTGTGCTTGGTTATGCACATCTGTAGGTCTGAAGTCCTAGCCCTTGGGAGACTCACTTGGGAGGTTCACAAGCTGGAGGCTGGGCTACACAGTGAGCCTTTGTCTAAAAAAGAAAAAAAAGGAGAGAGAGAGAGAGAGAGAGAGAGAGAGAGAGAGAGAGAGAGAGAGAGAGAGAGAAGGAAGGAAAAAAATCTCACTGGTTCTTTTGTTCCTGGGCTGTCCTGGTGGTCACTGGAGTCTTCGTCACCCCTAAACCTGTCATTATCTTTTGGTAGAACTCCTGGAGTTACAGGCAATTATGAACCACCTGATATGGGTACTGGGAACAAGACACTGGGGTAAGATCTTAACCACTGGGGCTGGAGAGATGGCTCAGCAGTTAAAGCACTGGCTGCTCTTCCAGAGGTCCTGAGTTCAATTCCCAGCAACCACATGGTGGCTCACAACCATCTATAGTGGGATCTGATGCTCTCTTCTGGCATGAAGTTGTGCATGCAGATAGAACACTCATAAACATAAAATAAATAAGTAAATCTTAAAAAAAAAAAAAAGATCTTAACCACTGAACCATCTCTCCAGGCCAATTTCATTTTGAAAAATATATAGTTCTACCAGATTATAATGATACATATATATGAAAATGACACAATGAAACTCATTACTTTGTATACTAACTAAAAGAGCAAAGAAAGAGGGAAAGAAATAAAACAGAGAGGAAGAAAGGAAATGAAATAAAACATAGGGTTTTACATCTTCAGTCATAAAGTTGGAAATTTCCGGATGTATATAATGAAAAAATTAATAAACTTCCATGCTCTCCAAGCTCCTCTGCCCCTTCCTACTTCCAGTGTTAGCCTGTATGTACCTTTTGGAAATATTTGTATTCTCATCCAAACATGCATTATTATGGCATTCTCCTTTCTGACTTCAAAGTCTACCGTAGATATCCAGTCGACCCGTTAAGACAGCATAGTTTGAGATACAATTCACATTGCACACAAAATAGCATTTACAGATACAGCACGATTTACTGTCTTCTTACAGTTGACAACAATAATAAAAAATTCTACTTCACCTCTGTTACCTCAAAAAAATCCCATACTGCACCACCTCCACCACTTTTAGAAATCTGTCTCAATGAATTTTCCCATTCTGAGTATTTTGCATAATTGAAATAATAAATGTGGCCATTTGTGTCTAGACCGTTTAATATAATCATCCACGTTATAGTTTGTACCAATCCTTAATTTTTTTTTAAACAAGTAATAGTCTATTGAATGGATATACACAATTTTATGTAGTCATGCATCTTTTGGTGCATATGTGTGTACACATGTGTATATGGATTTGCATCTAGGCAGATGCGTGTATGCTGGTGCTGATGCATGTGTGGATATGCATATAGAAGCCAGAGTCTTACATCAGGCATCTACTTTGATCAAGCTCCACTTACCCGTTATGGCTGAGTGAGTTGGGTCGTTTTTGTCAGCCCCACATAATCTAGAGTCACCTGGGAAGAAGGAACCTCAATTGAGGAATTGCCTTCATCATGTTAGCCTGTGAGCCTATCTGTGGGCCATTTTCTTGATTAATGATTGACGGGCCCAGCCCATGTGGGCAGTGCTACCCTTGGGTCAGGTGGTCCCGTGTTGCATAAGAAAGCAAGCTGATCAAGCTGTGGGTAGTGGCTTACTGATCAAGCCAGGAAGCAGCGTTCCTCTTTGGTCTCGGTTTCATGCAGGTCCTGCCTTGGCTTCTGTCAGTGACAGACTTTGACATGGAAGCGAAAGCCAAAGAGATCCTCCCCCCCCCCCAAGTTGATTTTGTCAGCGTCTTATCACAACGAAAGCAAACGAGGGTGCAGCGTCTCTCCGAGTCTGCTGAATTGGCTGGTCTAGCTAGCCAGCTTGTCCCGGGGAACCCCTGTCTCCACTTCCCAAGCACTGGATGTACAAGGGGGCCACCAAGCCTGTTCAGCTTTCCATGGGTCTTGGGGATCTGAACTTGGGTCCTCACATTTGTGTGGCGAGCACTTTACTCCCTGGGCCATCTGCCCAACACGCCCATCCGTCTTTCGATGGAGCCTTGGATTGTTTCCACCTCTTGGTGATGTGAACAATGCTGTTGTAAATAGTAATGTTCATGTTCTTTTGTGGATAAGTGTTTTCATTTGTTTTAGAAACATGCTGTTTATACAGTGATTCCACATTTAATTTCTAGGGAATTGCCTACGTCTTTTCCAAAGTGGCTATACCATCTTACAATAGCGCCAGCAATGCATGAGAGTTTTAATTTCTCCACATCCTCACCAACACTTGCTATTGTCTATTATAAAAACACAGTCCATCCAGGCTGGAGACAAGGTTCTGCAGTAAAGAGCACCAGTTGCTCTTCTAGAGTACCCAGGTTCGATTCCTAGCATACCCACATGGTGGCTCATAGCTGTCTATAACTCCAGGGGCTCCATCACCCTCTTCTGGCCTCCTTGGGCACCAGCCATACACATGGTACACAGGCATACATGTAAGCAAAACATTCATGCATGTAAGTAAATAATCAAAAATTTAAAGCCCCATTGTAATGATTCCATGTTGTCTCCCTGTGGTTTTATTTTTCTTTCCCAATGGTCATGACCTTGAAAACCTTTTCATGTTGTTATTGGCCTTTGCTTATCTTCTTGGAAGCTATCTGGATCTTGGCCCATTTTTAAATTGGGATGCTTGACTGCTAGATATTGAGTCGTGACAGTTCTTTGTGCTGGGTGCTAACGAGGCACGTGCTTTACAAATGTCTCCTCCCATGGCGTCATCTGTCTTTTTATCCTCATCACAGTATCCTGTGAGACACCAGCATCTTTAATTTTTATGAGTTCCTAATTATCCACTTCCTTGTTGTTTATACTTTTGGTGTCATGTTTAAGGTGACTTTGCCTAACCCAAGGTTACAAAATATACTACTAGATTTTCTCCCAAGACTTTTATAGTTTAAACGCCTACATTTGAGTCTTTGCCTTATTTTATGGATGAGGAAGGGGCCTAACTTCACTTTTAGCATGTAGCTATCCAGCTGGCCCAGTATCATTTGTTGAAAACACTGTTTCCCTCCCTCTGAACAGTCTTGGCACCCTTATTGAAAATCAATTGACTGCAAATGTAAGAGTTTATTTCTGGCCTCTTAACTCTATTCCATTGATCCATGTGTCTACCTTATGTCGGTACCGCACTGTCTTAATTACTGAGCTGGTTTTGAAATCAGGATGTATGAGTCTTCTCCTTTGGTTTGAATGTGTCCCCCAAAGACCATATGCTGCAAACTTGGGGAAGTAGGTCACAACAGAGATAATTAGGCTCCAAACCGTTTGACCCTGAGAGTGGATTAATGCTGTTGTTGCAGCATGCTGAAAGGCTTCTTTAGATGCCAATCCTTTGGTCTTGGACTTTGCAGCTCACAGAAGTGTAAGCCAATACGTTTTTTGTTCACTACAAATTACCCTGTGCTGTTGTGTTACAGGCTCAGCCGGCCTCCACCTTGATTTTCCCAGTTTGAGATAGTTATTCTCAGACACTCTCATTTGCATGTGAGTAATTAGATTAACTTGTCAGTTTCTGCAAAGCCAGTTGCTATTTTTATTTGGGTTGCATAGAATATTGTCTTGTTTATTCTTCAGATACATGGAAAAAGTGATGTTTTCCCATTTCCCTAAGTTTTATATTTTTAAAATTTTAATTTGTTTTATGTGGGCTGGTGCATGTATGTCTGTACATGTGTGCTCTACATGTGTGCCTGGTGCCTTTGGAGGCCAGAAGAGGGAATTGGATCCCCTGGGATTGGAGTTGCAGACAGCTATGAGCCACCATGTAGGTGCTGGGAATCAAACCTGGGTCTTCTGGAAGAAGAGTCAGTGCGCTAACCACTGTGCAATCTCTCCAGCCCTTACCTAAGTTTAATTTATATCAACAATGTTTTTAGTTTCTAAAGTATGGCTTCTTCTTTTGCTGAATTTATTCCTAAATATTTTACATCTTTTGGCATCATTATACAGGAATGCTTCTTTAGTTCTGATTTTAGTTTGTCCTTTGCTTCCAAGAAGAAGCACAGTTGATTCTGTCTACTGACCTTGTAACCCATACTTGGCTGAACTCATTAGCTCTCTCTCTCTCTCTCTCAATCTCTCTCTCTCTCTCTCTCTCTCTCTCAATCTCTCTCTCTCTCTCTCTCTCTCTCTCTCTCTCTCTCTCTCTCTCTCTCTCTCTCTCTCTCTCTGTGTGTGTGTGTGTGTTCCTTAGGATTTCCTTCTGAAGACCGTGACAGTTTCCCACCCTCCTTTCCAATGGGATGCTTTGGTTTCTTTTCCTCAACTAATTGCTCTACATAGAACATTGAACATAATATTGAATGAGGTGACCAGAGTGAACATTTTTCTTCTCTCCTGATCTTAAGAGAAAACATTCAGTTCTTTACTACTGAATACAGTATCAGCTGTGGAATTTTTGTAGTTGGCCTTCTCGTAAGCTAAACAAAAGTGGAGACAACTCTCACTACCAAATGAACAAGTCACATCTCAGAGCCTTCCAGACGGTCCATAGTTTGAATGTATCACACTTTATTTAACCATAACCTTTTTGATAAACATTTAGATGGTTTTCTTTTTCTTCTCACAATTAACAATATGTAGGATAAATATACTTAAGTCCGTGTGCTTTTAATATTGAAACAAAATCCTAGATGTGGGGCTGGGCTGTAGCTCAGTTGACAGTGCTTGCCTAGCGTGCATAAGGCCCTGCATTTCATCAGGAGCACAAAGTGGCCATGGTGTACACACCTACAACCCCAGCATTGGGAGGTGGAGGTGAGAGAATCAGAAGTTCAAGACCATCCTGTACTATAAGAGACTTTGTCTAATAAAACAAAACAAAAAGAAAAAAAAAAGAAAAGAAAAAGAGATTCCCGAATGTGAGGTGTACAGTTTTAGTGTTCACTAATATTTTCAGGTCACTTTCTAAAAGATTGTAGCAATGTATAAAAAAACATTAGTTTCTGGACGCCCCAAGGTTGATTCTTATTATTTTTAAAGATTTAAAAATAGTCATCATGATGCTTTTCCCATTTCTCTATTATTTTTCCAGTAACTAGGGCTAGCATTCCTTGTCTGCTATACATCTAACAAATTCACTGAAGTTTCTCTCTTTTATTTTCACTTTAGTTTTTGATGATTTTTGACATAAAATAGTTTGAATTTAAGGTCAGACATTTTTCTTTCTTTTTTTTAAAAAATGACCTCTGTGTTTCTAGGATTACTGGGAAAGCCTCTTTTCATCCAAAGTTATTCAGACATTCTTAATTTTTTCTAATTTTTCATTCTATGTACATGAATGCTTTTCTTTATTTTTAACTCTTGATACTCTGATCTATTTATAATTTTTAAAGCATATTTAAAGGTAGTAGCCTGCCTAGCTGGTTTCTTTACAGTTTGATTGATAATTATCTCACCACTTTTAATTGCATAAATATTCCCACCGCGGTGAGCAGACCGGCCTTTAATTCTCTAAATCTCCCCCACCCCGTCCCCATCCCCCCACCAGCCTCAGCCTCCTAAACAATTGAGATTACAGACGTGTGTGTACCAACTCGGCCACTTCGGACTACTTTTCCTGGCCAAACTGGTGGTAGCCTTTTAATAGCAGCTTGTTTGGGTTCTCATCAACTGTGCCGTTCTGCTTTGCTAATGCTAACGAAGGAGGCTGCTTCTCCCACGTAGTCTTCTTTTTCATGACCTCTCTTCCGCTTCCTGAGCATTTATGCTGCTCTACCGCAGTGGACATTTGCCTCCTCAGCGCTCACTCCCACTGTGTGGCTGTCCTGTAATCTGAGCTGACTGATCCTGGCAGCGGCTTGTCCGTCCCTCTGTCCAGGCCAGTCGGCTCAGTCCTATCTCCAGCTACATCACTTTGTTCATGGGACAATGAGAATTGAATTAGTCCAATACATGAAATTTGGGACTTTTTGTTAATGGTTAGAGAAACAAATACCCTTGCATTTTGTTGGTAGCTGGATGTAACTGTGCACACCTGGAATCTTCAGCATTTAGGATGGAAGGGAGGAAGACCATGAGTTCAAGGCCAGCCTGGGCTACATAGTGAGAGACTTTGTCTCAAAAAGAATGCCGAGTTGCTGGTATAGCATAATCAGAACAACTGTGGTTACCTGAAGGTGGCCCTTAGAGGATCAGGCCTATTAAGAGGATCAGGTAGGAGTGGGAGAAAGGTCATCAGGCCCTTGTATGAAGCTTCTTCCATGGACTCCCTTCTGCTGTCTACCCCAGCTGAAATCCTGCCTTAGCTGTGCGTGGTCTCCTGAGGTGGTGCTGGATTATATTTAACTGCTAGAGTCTGTAGGGGGTGGAGGGTAGGAATCCATCGTGGGGTGGGACTTCTCAGCAATGTGGCTGTTGTGGAGTCGCCCTTGTCTGGGGTTCCTAGAAGTGAGCCCAATAAATCCATGGCTTCACCAGGCTGGATTTGGAAGGAATCATTTCTTTGGCCTGTTTTTGGTTCCCTATGTAGGGTGACTAGGTGTTTTCTCATGTCTGCCCAGGAAATGTGGAGTGTGTGTGTGTGTGTGTGTGTGTGTGTGTAAGAGAGAGAAAGAGACAGAGAGAGACAGAGACAGAGAGACAGAGAAACAGAGACAGAGAGAGATGCCAGGTTGAAGATGATACCTGTATATGGAGGAAAAAACCAAGATGATTACAGTATAGAAAAAAAAACCCCAAGATCATCAAAGAGAATTAAAGATAGGATCCTGATCAAATTATGTCACATTGTACCTGAAGCCCACCTCATTTTTCTGCTTTTTAGGTTTACAAATAATTAAATCCTTTTCTTTGTTTATTTTTTTTTTCAAGACAGGGTTTCTCTGTGTAGTTTTGCACCTTTCCTGGAACTCACTCTGTAGCCCAGGCTGGCCTCGAAATCACAGAGATCCACCTGCCTCTGCCTCCCGAGTGCTGGGATTAAAGGCATGCGCCACCACCGCCCGGCTTCTTTGTTTAAATTTAAAGTCAGGTCATGTGCTGAGGGAAAAGCTGACTGGTAGCATACTGGCCTAGCATGTGGGAGGTGCTGGGTTTATCCTCAACAACAGACAGACACACATACATGTATGTGAGTACACACACATGCACACACACACACACACACACACACACACAAACACACACACACACACACACACACACACACACGGGTTGTTATAGGAAAAAGTCATTCTAAATAGTACACATTTGGTCTTTATGAGAATTTTATTTCTAAAAATGAATATAAAAATGATCTTTTGTTATCCTCCAAATCTTCATCCTTACCACAGGCTACAGAATGATAATCTAGTAGATGGTCTGGGGTGTCACTAGTCAGCAGAGTGTTCAACTAGTACTCACTAAGTGCTGGGCTCATCCTCAGCACGGTGTAAGCCAGGCGTGGCAGCTTACACACCTGTAATTCTAACACTGAGGAGGGAGAGGAAGGAGTATCAGAGGCTCAGGGTCATCCTTACCTACACCATGAGTTCAAGGCCCCCATGGCTACATGAAACCTTGTTTCAAATGCAAGACAAAATGAAATAAAACTTGTCCAGCAGTGTGGCATGGTTGGATCATTTGCTAGTCTTGAGTCACTATTATTGTCCCTCCACCCGGACACACGTCCAAACTACTTCATCTGCAAGTTTCCAGTCTTCTCTTTCCACCCTTGAAAGGTCAGCCCTACATTAAAGTTTTATAGGCATTTTGATATGACATATTAAATGCCTCCTTTAGTGGGAACTGCCTGTTGCAAGGTGGTGGAGACACAAATATGAATCTGAGATGAATGCTGCCTGAGAGAGCATGCTTTCAGCATGGGTTCAGGTTCATGAGTACATCCCGTCAATGAGATGAGACGAATGTCCTCACAAACACACACACACACACACACACACACACACACACACACACACACTGCCTGTTCCCTAGTAAGCTATGAAGAAGCTTTTGGTAAACAATAGACTCTAAGGCTATGTTGATAAATTATGGATTCTAAACTCTTAAAGATGTATTTATACAAAGATAAACCATTGATTGGGGAAATTAAGAAGGCACGTGGACTGAATAGGATCTTTTAAAAACCAATTAGAGAACTTTAATAGTTATTTTCTTGTAATGTCTTTGGCTTGGCATCATGAGTAATACAGGTCTCAGTAAAGGAGTGAAGCTAAATATTTTTGTACCAGCTTAACAATATTCTATAATCTGCTAGTACTCCATACTCAGCCCATACCCTTGTGTCCGCTTTTCGGTGGTGGCGGGTGGGAAAGAGGTGAAAATGGAGGTGAGAAGCAGAGAACCAGTTCACACTAAGAGGCAAGCGAGCCTTGAAAAAGATGTCTGCAGCTAGAGCTCCCAGTGGGCTCCAAAGAGAGCCTCTGCTTTGCCCAGTCAGCAGGTCTCTGTCTTATCCCGTTCCCACGCTCAGGACAGGCACTCGGCTGCTGCTCACTGAGCGGCAAACCCTCCCAGCCTCTCCTCTCAGAAAGCCGAGGCTGCCTCCTGACTCACACAGCTGGATTTTTAACACCCCCCCCAAAAGCTGTTTGTTTCCCCTCCCTACCCCCTTTTTCCCTGAAGGGTGCCCACACCTCTTTTTGGCTTCATAGTGATGTGTAGAGGGTGGGCGGGGAAGTCAGCACCAGGCTCCATGAATCCTACGTTGTACTTGGGGTCTTTTTCCCAGAACAAAAGTAACAATAAACGTTGATGATTGCTTTTAAAGAACAGATCCCTGAAAACCAGGCCCCCTTGCCTTGCAGTCTCCAACCCTGGCTGCCCCCTGACTGTCAAGTGAGCTGTGCTGCTCAGCCCGGTGCGTGTACACACACATACACACATACACACACACACACACACACACACACACACACACACACACACACTAACTAACTAACCAACTAACTAAAAGGTGGGCATTGAGCACTACCACCTGCAGTCTGGGCCCTGGTCTCCCCAGATCCTAGCTCCTGCACGCTCCCTCAGGTGTCTCTTTTCAACCCAGAGCCTTCAGCCTCGCCGAGGCAGGCTGACTCCATTTCCCTAAGGGATGCTGGCTGGACCACTCCTTGGCTGCCCTCCGCCAGCAGTATTTGTCAGTATGGATACAGTATGTGAGAGCAACAAGTGCCCTCATTTTAGTCTTGCGTGATGTTTTCCACAGGTTCAGCACGATTCGTGCTGATTGGGAGTTGGTGAGACTGAGTGTAAATACATAAGCATGCGGGGCCATTTTGCGTGATCCATAGGCAGGCCAGGCCCTTGAGTGCTGGGTGAGGTCTGCGTGGGGGGTCAAGTGAGGGTGAGGAAATGACCTAACCACCTCCCGATGGTAGGCTAGCACAGGGGGGTCTTGTGTGGTCAGCTGGCCATGTCACCTTGGGTGAGCTGTGTTCTCTGCCTCTCCGCTGTGAGGTGGACCTGAGACAATCTTCTAGATCCCACAGACGACCATTTCCCCATGGGGTAGGGGGATGAGCCAAGCCCTTCCCCAGGAGAGGTACTCAGCAGATGAATCCTGATGGGAAATAACATCAAGACCAGCCTTGGTTGGTGCATTCAAGCTTCCAACACTGGACAAGGAGAATGCATTCGGGTTGCCAGGCAACCGGCCTGGGCCCTTGTTGGCAGAGGGGCTCAGGTCTTTTTAGCTATAATTGGCAAGGCTACTTGTGACCTCCCTTTGGCCAGAGCTGTCATGTGGAGCTCTAACCACACTGGATGGAGGAACTCCTGCTCTTCCTCAGGCCTGACGTTCGCAGTGAACACAGAGGAACTTACTTCTCTATGAACACTCCACTCATTTCCGTTGTTCACGTGGTTAAACATCTACTTCATGAAATTCTCCCCCCCCCATTTGCTCCTCGGGGCTTACCCTTGCCCTAGACAGAGAGATAAAAAGAGCCATCTCCACCAGAGAAGGAAAACCATGGCTGCAAATGCAGACGCTTCTTGGGTGACAGAGGATAAGGTTATCCCCGAAGACCATCATAAATCTAAAATGTTGTCAGTGAGAAATGTATTTACTATACCTAGCCTAACCAGGGGCACTGAGGTGGATACCCACAATGCAGGTTTCCCTCCACGGCTGTGGTGCAGGGTTGGGGAGGAGAAGGCAAAGCCAAGGCCGAGGAGTGTTGCAGTCTGGGAGACACTGATTCTTCCAGAGGAAGCGCCCATGTGAATGGGCTTCCGGTCAGTGCCTGCTTACCTTCACTGGGCAATGACGGGCACACACCAGCCCATCCCTCGGTCAGGGGTGCGGCCTCTCCCCTGACATCTTTGTGGATGACTCCCTAGACAACAGCCCCAGGCTCTGCTGAACACCAAAGCGATACCCAGAGGTGAGGTGTGTGTACTGACACCCCAGGAATGAAGTGAGATGGAGGGCAGCCTGTGCCTATGAGAAAAGACAGCTTGAAGTCCTCCATAGCAACCACATGATGCTGGAGTGTAAGGCTGGCACTTTACAGACAGACAGACAGACAGACAGACAGACACACACACACACACACACACACACACACACACACACACGCTCGCTCGCCTCTCCCCCTGGATCTCTCTTCTTTTATCATGACCTTTCTTCCACCTGTGGTTATTTATAGCTCGTCCCCTCGCTGTGTTCTTTGTCCCCTCTCTTCAGTGCGTTCTCCACTCAGCAGCCACAGTGGTTAAACACAAGCATATCAAACAGAGACGCACGTTTCTGAAGTGGCTCCCCTCTGCACTAAAACGAAACTCAGATACATCCCTCTACCTCCAAGCTGCTGTGTGGCCCGGTGCCTGGGCAGGTCTTCATCCTTATCCCGGCCCCAGACCCACCCCTCACCATGTTCCCTCACGCTGGCCGTCAGGGCCGGTCTAGCTCAGGCCAAACTCTGTCCTTCCCTTCACACCAACTGCTCTCCCCGTCTGGGAAATTCTTCCCTTGGCTCTTCACTTGACCATCCCTTCACCTTCTAATCTCTCTCATCCCTGTGTGTTTCCTTCACACCATTCGGGAATTACAGCCATTACACCCCCCCCTTTTTTTTAACTTAGTTATTATTGCTTTCTCCTGCCAGAATACAAGCTCAATAAGATCGTAAGACACCAATCTGCCTTGCTCGGGGTTTTATCCATGTCTATGCCACTGTTTGGCTCATATCAGATTATTTATTCACTGTTGGCTAATAAAAGAGTGACAGTAGATATGCCAAGATTACACATATAGATGTAACTACACACATACCCTAAACAACCACTCACATAGTGCTTACCGTGTGCTAGGTACTGTTCTTAGTTCTTCATATAGATAACTCATTTAGTTCTTACACAACTCTGCTAAGCAGGCAGTGTGGCTAGCGCCTTTTATACTGAGGGAAATGGAGGCACAGGATAGTTAATGAGGTCTAAGTAAGTGATCGTACTAGGGTTCTGGGGTCTCTATAATGAGATGCCATAGACTGGACCCCTTAAAGAATCTTCCCACAGTACTGGAGTTTGAAGAGTTCAAATTAAGATGCGAGCAGGAACAGCTTCATCTAGGGCCTCCTTTCTTGGTGGGCAGGTAGCCAGCCTCTTCCTGTCTGTTGGCATGGTCGTTTCTCTGTGCTCACCCGACCCTGTCCTGATTGTCTCGTAAGAACAGCCAGGGTTGATGAGGGTCAACCCTAGTAGCCTTATCGTAACTCAGTCACCTCTGTATAGGCTCTCCGTCCTTGAACAGCCACATTCTGAGGTCCTGGCACTGGGGTTCCGTCGTAAGAATCTGGAGTTACAGTTCAGGCCTAGGAGCAGGGCTGGCACCCCACCTCAGCCGTCTCTCTCCAGCGCTCATGTTTGGATCCACCATGCCATGAAAACGCTGAACATCTCATAACAGTTGGCACAGTCTGAGTTTCCCGGCATGACAGACACTCTCCGCTGCCCACTCACGATCCGTCTCAGCCCTCTTCCCCCTCTTTTTCTTGTCAACAACCTGGCTTTGGTTCAGGAGGCGATGTGGCGAGCTTCAGCACTCCAAGACTTGGTAACTCCACTCCATTCCTGTGGCTCTCTATTCATGTTCTCAGTCCTTCCTGCATGGCGTGGGGACAGGGGCATGGCTTCGTTCTGTTTTATGAGCAACAAGAAGAGGCCGACTGTGGTGGGCTTGCGTGGATGAGACACTGAGAGCACACTGGGGCCACCTTTCTGTCCCTTCTGTGGGTCTGTTTCAGAGTGGCATGGGCGAGGGGTGGCGGTGGGTGAGAGATCTGGTTGCTCTTCAGGACTGGAGACTGGAGACAGGAGGAAGATGGAGACCCTGCAGAGAGGCTGAACCAAGCCACAGGGCTTCTTCCAGACATCTCGTACAAGATTGCTAAATATGGACGCACCGCTGGCTTTTAGAGGAGCCCTTCCCATCATTCCTGCTGTCACTGGATTGTGGTCCCCTTACTGCAGGCGTATCCATAGGCCATGAGGACCAGGCAGGAATACTCAAAGATACCACAAGAAAGTGCCTCATGGAACATCCAGAGAAGGCTGTCTGTGGACACAGGCAGATTAGCTTTCCCAAGTCTGTGAGAACAAAAGCTCACCGCCAGCTGATAGGAGAGGTCTTTGGGGAGGGGTGGTGGCAGGGGGTGGAAATACCTCAACGCTGCCCTGCCCCTTGGCGGTGGAAAGAACCCTTCAACAGAAACAGCGCTTCCAACTGTCCGAGCCAGCTTTGTGCTGGGCTTCCTCCCACCGGTGTGTCTTTTGTAGAACAAAAAGCTTCCTCATCTTTGAAGCAAGGTGAGGTGTTCCCCCCCCTCTTCTCCTTCTTCCCTGTTCTTCTTCTTTCTCCTCCTCCTTCTCCTCCTCCTCTTTCTCCTCCTCCTCCTCTTCCTCCTCCCTTTCTTCTTCTGGACAGGATGTCACTATGTAGCCAAGACTGGTCTTGAACTCAAGATCTTCCTGCCTCAGCCTCCAAAATGTTGAAATCACAGGCATATATATACCATCACACCTAGTGTGGTGAAAGATTTAACCTCCCTTTTAGCTCTAACATTTGAAGCTATTGTCATGAGAAATAAAACCAGTATTGAGTTGAGATAAAATTCTTTGTCATTAAAACAATCAAACAAATAACCTCCCCACCAAAAAAACCAACCAAACAAACAAACAGGCAAAACCATCTTAAAGTACTCCATCTCTTAAAAATTTAAAGTCGTGTTAGCATGGCTAATTGTACTATATGAAAACTGAGGGTGTCAGAAAATGTCTCAAAGAGAGGGCTGCATTAGACAGGAAGGCGTTTATATGCAGAAGAGAATAAGCGAATTGTGGAAAGTTTCATTTTGGCTGGATGCAGTGTGTCATAGACCTGTGATTCCAGCAACTAGGGAGGCTGAATTAGGAGGATCTTGAGTTCAAGACCAGCCTGGGTAACAGCAAGAGACACTCTCTCCAAAATGAAACAAAGCAAAACACTGTCATTGATAGAGAGCTGGACTAGCATGGATGAAGACCTGAGTTGAGTCTCCAGCTCTGGGGAACAGAGATGTGCTGTGTTCATTTGGACCTCTTGCAGAACCAAGGGTAGAGAGGGCTTAGAACACATTCTGTGTAGGACACTCTCAAGTGCCCAGACAGGAGCCTTTCCTTTGTAAGAGTGACAGTATGAATCAGACTGTGAGCATATTGGGCGATACTCATGGTTATAAAGAGACAGAGTCACATTTATCCTTGAAAACTTACTTGTTGCTGCTCTTTAAAAAGGCTTGGTGATGGTGGTATTGTCACCATGAATGAAGCTTCCTATGGGGCGACAGGACTGTTCTGTGCTGAGATCACAAGGAGGCTCACATAAATCTAGACAAGCGTGAAAATTCACAGGCATGAACTCATTGCATTAAAAAAACAAGAGCAGTCCTAGCATATGCTAATTTAAAATGAAAATCAAAAGCATTCTTGTCTTTTGGAAGTACGTAGTAAAATATTCATGGATGGAATGGTAACCGTAGCCAATATTTGCTTCGGATAATAGGAGGGGGCAAGCTGGGGTACAGATAAAACTGAGAACTGATAATTGTTGAAACTGGTTTTTTTTTATATGACTCTCCAGGGGCTCATTATGTTCTCTTCCTCAAAAAAAAAATCTGTTAAAAGATTTCCATACTAAAAAGTTAAAAATAGAAAGCACTGGTGAGCAGAACTTAAGAGAGGCTGCTGTCTGAGTTCTGGACCTACGGTTGTCTCTCAGACAAGGCATTTTTACACAGACAAAGGAGACAGAGACTACGTAACTTTCCGTAAAGTTTGTTAGGTCTTACTATGCCGTGAACTTTCAAAAATATCCATAACTACAGTAGCATCAGCAGAACTTTTTAAAAAAAAAGTATCAAGGAGGTGGTGGCGCATGCCTTTAATCCCAACACTCCAGAGGCAGAGGCAGGCGGATCTCTGAGTTTGAGGCCAGCCTGGTCTACAGCGTGAGTTTCAGGACAGCCAGGGCTATGCAGAGAAATCCTGCCTCAACAACCAAAAAGACAAAAAGGAGTGGGGGAGGGTAAAACGTGGTAGAACTTTCCAGGATAAAGTCATGGGATCCTGCTGGGCTGCGGACATTTCACCGTTTACCTTTGTATTGAATCAGAGGTGAGAGCTAACTGTCAGTTACGGAAAACTGTGTGTGGCCATCATCGGAATAATCCAATCAACTACAGATCTCAAGTCCACCCCCTCACTGAGAAGTTTTTATTCTCATCTTACAAAGGAAACTAAATCTTAGACAACCACGTTGTGTATCTGAGATAGCCAAGCTGGAATGTGAATCCAGATCAGCTTCCACTGACCGCATTTTTAACCACTGGGCTGCTGTTTGGACATTGTTTGCATGCCGATATAAGCAGAATGCCTCTGTGTGTTCTGTATGCCCAGCCCACTTCTGGGCTTTTTCTCTAGCAGTTCACACCTATAATCTTCTCCAGAGGACTCCCCAGCAGCTGCCTAGTTTATTTAAGTCTACAGGATCCAGATGTGCAGGGTTACATCCTGAAAGCCAGTGCCGGCCTGGCAGGAAAGTATCAAAGTTCAACTCCCTGCCTTGCCGAGACCAATTCTGATATATAATTAACACTCCTGAGCTCCCCAGGGGTCAGACAGGAACAGAAGTTTCACACACCCTTGCTCAGAGCCCCCCTTTTCCTTGTCTGGCTTCCTTACTGTTACTGGCTTTCCCCCAGGAGCATTTCCTCGGTAAATCTCTTGCTCATGACCCCTATTCAGGGACTGTTTCTTGGGAGCCCAGCCAAAGACAACTTCTCCCTGTTTGGATTCAGGTTCATTGCTAAGAACTCCTCATAGAGGAAATTGGAATATACAGAAGGTCATGGCTGCCTGCACACTTCGGTATGCAGCCCGACAGATTTTGTTGTGACTGGAAGTCAAAATATCCAAGGAGGACATAACCTACCTCGAGGAAGATCGTGTTGGTGAATAATAAAGACTAGAAGAATGTGTGTCTTCCCGTGTGCACCCCAGAAGAGCAGCCTTATCCGAAGAGGTTTGAGTGATCACCCCAATGCTGTCTGGGGACAAAGAGAGGGTCAGGCCTGACCATGAGGGTTGACAGACAAGAGAGACACATTGAAGAGACTTGAGATGTGGTCTGCAAGGCTTCCACAACAAAACAATGCTCTCCTGTGGCCCCATCAGAACAAAGACTTTGCATTTATAGAGCATGGATCCCAGCTGCACCCCTTGCCCAGGAGAGGGGAATTCGGTTCACCAAGGATAACCATATTGGCATGTAGTGACCTGGCGTTTATGCAGCTGAACTGAGTGAGTTCCGAGCCTGCCTCCTGAACTTCTGTGTAGCCCAGACTGGTCTTGAACTCATGATCCTCCTGCCTTAGCCTCCCATGTACTGGACTTACAAGTGTGAACCAGCACCCAGCTTCTCTTTCCATTATTTTTTTTTTTCACTTGTGTGAGCCTGGCAAGTTATTTTTGCACCTTTGAGCCATGGTTGTGTGAAGTACAAAGGATAATAAAAGTAACCTGCTCACACTTTTACTGAGAGGGTTACATTGTACTACATCATAAAATCCAGTAAATGAATGGTCATTATTACTAGTAATATTATGAGTCACAAATTCCTTCCTTCAAATGTCTTTGGTAATGATTCGGGTCAGAGAGCCCATGAGGAAGTTGGCATGCCCATGTGTTGCTGTGGGCAAAGAACATGACATCCTTCCATAAGAAAGATAGCATATAAAGCCAGCTCCAAGACAAGGGGGTCGGCTTCACGGCTAATTGTTGTTCCTCATGTGGTAGCACTTTCTAATTTATCTGCTATTATCTGTCTATTGCCAGGAAGAGAACTCTTTCTAATATTTGATTTTTATTAGCATGCATGAATGACGTGTGTTTCACGATGGCGTTTTCATACATATATAATGTATCTTATCTTTACCCATCACCCTTTCCTGCTTGCCTCTTGCTCCCTCTAGTCTCCTTCCTCTTCCCACCTCATCCTCATTCTGCTTCCATATGTCTATTTATTTATTGTTTAATTACTTTTGATGGCCCAGTGGGTTTCATTAGGTTGCCTATAGAGTCTTGAGTGGGTGAAGGGTTTTTTTAGCAGCATGAGATTTTTACCAGTGACTACACCACGGAAGAAAATGTCTATCCCCCCCCACACACACACAACCAACCATTAACCGTCTGTAGACACTAGGGAGGGGGCGGCCCTCATGAGACCTCTCCACTACCTACCATTATCTGCTTATGGTTCCTCCTTGGAAACCTCATGGACACCACACCCCTGCCATGGCAGGATGTTGACAGGTCCAGTCTTGCACAGATCTTGTATGAGAAATCCCAACTGCTGGGAGACCAGGAGGTCGATGGTCATGTCGTGTTCCGATAAGTGCTCTGCTTCTCTCCACTCCTTCTGGCTCTTACATTTTTTTTTCTGGCCCATCTTCCAGGATAGTCTCTGAGCCTTGGCTAGGGTGGTACAGAGTCTCCCATTCATGCCTGAGTATTCAATAGTCTCTTATTTTCATCACTGTGATGAGTTACAAGTCTCTGCAATTGCCACTGCCCACCGCCAAAAAGGAGTGTCTCTGACCAAAGCTAATAGTAGCACTGATCTATGGATATAAACACAATTATTTCAATGTCAATTTGATGAACACATTATACCCATTTAGAAGAACAATAGAAGTAGATTACCTAGTCCTGCCTACGACTCCACCCTACCCAGACACCAGCTTTTGACCAGGTTTACAGCCCCAGACATGGATTCCGTCCTGTGGAGCAGGCCTCAGCTCTGAGTAGACCGCAGTTAGTTACCCTATAACAGACCTGCCACCATTGCACTGGGGACACTTGCCTGCCCAGGCAACAGTGTAACACGCAGGGACCACAGCCGAGGGAGACTTTGGATGACAGCCTCCCCCTGCAGCCTGCAGGGCACCCTCTGGCATGCCAGCAGGAAGGAGACGAGAGGAGGACATTTGAAAGGCAGGACGCTGCATCATCGTGGCTCAGGCATCCAGCAGCCAGAGCACTAGATTCTCAGTAAATGTCTGTTGTTGAACAAAAGCCAGCCCAGGGATGTGGGCAGAATTATTCTAAAAGAACCAAACTAGAAGAAGAGAAGAATTTATGTGATATTTTCCAAAGAAACCGCATCAGTGGTGGCTGGAAAGGAGAAAGAGACGGAGAGAGAAAATGGAGGAGAGAGAAGTAGGAGGAGAGAGGAGGAAGGAGGGAGGAAGTGAAGCTATCTGAATATTAATAGTAGGAAAATTCAAGAATTTTAATGTATATTTAATTAGCTAGATATCACTAGCTATTATTAAAACTTAGGAAGTCTAGACAGCAACAGAAAACAAAACCAAACCCAAACTCTAATTGTTACGTGAAGTACATTTTTATCAGAAGGATGACTCCTGCCCTGTAAATTGATGGATAAATATGAACAAGGGTCACCTGGGGCTGTGGACACATGCTCTGTTGTAGAGACAACATTGGAGGGATCTTTTCTTGTTTAACATTTCCACTAGTATTGCTTCACAATTCATGTATGTGAAGTTAAATATTTTTAAATAAAAGCAAATGGCTAATGCTCCATGACAGATGATGTCATGTTTCCAGACATCAGTGACCGCCCGTGGCCCTCACGGCCCCCACAGCCCAGGAGTTGGGCATTTCCAGTCCCCATTGCAGCACTCAGAGGCTCTGATGGGTCAGAGGCAATAACTTGTGTTTGATGTGTATGTTGTCAAAACTCAATGGGAAAACAGAGGCATACCAAGGCAGGATTGATACAGGACATGAAAGGTTGACTCCTAACTTGGAAAGTACTTTCTAGATAATTTGCTGAGTGTCTGCTGTGTGTCACTCTTCTAAGTTCTGGGATTCAAAAGACAAGCAGGCAGGCGTCTAACCCTCCAGGAAGCTCAAAGCCAGCCAGGAAACTGAGCCCTAGAATTACCAGCTACCATGTGATGTGATAGTGCTAAGACCGAGCATGGATTAAATACCATAGAATGCTGACCAGGAATGTTTGGTACAAAAAACAGTAATTGCTTCTGAAAGTCAGGCAGGGGTGTTTCAAGGCTGTCTGAAACAGCTTGACCCCAGGTTAGGAGGTACACCCTGGTTTCACCAGATCCCGGAGCTGGAAGGAGAAATACCAGAGGAACCAGGTAGTTAAGCCAAGAGTCTCCCCCTCCTCTCCCCCCCCCCCCCGTGCCTCTCTCTCTCCTCTTTCCTCTCTCTTACTCCTTCTGGGTGAATGCATCCTCCATACTTCATCCCTACTCTTGCTGCGGATAAATCCTGCTTTCTCTGTTTCCTTGGCTCCCCTCAAATGGCCACCAGTTCCCCCACAGTCTTCAGACCCAACGCTTGAACAGCTTGTCGGCGTCGCTCAGTCCTAATTCCAAACTCCAGAAGAAGAAAACCGTGTAGGTCAGTCTTGGATCTGGTCGCAGTGTGGCTGGTGCAGGAGTCAGGGACCTGCTTGCTGTGTGTTGATTTAGCAAAGGGAGAGAAGGGAGAGACCGGGAAACAGACAATGATGACCAGCCTCTCTCTCCCCGGGAGAGCCAGGGGCTAACTCTGATGGGATATACCAGGAGGGTAGTTTGGGATTGAGTTTTGTGGGTGATAGTGACCAGGTTCCAGTTCCAAATTAAATTACGAAGTAGAATCAACAGACTTGACCGGATTATGGAAGGGAAGTCGCAAATCACATGGTTGCTTTCGCTTGTTCTTAAGGAGTCTCCAAAATGTCACTGCCCCGGGAAGTACCAAGATTATTTTCCGCTGTCACACTCAGTGAATGAATTTCCCTGGTGTCCATTACCAGTTCCGATTGCAGCAAGAACAGAGTTCCAGGAAGCAGTCTGATTCCTCCGGAATTTGACAAATCCTTTGAAGTTTAAGATTTTTGCTGTATACTGCATTATATATATATATATATATATATATGTGTGTGTGTGTGTGTGTGTGTGTGTGTGTGTGTGTGTATACATGCAAATACTCATACATACACATACATAGATACATACACATACACACACATAAATACATGACACACACAAGTACTTTCATAGAAGGATACAGAGTTTACTTTCTGACGGCTTATCCTGTTTGGTTTTTTTTTTTTTTTTAAACTAATGTATGGAGCAAGTTCTCCAGTCAAATAGTTGAGGAGACTTATTTTTACGGCAGCATATGAAAGTGTTACCGTCTTTCTTTCCGCTGTATGTAAATACAGTGTATTTATAAACACAGAGACTGTGTAGCAGCGTGCTGAAAGTCAGCACTGTGGGCGTTTGAAGCAGGGGAGCCGTCAGTTTACAAATCCCTATTTCCTTTTTGCACACTGGTTCTTCCCATTTCTACCCCCATCAGCACACTTCATAGTGACCCGGGCCCTCAGCAGGGTCCTCACTGGCCACCTCACCCATGACCACCAGATTTGCATCCTTGAATGCATCCCTGGCCAAGGGATACTCCTGAACACCAGCATTCTCCATTCCATTGGACCAACCAAATAAAGCCCGAGGTCTGTGTTCCAGTGCATGGCACTGTCCTCCAGACTTCACGAGCTGGAAACCTGGAGGTCAGGCCTGTGGGGAATAATTAGGATTAGACGTCAGGAGAGTGAGGCCTGTGTGGTAGCATAGTGACTCTGTAAGAAGCAGAAAGGAGAGGCATCTGTGCTCTCCTCTCTAACGCGGATGTCCTCTGCCACGTGATAGCAGCAAGAAGGCCCCGCTAGAGGCTGGCACTGTGCTCTTGGACCACTGCTTCTGAACTGTGAGCCATATGACCTTCTGTTCTTTACCCAGCCTCAGGCATTCTGTTAGAGCAACAGAAAGCGGAGAAGACCTTAGCTTCCAACATCATTAGGATGTAGTAACCACAAACCTTCCGAACCCTCAGCCAGTCCTTCATGCTTCAGGTAATTTGAATGACTGTATTACTAGGAAGCTAAACACATGTGGACTTTCCAGTCAGGATATATTTTCCTGTCTGTTTTCAATAAGTGCTGTTTTCCTTTCCAACTATCAGGTAGACTCACCTTTCTACTGCATATTTGCTAAACAATCATCAGGGAGTGGTTGTGTCTTCCTGCACATGCCCACAAGCTGAGCACGTACTTTAAAACCTAACATCTATATCTGAGCCATGGGCTTCCTTCTAGATGTCCTGTGTGCCATTCCCTGTCTGTGCCGTGACTTCTCACTACGGTCCACTCTGGACTAGGCAGCTCCCTTACCAGTCTGTGCTTCAGCCAATGGAGTGCAACCTTGCTTATCCTTGAGGAATTGTTAGAAGGGTTTGGGACATCAAAATCTGTCAGGCTTGAAGAGCAACAGGAACAAGAGATTGAGGAGGGTGGTGCTTAAGAAACGCATGGTACTCCCTGGCATTCTGACACCCCCAAGGCTGGCATCGGTGCTCTTGGCCACTTTTGTTTGAAGGCATCATCACATCCCTCCACATCTGCTCTTCAAAAAATTCTATCCACTGGGCGGTGATGCACGCCTTTAATCCCAGCACTCGGGAGGCACATCCAGGCGGATCTCTGTGAGTTTGAGGCCAGCCTGGTCTACAGAGTAAGACCCAGGACATGAACCAAAACTACACAGAGAAACCCTATCTCAAAAAACAAGGAAGAAGAAGAAGAAGAAGAAGAAGAAGAAGAAGAAGAAGAAGAAGAAGAAGAAGAAGAAGAAGAATTCTATCCATTCTTTCTTCAGTCCCCTAGACCAGAGTCTATATCCTGGGCCGAGGGAGTCCAAGAGACAGAATCATATGTGTACACCCTCCTCCCAGGAAGGAAATGAAGTCTTTTTTTCCTCCATCTTTCCCTGAAGGGGTCAAATCTCTAGGGACCCAACAGCCATACATAGTAAGGAGTTTTTTCTAAATAAGAGGGTGATTCAAGTTTGTATCCACAAAATGAAAAGTATCAACCACATGTTTGCATGAGTCTGTATTAAGTTTGCACTATACTATTTCAAACATAAGGAAAGGCCTGCTCTCTCCAGGTTCAAGTTCTTTGCCACGTCAATCTTTTCATTTGTTTGTTTTATTTCCACACATAGGTATGCATCTTGTTGTTTTTGATCTGGCTGTGCAAATTCAGTAGGACCAGGTGGGCAATGAACTGTGGTAGTAATGGTAATAATGATGTTCTCTGTTGCTTCATCAATAAACTGCCAGAAACAAACTCCCCAAGTTCATTTTTCCTTCCTCCTTGTAAGGACAGACACTTTCTCATTAACAGATTTGAAGTTGTCATCTGTTTTGATAGTCTACTTTTTTATTTGTTTTGTTTTGTTTTTGTTTTTTCAAGACTGGGTTTCTCTGCACAGCCCGGTCTGTCCTGAAACTTTCTCTGTAGACCAGGCTGGCCTTGAACTCAGAGACTGACTTGTTTCTGATTCTGGGTGCTGGGATTAAAGGAATGCACCACCATGCCTGGTTTGACATTCTACTTTTAACCTTTCCCATGATCCATGGGGTCCATTAAAGTGAGTGCACATTCTCTGTTACTTTTCTCACTGCAAGGCAGAGTTTTCCCATCTCTCTGCATGTGGTCTGGACCTGATATGAAGACAGTGAAAGTGATATACATGCCTCTCCTGGGCCTTGGCTATAAAGCATACATGCAGTTTTCTTTCTATCCTTGGAATCTGCTCTCCGTGCTGTGAGGGACCTAAGTGGCCACTTTTCTCATGGAAAAGAATCAAGGCCCCTGACCACTAGTCAGCTTGAAAATCAAGTGTCCCAGCAGATGCTACATGAAGCATCCCTAGGTAGCACCAACCTATCCCTGGCCTAATATCAAAATTATGAGCAACTAAACCGTGGAGACAGTGTTAAGCCACTTGGCTTTGAGTAGTCAATTACACATCAATGCCTAATGGACACGGCCCCTAGTCAGCTCCGGTAATTTCCTAGGGGGACAGGAGAGCTCTTGTCTCTGGATAAGAGCAGGAAACTGGAACATCCAGTTTCGCGTCCTAATGTAAACTCCTAAGTTCCCTGACATTTAAGTCTCTTTGAAAAGTTCTGTTACTATTTTTGTGTGTATGGATGTTTTGCCTGTGTGTGTGTGTGTGTGTGTGTGTGTGTGTGTGTGTGCGCGCGCGCGCGCGCGTGTGTGCACTGTGTGCATACAGTGCTGGAAGAGGGGGTCAGGTCCCATGGGGCTGGAGTTACAGAGAGTTGTGAGGCACCATAAGAGTGCCGGTCTTCTGGAAGACCAGCTAGCACTCATAACCACCCAGCCATCCTCTACCTCACATTTTAGTGTCTTCAATGACTGATCAACATTTCTAGACAATTCTAAGAGCCCTTACCTTTGTCCTGTAACAGAATAATCTTCCTAACTTTTAACTTCTAAACATCTAAACCACAAAGAGAATGAATGAGGGAAGCCTGGGTATTTCCATTTCATTTAGGGGTCTTCATCACAGCTTCCTGGCAGTCAATGAGCAGTCCCCCAAGACTTCTTTATAGTCACCAGAGACGCACCGATCTCTCTGATCCGGGCCTGCCCTCGTAGGTGGGTCAGCTTCCGTCCTGCCCACACCTTGGCTACTTGCACGACATCTCATTAAGTCCACACAAGCTGCCATCACTGCGTTGCTGTATGGCAGGGCAGCTGAACATCTCCCCCTTGGGTGCTGCTCTCTATGCCCCATGCTTCCCTCTCTCCGATACTCTTCAGAGTTTTGAGCATCATCCCAGCACCGCCAATCAAGAGTTCCCTTCTTCGGCAGCTCGGCAGCACACTTTGGTCTCCCAGTTCTGAGGACAGCAACAGGATGTGTTGACAGGGACCCCTGGGGTGGCGAACCCAGGAATCTTTTAGAACATCCCCTTACCTTTAGGTGGGAGTACATGCGCACCAGCAACAAATCAGGACACCGAGGACCTAGGAAAGACGACTTTCTTTGAGATATCTGAGAGTCTTCCAAACCAACAACCTGCCCTAAAATCAAGTCTCCATGGTTGAGAACCCAGCACTTAGGAAAAACCTTGGCAAACTGAAGGATCCTTGGCTCATACCATCCTGGGGCTGGGGAGTGGTGGTGTTGAGAATCTTGATTAGAGTCCTCTAGTCACCTAAATAAGAACTATTTTTTTAAAAAAAGAAATAAAGGGTTTTTCAATTACAGTTACAAACTGGCATTGTCGTAGGTAAACTAGAATTCCTGGTTCACTTACTAATTGAGAAGACCTAAGAACAGTGGGTAGGGGACAGGAAGACACCACAGCAGTGTCCCCAAATGTACCCTCTGTGTCCTTTGGGCCTTAGAGAGCAATAGTTCTCAGGTTTAAATTGCCTAGTCACTTTTTGGAAATATAGTCTCACGCTGCAGATCCCAGTTAGGCTAACTGTGTCAGAGTGCAGGGTGAAGACCAGGATAACACATTCTTAGTGCTGCCGAGTGACTTCAGTGTTCAGGTGAACCTGAGAACCACATCCGGAGCTTTAGGAAGAACTAGACTTGAGCTCACCCGGGTGCAGGTGGTCCCCTTGAAGCCAAAGGACCAAGCCTAAGCTTGTATAGGTGGACATGGGGTTTAGGTTGCCTTCTGCTGTGAATAATAGAAAACCCTGGCCATCAAAACGAGCTGCTTAAAATAGCAAGGGTTGTTACGTCACATAGCATGGAGGCCGAAGGAAGTGCAGACCTAGGCTCGGTTGACTGAGTCTACATCACTCCGCCACTTTCCACTACCATTCTGGCTTGTGTGGGTTCTTCTTGCCTCCTTTCCTACAATTTCAAGAGGCTTTCCACAGTTCTAGACATCCGATGCAGGGGTGAGGCCCCCAAAGACAGTCTCATTCTGCATCTTTCTAAGGTCCAGAAGTTTCCCGAAAGGCCTCCTGGCCCAAGAGAAGGAAGTCACTCTTACCACAGGGCACAAGAGCTGAAGGTCCAGGGTTCTGCCTAATGAGGCTGCCTGGAGAATATAATCAATAGTATGCAAAAGTGTGTAGACTGGGTACTGTTTCTAAAATCACCTTTAAAATTTCTTTTACAGAAAAAAAAAAAAGAACAGCTAAATACTGTTTTCTAGTTTCTCCAAGTAGTCCTCTTCAGAAGCTGTCTGAATCATTGACCCATGTTCCCCACAGTTGACCGGCATGCTCCTTAAGATATTCTCCATGGGCTCGGTGGTGATGGCACACACTTTTAATCCCAGCACTCAGGAGGCAGAGGCCAGCCTGGTCTACAGAGTGTCAGGACAGCCAAGGCTGTTACACAGAGAAACTCTGTCTTGAAAAACCAAACATATATATATCAACATGCCATGTTTGATAAAACTATGAGTGCAAGAAACACTCAAGTCATTTAAGACAGGAAGAAGTCCCTGGCGGTGGTGGCGCACGCCTTTAATCCCAGCACTTGGGAGGTAGAGGCAGGTGGGTTTCTGTGAGTCTGAGGCCAGCCTAGTCTACATAGTGAGTTTCAGGACAGTTAGGGCTACACAGAGAAGCCCTATCTTGAAAAACAAAAAACAAAAACAAGGAAGAAGTGAAAACAGACAGACCCACAAACTATCCACGTAGGTCAGCGAATCCTTGAGAGGAAGGTCAGAGGACACTATTGCTTGTTCGTGTCAAGGTTCAAAGGTTTTGACACATGGTGCTGCACAGTCGGGCTTCTGAATCCCGAAGAATCTGTCCAAACACCCACGACGGGTGAGACCACTGGGACATACATAGGGCAGGGTGGCCCCCCCTGTGAAAGCTTTAACAGACGCCTGGTTACACAGGGAAGACCTGAGACGTGCTCGAAGCTGGGATCTTTGTTGAGTTTTGGAAACGGTTCACTTAGCTCTTTGAAAGTGCGCCCGCCCGTTGCTTCCGTTCCCTGCGAGTCGCCCCTCCTTCAAACTCTTAGCTCCGAGATAAGCTGTTTCTTTGTGTTCCTGGTGTGGGTGTAATGATATGTTTGAGAATTTTGAAAGCCCGATCGTGAAACAAAACGTTCTGTGTTAAACCACAGTGCTATCAATAACCCTAACCAGCCACCGACCCGCGCTTCCTTCCTGGCGTATTCCCTGTAGATGCGGATCGATGGTCGGAGGAGCAAAGCTGGAGCTCAGCGGTGTGGTTCGGAGTTCACATCCCATACAGTTCAGTCCGTAGTAAAGGCATCCGAAGAGGCAGAGCCGCGCCTGGGCAGAATTAGACAGGAGGCAATGTTCCTTTGGGTGCCCGCCCACCCACTTCCCCATGTCTCTGAGCGCTAATTCTTTCCTTTTCATTAATGAGAGAATTGGAGTGCTCAGGCTTCAGCGCGCCAGAGTTCTCTCTGACACCATTACCTTCCCACCCACTTCTCCCCTGGTTCCGTAATAACAGTTCTGCGTGCACGTGCAAACACACACACACACACACACACACACACACGAGAGAGAGAGAGGGGGAGAGGGAGAGAGAGAGAGAGAGAGAGAGAGAGAGAGAGAGAGAGAGAGAGAGAGAGAGAGAGAGAGGTTTTGACAGCTCATGCCTGTAATCCTAGCAGTTGGGAGGCTGAGACAGGAGGACAGCCAAGAGTGTGAGGCCAACCTGGGCTACATAGCAAGTTTAGGAATACATTCCCTAGAGTCAGAACATAGAAAGACACTGTCATTTGTGTAGGAATGGGGCAAGAAGGAAAAATAGATGTACATATACATATGCCTATATATTCATATTTTAAGTGATAAACGATATAAATACTGAAGCATTATCTATACAGAGGAAGTGGGTAGGGGGATGAGACAGAAGACCAGGGATCTGAATCTGTTTTACAGCTTTGGGATTTTTTTAGTCCTGAAAATGTATTCTGTGACGTTCCAGGGGCCTCTGAGGAGGTAATAGACTCCTGGTTTAGGACCGAGCACATCAGAGTCCCTTATCCTCAGCACTTCGAGCAGTTAGGAGTCTCTGTACTAACTGCTGCTCACCGTAAACACGGGGACCACCAAAGACATGTAAGTGTGAGGATGTTTTTAGGAATAACCTCAAGGGGTCGCGACCCACAGGTTGAGAACCACTGGTGTGTGCTGTAGCAAATGAAAAGTGAATATAGATGCCTTTTTCTTTTTTACTGCTAGGGAGTTGAACTCAGGACCTCTTCTCCCTGAGTTATGTGCTCAGGCCTACATATTCTTTTACATGTTTTTTGTTTGAGGTATAAGGTATATGTATCACCTCCATTTACCCTAGTGGGCTCTCAAACTGTTTTGACCAAGAGAATGCAGACTCTATACCAGGGCCTGGCTTGGGCATGAAAGAACAGCAGCTCCTGCCTGCCCCCTGCTTACTGGCATGCTGGCCTGGAGCCCTGAGCCTCCAGGCCAGAGACCGTCTACCCTGCCAGAAAGACCTCTCTAGCGATAAAGGGGCGGGCTCTCTAGCCATCAAGGAGTCACACATTGACGGAAGCTCCCCAGTCACTCCAGTCCCATCAGTCACCAGCTGAACTCCACTGAATGACTGAACTGTTGTGACACAGACCGTAGGAATTACCCAGTGAAGGCCCAAGTCCTGGTCCACAGACAGCAAGAATAATCAAATGTGACTTCTGTCTTCGGCCACCAAGCTTTGAGGTAGTTTGTTACACAACCCTAAATAGATAAGTGAAAACAAACACAGACACACACACACACACACACACACACACACGGCAAACACATCACACTATAGCTTTTTTTTTTAACTCTTTGGGGCCCACCACCCAGCTCCCAAATAATCACACACAGAGTCTTATTCTTACTTATGAATGCCTGGCCTTAGCTTGGCTTGTTTCTCACCAGCTTTTCTTAAATTATCCTGTCTACCTTTTGCCTCTGGGCTTTTCCCTTTGTTTATTCTATATTCCTTTCTTTCCTTCTTACTCTGTAGCTGGCTGTGTGGCTGTGTGGCTGGCCCCTAGTGTCCTCCTCTCCTCCTTTTCTTCTCTCCTCCATCTCCCTCTTTCTCTCATTTATTCTCTCTGCCTGCCAGCCCCACCCATTTCTCTCTCCTGCCTAGCTATTGGCCATTCAGCTCTTTATTAGATAAATCAGGTGCTTTAGACAGGCAAAGTAACACAGCTTCACAGAGTTAAACCAACGCAACACAAAAGAATGCAACACATCTTTGCATCATTAAACAAATATTCCATACCATAAATGAATGTGACACATCTAAAAATAATTTTCCACAACACCATACACACACCTTACACACATATATACACACCACATACACACATCACACACAGCAAACACATCACACACACATCATATACATACACATCTCTCACATACACACCACACACACACACACACACACCTCTCATATATACATATCACAACATACACACCACACATACACACACACCACAGCAAACACATCACACACAGTACCCATCATACACATATACCTCTCTCTCTCACACATATATACATCACACACATACACATCTCTGACATACACCACACAGATACACACACACATCACACACACACACACACACACACACACACACTTTTAAAAAGTGCAGGAATCCAGCTTGAGAACATTTAGACACTTAGACATGTGGCCATTTAAAACATTACATTGTGAAAAACTTGGTTCTTGGTGGGCCAAAAATACTTGTATGTTTGAAATTCAGGACAGCATTTTGCAGACAAGCAGGGTCTCTTCAGTAAAGAAATTGAATTAGGAGGTTGCTGAAATTTGCTTTCAGAGTCTAGGTAATTCTGCTAGTTTTCATTCCGTGCCAACTTGGTTGTTGACAGGGCTATGAGAAGCATAAAATTCTGGGATCTCTCAAGAAAACAGAAGCTTCTGTGAACACCCTCGGCCACATCTCACCAGGATGTGGTCTGCCCACTGCTCTACGGTCCCCACGGCTGTCCTTTCCAACGGACTCACGTGGTGTGGAGTGGACACTTTTAATTGTTTTTTGTGAGTGGCTGTTGATTCTCTGACCCAGCATATTTATCATATTCCCTTATAAAATGTACACTGCTCTAGGTAGGAATTTCGCAGTGTGAATTGATTTCTGCTGATTCTGTTAACAAAACAGGAAACAAAAGAGACAAATCCACGTATGGGTGTGACTTGCTTTATTAAAAACCCTTTCACAGCCCGGCAGACAGGACAGGTGACATCAAAGAGCAGGTGACGTCATCTAGTGCCACTTCAGTGGTGTGTGTGTGTGTGTGTGTGTGTGTGTGTGTGTGTGTGTGTGTAAATGTGTGAGCCACAGTCCGAAGGTAGACATCAGAGGACAAGCTCAGGTATCTACCATTTCTGAGGATAGTCTGTTGTTCACTGCTGCATGCAGCAGGTGAGCTGGCCTGGGAACTCCTGAGGATTCTCATCTCCCTGTAGGGACTTTGGGATTAGGTACAGGCCCCACCCATCTGGGTTTCACAAGGGTCGTGGAGACTCACATTTTCATGGCACCATTTTTACCACTGAGCGATCATCCAAGCCCCATCTTCCATCTTTCCCGGGGTTGTTTGCTCTTCTTCCCCACCGGCACTAAGTGTGGGCTAGAAAAGACCTTCAAATCCTACCAGGCTTGAAAGAATGGCTAGCACACTGGTGCCTAACATATTTATATTTAATGAATGAGGATTTCCATCCAGTTGATTCATGGTGGGAAATCCCCTCAAGATATGAAAATGTGAGGGAAGTTATGTATTCACGAGAAAGGGAAGCAGCCTGTGTAAGACAATGACCCGCCATTTCTAAAGCAGAGGAGACTTGAGAACTTCAGCAGGTACCCCTGGGTCTGCAGGACCCCCAAACACATTCTTCTTCCTTTGGGGAAAAGTGAGACACCACCATTGTTTACCTGAAGCACCGGAGGACAGACAGCCATTGCCCAGGGGAAGACAGCGCCTTTCCTGCGGAGTCAACAGTTTCTCCCACTGCTTCTGACTGGCAGTTTTTCTACGGAGGAGAAGGAGCCCGGGATGATCTGCCTGGAAAGAGGTTGAGACGATATCAACTTTCCCAGAAGTTCATCATTAGATAATTTCCCTGGGGTAAATCGGGAGGATCCTAAGTAAATCCATCGCCAGGGGCAGACAAAGGTGTCTTGAAATAACTTTACATTGAAGGTGGATAGAGATGGCCTGGTGGTCAGCTGTGCAATAAACAAATGTGCAAAATGAAAGCGCACCCTGGGCCCATGAACAAGCAGACACGAATCCATGGAAGGGCAGCAATTTGGGGGAGGTCACATGACCCTACAATGACTGTGGTTACCAGAGCAGCTGACTCTGAGGCTAAATGTAATTGGTGCATTGGTGAAATTCGAGCTATGGGTTCTGTGACTCTAGAAGGGCCAGTTTTCTCTCGTGGGTCTTGGATAACAACAGAAGCACCAAATTTCACCCCGGCGCACCACACCTGACCACGTCAATTAACAGATGCTCAAGAGATTGAGGTCTGGAATGAAGCTGGACTACACGGCCTGGGCTAGAGGCCAGAGTGAAAAGGACATTCCAATACTGCCTGCGCTCTGGGCCACTGTGGGATGGAAGGATGAACAGCGTGCTACGTGGGTGAAGTCAGATGTCTTCATTCTGCACTGCTCTGTTGGCCGAGTGGTGCTCCAGGCTGGATATCCGGATTTATCTGGAACTGTGGAATGTGGGGCATATGCAGATGAGCTAGTGAAGAAGAGATCATACTGCACAGGGAGTGGAGAATGAAATCCGGTGACTGATAGCCTCACAGGTCCTGTGAACACATAATAGACACACGGGAAAAGGTCATGTGAAAACAGGCAGGTCGGGGGTTCCACCGCTGCAAGCCCAGGAACTTGAAGGGATGAAAGAGGCGAGGAAGGGTCCCCACCCTCTCACCCCACCCCCAGACCACCAGGCCTTGCTGGAATCTTGTTTCCAGGCTGTGTTAGCACGGGGAGAGAATGAATTGTTGTCTTAAGTGACCTAGTTTGAGGGACTTTGTGAGGCAACTACGGAAGCTAGTATATATGAGTTTCTTGAATGTCCTTGATTTTGAAAAATAAACACATACTTGTGTGTGTGTGTGTGTGTGTGTGTGTGTGTGTGTGTGTGTGTGTGTGTGTAGGGCATACCACAGCATGAATATGGAGGTTTGAAGATGCCTTTTTTTTTTTACATGCAATGGTGTTTTTCCTGCATGTATGTCTATGTGAAGATCTCAGATCTCTTAGAACTAGAGTTACAGACAGTTGTGAGCTACCATGAGGGTGCTGGGAATTGAACTCAGGTCCTTTGGAAGAGCAGCCAGTGCTCTTAACCGATGAGCCATCTCTCCAGCCCCAGTAGTAATTATTTTTAGTGGTAGAGGAATGAGTGACTTTGATTTCTATCTTTTTTGTCTTCAAATCTTGTGCTGTGAAGTTATTACTTTAATAATCTGATGTAAATTAAGTGTTCATCTAATTGATGCTTCTGGGCAGATTAATACCCCGATCTACAAATCAGGTAGCAATAAATCCCGTTCGAGGGATTGCCTACTCTGGTTTTCATCAGTGTCGCTGGAAGTCTTTCTAAATTTACCACCGTGTGGCTGCATTTAGTGCCTTATGCCTTTGCCTAGGTGTCTGTCAGAAGGCGACTCCTTTGATTCTAATCCTCTTAGAGACAACTGGCATTACCTCAGTGATGATGACGATTACCGTGTGTTGGGCACTATTCTGAGTCATGAGCTGCAGGCCTGGAACAACCTTCCATCTCCAAAACCCCCATGAGATGCTATTGTTAGCTCCATTTTACATATAAGGAAACCAAGGCAGGGAAACAAGAAACCTGCTCAAACTTGCACAGGGAAGAAGCACGTGTCAGGGCTATGAACGGACCCCGGCTGCAGACTCCACACACCTAAGGAGCCAGTACTGAGGCCTAACACTGACAGTGAGAGGGTGGTGAGGAGGAGGAGGAGGAAGCCAGATGTGGTGAAAGCACATCTGTAATCTCAGCACTCAGGAGACTGAGACAGGACAATCACCAAGAGTTCAAGGGCAGCTTAGACTACATAGTAAGTTCCAGGTTAGCCTGGGCTATAGAGCAAGATGCTGTCTTAAAGCAAAAACAAAAACGAAAATGAAAAAAAAAAAAAAAAAAAAAAACCACTTTCTGCCACAAAAGGAGAATACATATGTGAAGTGTAACTTTTTAAATTAGGTCTTTAGTTGTTGCTTAGAGCCCAATGTCTATTTTATGTCCTGTAAACCCCTGTGGTAAGGAACAAGACTGGCGAAGTGGGTTCCTTTAGTACTGGAAAAAGGGTACAGAATTGCTTACATATAACAGGGCAACGATCAGGCATTTACAGTCAGAATACCAAAGACACGGTTCAGAGGTTGACTCCTCCATCCCCTTACTGTGCCCTAAGAATCAAGTCAACACATCCATGGCAGGCATGGTGGCTGCTGCCTGTGAATCCCAACACTCAGGAGCTGAGGGCACCTCTGAGTGCCAGACCAGCCTGGGTTACACAATGAGACCCTGTCTCAACACACACACACACACACACACACACACACACACACACACACACACACACGAGGTGGGGACTTTATGGGGACTCCAAGACCCTTCCCATCTTCCCACTTCTAGACTTATGTTTCTGGAACATTCTGTTCTTTCACACCACCGTGCCAAAAAAAATCCAGCTTGGTGTTTCTTCACTCTTGTCTCTCCTCAGTGATGCAGCCCTGCGAGGCAGACTCTGTCTGCTCCTCCTTTCTTAACAGGGCTCTGCTGTAAGGGGGTGGGGTGGGGGGCTGTGGGGGGCTTCCAGGTGCTGTGGGTCTGATGTCTGTCTACCTTGCTGTAGGCTGAGTCTGTAGCATAGAGCACGAAGAGAACTATAAGGGAATGTTAATCAGCTGGCCTGCTGGCTACACACTGATCAAGGCGAACAGGGTTATTCCCTTATACACACGTCAGGCTTAAAAATAAATGTTCCAATTAGTGGCGGCAACAAACAAGAACCTCTGATCGTAATGCTGTAGAATCAACAGACTGGCAGTGATATTGTGGCCAGAGCTGACTTAGCTAACAAAAGCCATTTAGAGTCTTTCTCTTTGAGGGGAATCGATAATCTGGGGGAGTGATTGAACTATAAGACATGCTTGGAGTTGATATGCCCCCTCTCAGAAGGGGAGGGCCAGCCTGTCTGTAACCTTCATACTCTGGTTGAGATGACACAGGATGGCTAGAGAGCCAGGCCGACATTGGTTATGGCCTGTAGTGTAGACACATCTCTGGCTTCTAACGCTGCCTTCGATGGAAGCCAAGGCCAAACCACGCTGGCCATTCCATGTCTCCCTGAGCCTGACTTCCTGTGGGTTTGCTGCTGCTCTTTCCTGGCCATGGAGGGATAGGTTGCTTGTTTCACTTAAGTGGAAACAGCATGTGAGTGTTGTTTGTAGGCTCTGAGCACAGGGAGTTGATGAGTTTGTGGCATTCCAGGCCTCCTGGGGCCCCAGAGCTGTACAGGTGAGAGCTCCTTCCGGCCACCCTCTGTCTGCGGCTGCCTTTCCTCACAGGAGCGTGTAGACACTGCACTTTCATTTCTTCCTGCACTCGGCTGAGGTAATTGCACATTTGGGAAAAGCATCTCAAGCACCAGTAAGAAAACAAGAAAAGAGAAAGACCATTTCTTAGGGTGTTTCTGTTAATTTAAGTCTTTATTTTGGTATACTTCCCCCTGGCTTCTTATTTTCTGTATTTACTTCTCAGGGCTGGGATAATTACATTTCTGATCTCTCCTATACGGGTGGGCGACCAGCACTGAATACCATTTTAACACTTCCAAGGTTCTTTCATTCCAATCTGTTGGGTTTCTTGGAGTTGCTTACCCTTACCATCCTCGGCACTTCTGACTCCACCCCTGCTTTTCTTTTTTTCTTTTTTTCCTCAAATTTTCCACTGTTTGCACACAGATCTCTTCACATGAGGAGTTGCTGACTGAGATGTCTGTGTTCCGCAGCCAACAAGAGAGGGCCTGCCTCAGTGGTACTGTTATTTTCTCTGTCTCAGTGTGTGCTGACATTTTACGCACTGGTTTAGGTAAAGAATTATTTTCCAGGTATCTGGCAGGATACCAGGATCACGGAGGTACACATCACACACACACACACACACACACACACACACACACACACACACACACACACACACGAGGTGTTTAACAATGCTGCGGTTAAGTCTCTGAGAACTAACCCCCTTCAGGACTCCCCAGGGTGGAGCTGTTAATTTGAAATGAGAGAGAGTGACGACATAGGATAGATTTTTTTTCCCCCAAGGCAGCAATTTAATTGTGGTTGTTACCCATTTTTTAAAGACGAGTTCTTATTTTGGAAAGACGAAGGGGGAACTCCACTAAATAGCAAAGTTTAAAATACCCAGTCACCCAAATTTAGAAGTAGGTGCCACAATGTTGTTAAATGATGCCATTCTAGATACTGGGGCATGATCATCAATTAATCTTTCTCGTTGCTTTGTCTATCTCTGAACACTGCTTCCATGGGAACAGTTGTCAAGGAAACCTGTACAGCATGGCTCTTCTGTGGTTCACCCACCCGGTCCCTGACTGCAGCAGGGCTGCATGGTAAGACCTTTCTCTGTACCTTCCTATAGCTTTTGTTTTTGACTAATATGAATAATCAGTGTTTTCTGTGTCTGAAGGGGAGGTACTAGAAAAATTAGCCTGTCAGTTTGTTTCCAGGCTGGGCGTTAATTGACATACCTCTTCATAAAATTCACAGATACTGGATACTGTTAGCAGCCCCCAAAGATATTTATAGATGAGTTTCAACTAATTATTCTAATAAGAGTGTAAGTCACAAAAACTACCCAGATTTTCAGTTCTGCAAAGATAAAAATTGTGAGTTAACTACTGTTCACAGTCTCCATTTTCCTACAGGTATCGTGGGAGACTCAATAAAGAAGCTTTTTACACCTTAGTGTGAGTCTTCAAATGTCTCAGTTACCGGGATTTCCTTTGCTGAAGCCATATCTTCAAGTGTGAGGATTTAAAACAGATGACTCTCATTTCATTCAGGGGAAATCCATCATGCTGTATTCTGAATTTAGCTATTCCCTAAGTCATATTTCAAGTGAAGTGAGTGACCTGGAAAATTCAGGTTTCCAATACAGTGAAAAGACAGGCTGACTTGAGAACTCAGCACCTGGTATCAGCACCCACGAGCTATTGAACACGGAGTCAGAGCTACACAACTTCAGTTCCATCCCGTCCTCCTACCCACCCAACATTTGCTTTGAGAAATAATTACTTTCAGGAATAAAATCATGTAACCTTAACAAATGACTCTGAGGTATCTAGTATTGCTTGGAAGATACCTTTATCAGGACTATATACCACACACAAACACCCCACATTCCCCCACCACCACACACACACCCCAAAAATCCCCACACAGATCATACCACACACACACCACATATGCACCACACACACACACACCACAAATCACCACACAGACCATAACACACACACACACCACAAATCACCACACAGACCATAACACACACACACACACACACACACACACACACACACACTCACACACACACCATGCACCTCACACACACACCACTGACTTTTCTACTGCACTTTTGTTAGTAGACATTCACAGTAGACAGCTATCTATGCAGCTCTTCTCAGGACGGCATCTTTAAAAGCTCTGCAGGAGACAGGAGGACACAGTAAAAGGCAGACCTGATGCCCATCTACTAACAGGCTTCACTGGCTAACATGAGATGTCAGTATTCTCAGGTCTTGCCCTCAGCTCAAATGTTCAACTACACCAGTCCGCCTTGAGGAAAGACTCATTGCGGCCTCACTTACGAGGGCAGTAAACCAAAGGCTGAGGTATTAACTACAATGAGAAATGTAATATATGCATAGATTGTAATACTCATAGATTGTTGGAGGAATCAAGCTATCATTAGAGAGTGCATGCTGAATATGAATCGGAGCAGAGGAAACCCAAGTCCATGTGGCACTGTATTGAGGACTATGGGGGTCCAGCCCCTCGATATTCCCCTCCCAGGGTCTGGGAAGAATCTACAACTAGCTAATAATTAGTCTTTAATGAGAAGAAATGAATCTATGTACATGAAATTCCTTAGTTCATACACTTTATTATTCTGTGATAGTTCTCTCTCTACACAGCTTCTATTCTGCTCTCATGTTTAGCTCTTTTCTTGCCTGATTTCTCTATATTTATCTACTGTCCCCTCTAGGTTCTATCTTAATTCCTTCATATAGTTCTGTTCCTTCTAGGTTCTCATCTATCTAGTTCTTTCCCCTATCAGCTCCTCTCCTGTCTCCTTCTCTCTCATCTGGCTCTTCCTCATCTTGTTCTTCCTCATCTTCCATCTCGTTCCTCTAGTCCTCTCTTTTAGCCCTTCAATCTAGTTCTTCCCCATCTCGGTTCGTTCCTCTCAAGTTCTTACCCATCTAGTTCTTCCATTCTCTTTTCTCTTCTCTCCCCGTGCCCTGGAAGTCTCCGTATATAAAGGGAGAGTCAGAGCTAAATTGTGTAAAGCTATTACTTAATGTCCACCTGTCATAGGCGGTGTCTCCTTGTGGAATTAACCATAAGTCAGGAGACTTGCAGGTGGGCTGTTATCATTGTTAGTCTTCGGAAGTTGGACACCCACCTGGGTGGTGTTTCCTGTAGTCCTTGAAAGTGGCTAAGGGAGAGAATCTGATTCCAGAGAAAGCCTTTCCTAAAGCTGTCTTCCAAATACCTGGAATATGTATGTACAGAGAGTGATCAGTCTATACTGTTAGTCCTTCTTAGGGGAAAGTCAATTGGAAAAACTATGAAGGCACACATGATTTTCATAACAGAAGACAGCTGATATATAACAAGCCAAGTAACACCAAAAACTCCTTGGGATTTGACTTCCTCTGGAGGAATTCCCTGATCCCTCCAGGTAGTGACTTTGCCATAATCAGCTGAGTTCTTATGATATTCCTGCGGCCCACGGCAGCACTGGCTTTGGGTCCTAAGAGTCTGGCTGTCAACATCTCTGCTTAGAAGCACGCAACTGCTGGCCCGTCAGGTATCTGTGGATGAGGTGCATGCCATCTAAGCAGAGGGGCCAGACCTTCGCAGACCCTGTAGTTCATGTGGTCTACTGTCCCACTGTCAAGTCCCCCTCTCTCTTTTTGTCTTCTGACACTAATCTCTTACAGTCTGAACTCACCAGAGGCTCTACCCTGATATTTCGACAGCAAGAAACTTTTGGTTTCATCCTGGCAAGATTCTAGTGTTTTATTCATGAGTTCCTTATTGTAAGTTAGGAGTTGGGTGTTGTTGGAAGTTTTCCTGTGTCCTGCAGCCACTCAGACCAAAGTAAACACACAGAGGCTTAAATTATTTACAAACTGTATAGTCTATGGCAGGCCTTTTGCTAGCTCCTCTTATATCTTAAATTAACCCATAACTATTAATCTATTTATCGCCACATGCTCCGTGGCTTTACTTGCATCCCATTACATGTTGCTCCTTGGGTGACTGGCTCACATCTCTTCCCTTCTGCCTTTCTTCTTCCTGTCTATCTGCTTGTATTTCCTGACTGCCTCTAACCTGCCTTGCCATAGGCCAATATATCCTTATGTATCAACCAATCATAGCAACACATATTCACAGCATACAGAAAGGCATCCCACAGCAGTTGGGATCCTCTGCTGCAGTCTCTGATTCATGTTCACTGTTGATCTTGGCTGTTTTCTAGAGAACACCCTGAGTTTTTTGCCTTCACAGAAGCTGAAGTCTTTGTGCTGGCTTTGGATCTGTATCAAGTCCTTCAGCCTCTGATGGGCATGGATCCCTGAAAATCACCAACCAAAGAGAGAGAGAGACGCTAAGATCTGACAGCATGCCTCTGCACTACCCAGTAGGTTATAGTTAGTTCTGAGGACAGCACAATGTGTTCACCGGTAGATAAGATCGGTCTGTTCTGGTCTATGGAGCATCTGAGGGTGGACATGTGGAGGCGAAGAAGGGACTAGAGGGAGAAATCACAATCTCATATGCCTCTCTCCTTCCCTCTCTCTCTCTCTCTCTGTCCCCACCTCTCTTTCCATCCATGTCTACTACTATCACCATGTCTCTGACAGTTGAGAAGGAAACAGACTTCCACCCACCTCTGTTAAACCAACACTTACTTATTATGTATTGTATAACTGGCTTTCTATTAAGCTTGAGATGAGGAACTTCAAAACAAAGTGTTTCTGGGACAGAAGAGATCAGATCACCTTTCTTAGCTTGGCATCTCAGTAGCCATCCCTATGAGTGATTAGGTAGAGCATGTAGCTGACTAGGACACAGAGCTTATCCTCAGAGGACTTACAGAGTAGTGGGAACAAAATACACGTCCATCACATGCACATTTATTGAGTATTTATGATGTATGTCACAGGCACAAAGCACCTGGTCATTCCTCCGGACCTGCTGTGTTATTTCACTTCCTCTTCCTGGGTCAGCTGAGAATCTACAGAAGCAAGGATCCAGAGAAGACAGAATACACTCCAGGCCAGAAAGTGAGATCCTGGCTAGGACTTCAGGAGAGGTGTACAGATGATCCAGGACCTAGACAAACATGTCAGGGGACGTGGGGACAGGAAGTTAAACAGAGAGAGGCACTTGGATCTGGACCATTACTTTTGTGCAACACAGCTTTTGGCTAACGAGCAATTCAGGCTCAGAACTCTCTAATAAGTGGGTGGAGACTTTTCTCAGAACCAAACACGAGTGGAGGCTCTTCCTCTGAATCCTTCATTCCCACAAGCCATCAGCAGGTCGTAATTGTGCCATGGCTCAGTGTTCTCCCTGGCTGCCCCTGCTTTTCATCTTCACGGGCATCCTCCTCAATAAGCCCTCGGCACACCTAGGCCTGCACTAGTGCCTTCTTAGAGGACCAAAGCTGGACAACATCTCATAGCAGAAGACAGAGGGTAAGAGGCCTGGTTCCCATATATTTCCACGTAGTGGAAGAACAGATGGAAGCAGGTGTTGTGGTCTGAATGTGAACTGTCTCCCACGAGCCTATGTGTTTAAAGACCTGGTTATCTGACAGTGTCTCTGTTCTGGGAAGTGTGGAGCCCCTGGGTGACTGTGAGGTCACCATTTTAACCCTGATCCACTTCACATCTAACCTTGTTCTATGTGGGAGACCCCCCCCCAGCATTATTTGAACCTTTTGTCTGAGTGTTTCCTGTCCAGCCGAACCAACTCTAACTGGTACGAGGAAGTTGCACACGTAGACAAGATGATCTGAAGGCTGAAATGAGAGAACATAAGTGAGGTGTGGCAGAGTACTTGGCATAAAGGGATGTGTCTTCTAAGCTGTGGATGAGGAAGGAGATGGCAGCCGTGTGAGTGTGTGTGTGTGTGTGTGTGTGTGTGTGTATGTGTGTGTGTGTGTATGTGTGTATGTGTGTGCATGTGTGTATGTCTGTGTATGTGTGTATGTGTGTGGGGGGTGGTGGGTGTGTGTCGGGGGAGGGAGCGTCCAAGAAGCACAAGTTTTGCATATAGAGTAATGGGTTGGAAATGCCAGTGCAAGGTGGCCAATAAGACAACAGTGACCTCTTCTCTGGCCCTGGTGATTGCGGATGGATGGAGCAGGGAAGCCTGCCCCTGGGAGGTGAAAATAGGAAACTTAGTTTCCAATGGGGATTTGGGGAAATCAACTGAAATAGACCTGGGAGCCCTGACTAATGAAGGAGAGGGAGAAAAGAAGAGTAAGAAGAGGAGGGAGGGGAGGTGTGTAGGGAGAGTACAGGCTGCCTCTGCAGGAAGGGAGTTGTGAAATGAGTGGTTCCCATCGGCTGGTTCTTCCCAGCTAGAATGTCAGACCTGGGACCTAGAGAAAGGGACTAGGGTAGGGCGAGAGGATCAAGACCATTTGGGTCAGACATGGAGCCTAAAGAGTTCCTAAAATGTTGCTGCTATTTCAGGAAAAAAAAATGTGCAAAGTAGCAATAATGAGACTTGTTCAGAAAACCGATCCTGACTCCACACTGTCAATGCGACAGTTTAGTCCACCTCGGAGAGCAGGATCCAGATGACGCCTTCCAACTCTGAATGACTGCCTGGGATGTCAGTGCCTGAGAATCGGCATTTGCTTTAAGGCCAAGAGACTGGGAAATTTTCTGCCCTTCTGGCATTTTCTTATGTCCTCCCAGCTTGAGGCAATAAACAAGCACCAACCTAAGCGTTTGAGTGGGGAGACACGAGCTAAGTGAGAGAACAGAAATGAATCAGTATTTTCAATGCTGAGAAATATTCCAGCCATATTCCCCTCTCCCTCTCCCTGTCTTTACTGCTGTCTTAAAAATGCTGCATGAAAAACTGGATCGTATTTTCTGAACCCTAAAGAAAATGTGTGGTCCAATAACAAATGTATTTTGTTAGCAGAACAATGTCTTTGAAATTACAACAGCCTTAGAAAATGCTGGCAGGGTGCTCGGGCTCTCTGTGCCACTTTCTTTTTATGAAATGAGATAATTTTGTTTTTCATATTATGTGGCACATGGCAGAATAAGAAAATACATGGTGTCTCACACACACACACACACACACACACACACACACACTCTCTCTCACACTCACACACACTCACACACTCTCTCACACTCACACATACTCTCTCACACTCACACACACCCCCCCTCTCTCTCTCTCACACACACACACACACACACTCACTCACACATATGCATGCACACACGAATTACTATCCTAGCAATTTCCTCAAAGTGCATTAGTGAGCCATCATCCTGTATCCTAAAGATAAGCCATCAGAATCATGCCCACTTCATCACATGGATCAGGCTTGGGGAAGCCAAACAGCTGGACTCCAAGTTCACTTCTCAGCCAGTCTGGGCACTAGGATTAACGAGCAAACTGTGGAGCTTCCTGGTGTGATTTTCTCCTCCATGAACTGATGACTTTGGACAGATTCTTCCAACGGATTAGCATCAAAGGGCTTTTCTGAGGTCCTGTTGAGAAGAGCCACAGACCTGGGCTTCTCATTACCAGGGCTACTCACTGCCCACAGTCCAGCAGCCTCTCCTCCCGCCAGCCTGACTCCTCTGCCCTCTTCTCCTCGTCTCTCTCGACTTCGATTTCCCACCTGGCTCTATTCTGCCTTGCCATAGGCCAGTGCAGCTTTATTTATTAACCAATGGGAGCCACAGATATTCACTGCGTACAGAAAGACACCCTGCAGCAAAGATGGGTCAACATTCCAACAGGCAGCACTAATCGGCCTCAGTGGGCTGAAAAGTTAATTAATTAAAAAAGGATAGCACATGAAGGGGACAGAATGTTGGGGTGCCAGCGAAGTGGGAGAGGGAAGCTGGGGGGGGGTGTGGTCAAGACACAGTGTTTACACATATGAAACTGTCAACAAATAAAGAAAAGATTTGACTTTTAAAAAGCCATGCTCTTGGAACGACCATGAAGCAGATGCTAGATTTATTGTGGGCAAGGCTTGAGGAAGAGGAAGCTGGGAAGGAGAAGCCTTCTGTCTATTGTGCAGATTTGACGGATGTGAAAGAAAGGAGCCAGGGAGCCTTGAGCACCTCTCACACCGAACTTGAGTCCAGCCACCCCAGAGTGGAGCTGGAAACAGAGAGGGCTGGTCGTATAGGAGGAGACTGCTCAGGAGGAAATGGCCAGGCCAAGCGTGTGGCAAGGCAGCAGCCAGAACAAAGGACCAGGCTGGAGGGTAGAACGTGTGTGCAGCCTTGCAGAGCAGCCCCGTTCTTTCCTGAAAGAAGACCCAAGAAGCATCACTGCATGGCTGTCTGGGGGCTGCTCACCAACACTGGGCAGGGTAGAGAGCAGAGGGTAAGTAGGGCTAGCAAAGAGGGGTGCCACCCCTTGTGTGCCCCAAGGAACAGCAGCCTGATCACGACAGAGGGAGGGGTGGGGTCTGAGTGCTCACGCCTTTCCTCCTTCCGCCCACAGAAACGCCCTCTTCTTCCTCCCGATCAGCCCACTGGTACAGTGAGGTGCCTCTGGGCAGCCAGAACGTTCTTCTCTCCAGCTGTGTGCTTTCCAGACACTGGCCAGCTTCCGTGAGATGCTTCTCACCCCCAAGGCAAGGTTCTCAGGAACTAATGACAGAATACCAGGGAGGGCTGGGGGGGGGGCAGGGAGGTGAGAAAAGGAGGGGGAGCGAGAGAGGAGAGGCCTGAAGAGAATAGGAGGGAAAGAGGAGAGGAAGGAGGGGAGAGAAGAGAGGGAGAAGAGAAAGGGGTCGGGGGAGGAGGTCGAGGAGGGGAGGCTAACAGGGAAGAGGGGGATGGAACTGCAAAGGCACTGAGAAGCAGAGCACTTGCTCACACTGAGAAGCGAGAAGTGAGAAGCAGAGGCGAGCAAGCTCACAACCTACTCCACAGTGTGTGCACTTCTGCTTTCCTGACTCTTAAGCCCTAGGGTGGGAGGCCACAGGAGGAACAGAATCAGAATCACGGGCACTCCTCATGCTAGTCATCTGCCCACTATGCAGTCCACATTCTACCCACTCTGGCCATGTTTAGGGGGTCACTGGTCTGGCCTGATCCCCTGAGAGGGGAGGAACCACAGCCTTGTGCATCCCTGCCCCTCCCCACCCCGCTACTCCCAGGTCTTACCCTTCCACTCCGGGTCAGCCCACTCTCTCCGGCCGTCTGCAGACCTTTATCTTGGGATGCTATTTCCCAGACATCCACAGCCACAGGAAGCATTAGTTCTGGTGCCGGGGTGGACAATGCCAGGCAAATGACTTCTGGCAGTCAGCAGTTACGATAATTTTTTAATGATACAAACAGTACTCAGCCAGTACAGTTCGATATGGGCCCGCCGGAGCAGAACTCGGGGCTGACAGAGAGCTTCTCTCCTAACGTGGTTTGATTGAGTGAGACATTTGATTTACACTTCTATTAAAGGGAAGTAATGTATTAAATTGGTTTGCTGCTGCTGCTAATGCTTGGTTTGATCTCCGTGGAGGAACGCGCTCTGTGGCAGTGGCTGGCTCTTCTCCCACCCCTCACTCACTCACTCACAAGTCCAGGGCCAAGGCCTTTTATTTTTTTGTAGCTAAGCATGACCTTGAACTTATGATCCTCCTGCCTCCACCTCTGGTTTCGGTGCCGTGCTGGCAATGGAGCACTAGGCTCGGGGCTTTTCTAAGTTGCCTATTTTTCTGCTGTGTTTGCAAAAGCAACCGCAATGTCCAAATGGTCTGATTGCATTTAGGTGGTGAGGCAGGAGATTGAAAAGGGATTTTTTTTTCCCCCTTAAGGGTCAAAGTAAGAACCACTTTCTGCCTTGCATATTCCTACTCCAATCACCAAGAAAAACAAAACGTGGATTAGTGTTGCTTTCTGTTGGGAGGCTGGAGTGTGGGGGTCTGCCCAGCAGCTCTGTCAGGGAATCACCACCTCAGGATGTGGAGAAAGCCCCAGCTGAGCTGCCTGGGGTCGGGGTGAGGGGCATCTTTTCTCTTTGTCTTCTGTTAGTCTCCGACTCGAAAAGTTCTGCACTATAACTTTATCAAATGGTAAAAGGAAGCCTAAAAAGATTTTCCCTGTGTATATGCCTGTGATAATGTATACCACAGACCCGGCCGCTGAAACCACAGGAATTTATCTCTCCTGGTTCTGGAGGCTGGAGGCCAGAGCATCTACAGATTCTTCTGAGACCCCACTTTCACTTACAGATGACCCTCTTCTTGTGCCTGCACTGGTCTTCCTCCACTCAGGCTGACTAGAGCTTCCGTCAGAAACTTCATTTTCTCTTAAATGCCCTTTAAAGGCCGTATCTCCAGATGCAGTTACATTCTGAGATACTGGAGGGCTAGGATTTCAGCTGAGAACCTAGAGGGAAGGCATCCAGTCTGTGGCTCTGTCCTAGCCTGCTTTACTCGGGATATAGTCCTGTTCTTGTGGCTTAAGGGTGACCTGTAAGGGCTCTAACCCTGACCGCCTGGAGGTGTGATCTAGACTGGGGTCTCTGCATTCCCAGCACACTGCCCCTTAAAAGCTGTGGCATGCTTTCTGTGAAAAGAAACCTATAACAAATGCTTCTATAAAACAAATAATTTTCTTCTTATGTATTTACTTTCATTAAGTTTGGATTTCTGGGCCAGTAGTTCTCTGAAAGTATGGCCTAACCGTATTCACAAAGAACAAAAGCTCAAACAAAAATTTCAAGGGCCTTTTACATAGCTCTCGCTTGGGAACTTGGAAGAACTTGGAATATGCCTATGCACAAGACAAGCCTGGGGGCCTGTCTCCCAGGGCTTGTCATTTGTTTTCTGCTGTATTGGAAATGAAAGCCAGGACCTCACAAAGGCTAAACAAATATTCTTGAGCTATATTTCCAGTCCTTTATTTATTTTTTAAACGTATACTTTAAGGATTGATTGATTTTTCTTTTATGTGTATGAGGGGTTTGCCTCTCTGACAGACCAGGAGAAGACATTAGATCTCCCTGAGCTGGGATTACAGATGGTGGTGAGTGGCCGTGTGGGTGCTGGGAACCAAACCTGGGTCCTCTGGAAGAGCATCCAGTGCTCTTAACCTCGGAGCCATCTCTCCAGCCCAGAGTCCTTTATTTCTATTTCTTATTTTGAGATAAAGCCATACACTAAGTTGCCCAGTCTGGCTTTCAACTCTCTGTGTAACCCAGGAGGGCCTTGTAGTCCTCCTGCTTCAGCTTCCCAGGTAACTGGGGTTACGGGTCTGTACCACCAGGGCCCCTAGATTTCTCATTTCATGAAATGAATGAAAGATGAGATAAAGCAATGCTAAACAGTATCCTTCTGCATTGCTATATAATTGCATCTACCTGTCATCCATCCCTTCATCCATCTGTCCATCTATCCATCCATCCATCCATCCATCCATACACACACCCCTTCATCCATCCACTCATTCCCTTTATCCATCCATCTACCCACACCTTATCCATCCACATGTCCCTCCTTTCATCTACCTATCCACCCACCCATCCACCCACCCATCCATCCATCCACCCACCCATCCATCCACCCATCCATCCCCCCACCCATCCATCCACCCATCCATCCACCCACCCAACCACCCACCCATCCACCCACCCATCCACCCACCCATCCATCCATCCATCCATCCATCCATCCATCCATCCATCCATCCATCCATCCATTAATCCATCCAGTAAATATGTAGCAAGAACCTTCTGACTCTGAGGCCCTATTGTGTGACTAGTAAAACACTAACTAGTAAGACCTTCATGGTCTGCATGGCTCTTCAGCAGGAGAAATACATTCTTAGTGCATTGTTTTATAGATGTAGTTACATTTAGAAAACTGAACCAAATGTGATTAAGACTGTGTGTAGTTAGGGAAATGCTGTCTTTCAAATGAAACTTTCTTTCTTTTTTTTTCCTTCCTTCCCTTCCTCTCTCCTTCCCTTATCTCTCTTCTGTTTTTCTTTCTCTTTCTTTTTTGGTCAATTTCCCCCCTAAAACTAATGTAGCAGACAGAATTTCTGAGATCTGTCTGGAATACTATTCACAGATATTCTACTAGTGAATTTTCAAGTCAGCCATGCTTTCATTTTATTTTTTATGAAAATATGTAAGGCCTTACTAGGGAGCCTCTGTGGGCCCCCACAGACGTCTCTTAGCACACAACAGCCAAGTGTTCCCCAACAGGAGACTTTGTACTGACTTGGACTTTCCTGCAATGCTTGACTAGTTAAGAAGTCTCTTAAGTAACTAGTACTTATTAAGGATGAACTGTGTGTATTTACATTGTAAGATAGATGAGGAGCCAGACTTAGGATGCTGTACCTTGGATCTGAAATTTTAGTAATCAGCTGGCTGGGATCCTTTTGCTCTATCCAGACAGAAATCATGAGTAAGTGAGGAGGATCTCTTAGTGTTGGCAATCCAAGGTCCTTGAGTATCCAATGCCCAGGCCTTGGACTGGCAGACTCAAAGGGTCACATCTCTAACCTGAGGGGCAGGGCCTGCTGCTTTGGGTTTTAAAAGCTGTTGATGTTTGGTTCTAGACACTCAGGATGGAAGCTCCTTGTCCTCTGGATTGTGACCATCAATAGCCCCAGTACTTAGCAGCTACAGTAACCCTGGGGTTCTAGCAGCAGGCAATACCTGCTAGTTCTAGGTCCTGAACATCCTCAGATATTGGGGCCCTCACCTCTCACAGGCTCAGGTGCTGTGGATGATTGATTAATAAATAAAACACTAATTGGCCAGTAGCCAGGCAGGAAGTATAGACAGGACAAGGAGAGAGGAGAATTCTGGGAAGTGGAAGACTGAGTCAGAGAGACGCTGCCAGACACTGCCATGAAGAGCAAGATGTAAGGTACCAGTAAACCTGAGCCACGTGGCAACTTATAGACTAATAGAAATGGGTTAATTTAAGCTATAAGAACAGCTAGCAAGAATCCTGCCACGGCCATACAGTTTGTAAGCAATATAAGTCTCTGTGTGTTTACTCAGTTGGGTCTGAGCGGCTGCAGGACTGGTGGGTGACAGAGATTTGTCCTGACCGTGGGCAAGGCAGGAAAACTCCAGCTATACTCAGGGTATTAGGATCCTTGGTCCTGACAGCGTGTAGCTCCCGGAATTCTCCCAGTTTTTAAGGCCCACGGTTTCTTGCTTCGGCTCCTCACAACCTTCGTCATCTCCGCCACCTCTGCACCCAGTCCCGATCATTCTCTGGAACGCTCCTGCTGTTCCCTCACTGCTGGTGCCACTGTCCTTGTGGGTCCTGCTGCCTCCACTGCCTCCGCTCTGCATTACCGCCTCTGCTCACTCTACTAATGACAAAGATAAAAAATAGTCAGGAAAAGGCACTCGCGAAAGCAATGAATCAGGGGTAGTATTGCAGCCGCAGGGGTTGTCTCTGGGCTGACTCAACCTCACTGCTGTTATAATCAGGATGGAGCACAGTGAGAATGTTTGTCCCAGTCATGACATAGACTTTCATACCAAAGAAGGGCTGTGACGGCCTGAACAAACGGCAGCACGGTCCTCCCTGTAGATGGAAGACTGCGCTGATCACAGGAAGTGCTCCTTCTCTAGCCTGGAGGAAAATGGGCGCCAGCGTTCACTGAGAGTTGTGATGGAATGAAGTCCAGTACCAGCGGTTTGAAAAACCATGGCTTGAAGAGCACCTCCTGGAGGAGGGGCCAGGCAGCTGTGGTTGCAGGGAGGCTTTTGTCCCTTCATCTGTGGAGAGTTCCAAGCAGCCGGGCTGCTCTGAGGGCAGTGTCCGCTGGCCAGAGAGAGGCTGCTTGGCTGGCAGTCTTCTGGTCAAGGCCCAATGGAGGGGCCTGGCAACTGCCAATTTGGGAGTCAGATTGCTATGATGTCCAAGGACTTAGTTTACTTAAAGGTAAGATGGACATTAACAGGGATACTTGCAATAGAGTTAATCTTCTATGTTAACAGTGCTTTAGCTCTATTTAGTTGTACTCCACTCTCAGTCAACTACAGCTGTGCCTTAGAATACACGACTGTCAGAGCCTTAGTACTGCCTCTGGTATGGATGAGGATGGAATCTTTAGGACTGGGCCAGTGGGAGGTCTCCAGTCAATGAGAACATGCTCTTGGGGGGACAGTGGGGACCCAGCCCTTTTGTACCCTTCTGCATCCTGGCTATGGCCTGCCTTTTCTGTCTATTTATTCTTGCTACGATGTATCACTATAGGCCCAGAGCATCAGAACTAATCAATCCTGGGTTGTGACCGAGAAAGCTGTCAGCCCTAATAAATATTTCCTTTCAGTAAGTTGATTATCTTGGATATTTTTTCCCATAGTTTGTGAGCTAAAAAGAAACCTAAGCAATCGTTGGTTCTAGCTTTTACTGAAGAAACAGTTTTTGTATGTTTTTCCATAAGCTATTTGATCGCAACAACTTAAGAGTGTCCATATCTGTGAGCTATGTAGATATGTACCTCATATGTAGAGACTGTCCTACAAACAAAAGCTCATCACAGTGAGCTGTTGAAGGGATGGAGAGATGGCTCAGCACTTAAGAGCACTGATTGCTTTTGCAGAAGACCCAGGTTCAGTTCCTGGCCCTGGTGTGGTGTCTCTCAACCATTTATAACTCCAGTTCCAGGGGATCCAATGCCCCTATCTGACCTCTGAAGGCACAGGATCACACACTGTACACAGTCATGCACACATGCAAACAAAACACACAAGTAAGATAAAGAAATCTAGGAAAATGTAAGTACGGTTTTGTTTTCAGTATCTTAAGACTGACCTAAATCTCTGGCTTTACATTAGAAGCATGAAAATCAAGGTCCTCACTTTTTAAGTGGCACCTTGAAACCCCACAGACCAAACCATCCACGTTGAGACTGCCCCCTCCCGCTGGCGTGGCCGGCTGTAATGGAAATGTGCATAGTCTAAGGCCCTGGCTTTCAGGATGTCGATCCCGCCACAGTCGCTCAGTAGCAGGAGCTGGAGAGAACCGGGCAAATGGATGCACTCACTGCTTGGCACCTCTGGAAAAAGCACTTTCCCATGCTAGCTGCCTAAGTGCCCTTTAGTTCTGAGGCGGAAGTGAAGGAGCCCCATCAAGTCTGGTGGAGCTGCCCTTGCGTCTGTGAGCAGCAACTGCAGAGTCAAGGAGCTGATGTGGAGCTCTCCTGCTCCTTGACCTCAGCTGGGAGCTGCTCATCTACACAGGTTCCCTGAGACCAGGGCTGTGAACCTAAAGTTCGGTAATCAAAGTGGAACTATGCCTCATTCAAGTCAGGCCCTGTAGCTTTATCCGTGGATGGCACAGGCCTATTGGCAGAGAAGCAACTTCTGACATTTCTTTTTTTCCTTTTTTTTTTTTTTTTTTTTTCCCAAGACAGGGTTTCTCTGTGTAGTTTTGGTGCCTGTCCTGGATCTTGCTCTGTAGACCAGGCTGGCCTCGAACTCACAGAGATCCATCTGCCTCTGCCTCCCAAGCGCTGGGATTAAAGGTGTGTGCCACCATCACCCAGCAACTTGTGACATTTCTGCCAATAACTGCATTTTCATGTTTCCTCATGCAGGAGAGAAAATAGAAGGGTGGGAACCACAAGATAGACCCCAGGTGGATCTCTGTGAGTTCGAGGCCAGCCTGAGCTACCAAGCGAGTTCCAGGAAAGGCGCAAAGCTACACAGAGAAACCTTGTCTGGAAAAACCAAAAAAAAAAAAAAAAAAAAAAAGATAGACCCCAAGTTGTGAATAATATGGACAAGTAACCTGAGGCTTTTTTCCTCAGAAACACAGGTCAGGGGCTGAAAGGGAGGGTGCCCTGTCCCAGGTCAAGGCGTTCTTAAGAACTTCAAAATCCTGTGAGACAGTCACCATCAAGATACGACTGCCTGCCCTTCCCCACGTGGGATCGGGGTGCTGTGGAGGGCGAGAGGAAGAAAGGCGGCTGGAGGCTGAGCAGAGTCACCAGGTTACTCCAGGTTTACTGTGTCCCCAGGTGCCTGACACCAGGGCTTCCTTCCTCCTGCTTCCGATGTTGCAAATTTAGAAGTCAGGAATACTCCCATGGGTGGGGGTGGGGTGGGGCCTGTGGCACTGAGATCTGCAGGGCAATGGCAGCGAGCACATGGAGGGATGGACGGACGGATGGACGAAAGGTTCCAGTTCATTTATAGCCCTGCCCTGACGCAGAGGAAGGGAGTCTGACTGACTCCTGGAAATTCGGAAACGTAAACAAAGCATCGCAGAGGTTAGAGTGGGACGTGTGTTTCCTTCCTCATTTTCCCCATCATCAGCCAATGAGGACACAGCTGTACTTCAGGGTCCCCGTGTCTGGGGACAGGACTGAAATAAAGAAATGAACCTCACACAAGTAACCCCAAAGCTACCTTAGCCGTGAGCTCCGACCTTCCTAATCACAGATCCTAGCTCCCAACTGAACCCCAGGATAGGAACAGTGTGAGTGAGGTGCAGGAGGAGCCAGGGTTCAGAGACAAAGACTATGCTGGGCGACACAGTGCTACGGTTTGGGGGTGAAGTGTACCCCAAAGGCTCACGTGATAAAGGCTTGGTGGCCAGTCAGTGGGTTTGGGGAAAGTGAATGGACCACAAGGCTTCAACCTCCTCAGTGGATTCAGAAATTGACGGATTATGTAAGTGGGGTGGGGCCTGGTTGGAGGGCGTAGCCCCTGGGGACAGCTTTTGATGCAGGAATCCTGTCACAGTGTCTTCCTGTCTCAACTCTGCCGCCACTGTAAAATAAAATAATACAATAAAATAAAAATGACTCCTTTAAGCTGTTGACTAGGGTATTTTGTCACTGTGGTGAAAACGGACCAACACACACAGTTGCTCTTCAATGCTGAGGCTTCTTCACACAGAGAGAATTCCAGAATGATATATTTCAACTAGTGAACACCCAGATTAGGCCTGGAGGCTGCCGGTCTGTGGCCCCTTGCCCTACACCTGTTGGCAGCTTGCGTCTGAGCGGCCAGCGCCATTCACCCTCTGCTGATGTCTCCTGGGCTCCATACCGCATCTGGCTCTGTGGCGGGACACCCTGTGGCTTTCCTCATCTGGGAGTTTTTCTTGGCGGGTTACTATTGCTTCATCACATTTGCAGAATGAATGAAATACAGATTGATTTCTCCACCAAGCACACTCCGTTCCTTCAGCCTCGGTCTGTGTCCTCCCAAGACACAATTATTTTTCTGAGTTTTGATGATCCAGGTTCCAGAAAGAAGTGGGCACTATCTTGAGAAGTCAGACATATCCTCATCTCTCTTCCTGCTGATGAATATTAGAACTGAGTGGATCTTAGACAGAACCTGGCTTAGTTCCCTCTTTTGCAGATAAGGACATTAGATCCAGAAAGGTGGGTTTTCCTAGAGACCCCACCGCTGGCGGGTAGTAGAATGGGGGATATGAAGTGCTTCTGAGTTGGCTCCACCATCTCAGGCTGGCTCCGTGTAGTCACCATGACACCCGGGGACATACACTACTGGAGCTTCTTCCTTCCCTTGGTTCCTTCTGACCAGATTCAGAAACGGGTGTTTCTGCAATGAGCCATGTAGGGATGGTGATTAAAAAGGGCATGGCACACACCTTTAATCCCAGCACTCGGGAGGCAGAGGCAGGTGGATTCCTATGAATTCGAGGCCAGCCTGGTCTACAGAGTGAGATCCAGGACAGGCACCAAAACTGCACAGAGAAACCCTGTCTCAGAAACACACACACACACACACACACACACACACACACACACACACACACACAGAAGAAGAAGAAGAAGAAGAAGAAGAAGAAGAAGAAGAAGAAGAAGAAGAAGAAGAAGAAGAAGAAGAAGAAGAAGAAGAAGACATGGGAGAGTGAGTAGTCCTCTGCCTTGGACTGACCCTTTCAAAATCTGCAACAAGCTCTCTAGAAAGTTCTTGGTGGGGTTGGGAACATACTGATGATTTTAGGCTGGTCTAAATTTTGTCCACTTCTTTCTCCAACCCCTGGGACATTGATAAGTTCTGTAGAGATGCCACTCAGATACAGAGGAATGGGCCTCTAGGTTTCGTTGGACCAGTAGGGGAATAACCTCCTCTGGTGAGGTGAGATTTCCAAGTAGCTGTTCCAAATGTAATGCTGTTCTGTTAATGGACAAGGGCATTTTGTGCATCAAAGATTCACAAAAACATTCCTAATCAAGGCATATCGATACAGAATCATCTTGGAATACAAGTACACAGCATACAAAATTTTAGCAATGTGGGGCTACAATGGGAAGCAGCTGAAAAATGCCATGGGTAGATCCAGGGTATACATGGTGAGATGCAGTCTGGTACCTAGGGACGGCTGGAATCCACTCAACTGCAGACTAAAAAGTCTTTGTCAGGGGCTCCTATTGGGGGCAGAGGATAGAGATGTGATGACCAAGGACTGGGGTGAGATCATGAATCCTTTCCTTACCTCTGGGCACCACTGGTAGAGCTTGGAGGAAACAGATGTCCATCATGCTCTTCTTGGTGACAGGTGGCACCAGGTTCCCATTTATTAGTTAAAAATAGAGTAAGTGCTAGTGTCGGTAGGTAAGAAGTGAATAATATCACCACTGGGGGCCCCCATTCTACACAGACACGCTGACTTTTACCCCTGGTCGTGCCAAAGGGCAGATGGGATGGATGGGCAATGCCAGGCCTTGAGGCCACTGGTAATCTAGAGTTTGCCAAACATAAGTGATCACCAAGCACCCAGAGAAGATTCCCTAAATAGCATGTAAATATCCAAACAAGAACACCAATGAATTAATAATCATTTATTGTAAATTGCTTGTGGTTTGCACATTAGTAATGGTCAAATAACCCCTGCTAGGTGAAGAACTTCATCATGAAAATTCCTAATTGGTGTGTCATGACCTTTTCTAAAGAGTTAAATTTTAAACCCTCGGTCTTTGCTGAAGTTATCTTGAACCTACGCTGATGCCAACATGGCCAGGTCTCCCTTTCAACCTCACATCTAACACAACAGGCATTGCTGTCACATTGACTCAACGTGCTCTTTACAAGGCAAATTAACATACAAAATTGCTCTAATCTAGAAGCTACATAGTGATCACTTTATATTTTGCTGCAAAATCAATGATGGCCACAGGCACATGACACATTAGGAAACAGAGAGTTCTAGATGAACTGTTGGTTATTAAGTGGCGATGGCCTGGTGTGGAAAATTAATACACTTATTTAGTAGAAGTAGCTGAAGTAACAAGCGTCGGTGGCTGAGATCAATTAGAATACAAATTAGGTGTATAAACATGAAAATGAAAGCTTAATTTGTGTTTAATTTGATGTCTGGCATGTCTGATTTATACACCTTTAAAATGGCAATTGCAAGGAGGAATTCAAACATCTAAATAGGCATTGATTGATAGAGTGGGCTGAGCAGTGAATGCATCCCTTTTTAAAGCATTCTAAGATTATGTTTATTCACTGAGTGTGCACACAAGTGATCATGTGTGTGCACGTGCAGGTGCATAGGTTCACATGCACACTCACACGTGTTTGTACCATGTTGTGGATGTGGAGGTCAGAGGACAATTTGTGGGATTCAGTCCATTCATCCTGTGGATCCCAAGGGTCGAACTCAGAAAGTGCTTTGACCTTCTTCCCCTCTGGGTCGCTGCACCAGCCCCAAACACCATCTCTTTTACACTAAAGACAGGAAAAGCGTCCACAAGTTATAGCACAGTGAAAATAATAGAGACGTTTCCCTTCTTTTCTTTTCTTTTGGTTTTTCAAGACAGGGTTTCTCTGTCCTGGCCTTGAACTCACAGAGATTCGCCTGCCTCTGCCTATGTGCTGGGATTAAAGGTGTACGCCACCACACCCAGCTTCAAGACCCATTTTCTATATCTTCAGTTTTTAAGCCTTTTCTTTAACCGTACACAACACTGTGGCTACAAGCCAGGAGCACGGCTGTCACTCACAGATGAACCTTTGCCCCGCCTCTCTGCTCCTTCAGACAGTGTGATTAGAAGCACTGCTGTGTTCATGGGTGAGAAGGAAAAGAAATACCTCCTAGGCCACACCAAAACAATTCCATGTTCATCCTGTCCAGGTTAACATGTTTGAGCACAAATACATAACAATGTATGTTTGATGAATCACATATCCACTTTCCAATACTGGACCATAGTTTTAATGTTGACTTATTTTTTTCATTGACAGTTATAGTTGGCATTATTTGAGACAAATACAATTTCCCAGACCATATATATATTTCATCCCCTCCCCACCTTCTACCCCCTCCTACAAGCCAATGAACAAGAGCACTGTAGAGACAAAAGCTGCTAGCTGGTTGTCATGGTAGCCACTGTGGACAGCATTCGGCAGGCTTCAGGCACTGCCATCTCCTGTCTTGGCTTTGCGGGCCTCGATCTGAAAGGACCAAACAGATGCCATAACGGCTGCTCAGTCTTCTCTCAGAGATCAGGCCTCAATTTCAGTTTCCTGAGATTTGAGCAAGCACTTTCTGGGAGGGCCATGAACAAAAGACATAGTCCTTGCAGTAGCTCCCTTTCTGCAAGTACTCTGACTACTCAAAGTTCAGCCAGATGTTTACTGTCTGGGACCCCTCACCAACTTAGAGTTATGTGCATGAGTCAAGGACAGAGCCTGGACCACTGAGCCAGCCCCCACAGTCAGTACCTGCTTGTCCAGCCAGCCCCCATGGTGGCTCAAGGACAAAGCCTGGGACTTGTGCTGCCCCCAAAGTGATAACTGTAACCACCAACCAGTAAACTCAAAGGTTACATACCCTCACCCAATTAAAAGAGAACAGAGATAAAAATAAACCAATCCAAGTTGCACCCGTGCAAACCCACCCCCCCCCAACCCCCTTGAAGGGCTTGTGGTGTTTGCCTTTAAAAAGCTGGCCACACAAAGAAAGAACAACTCCTCCCTGCCTCACTGTACTGGGTGTAGGGATGAGTTCCCTGTCTAGACTTGTATCTACAGAATAAACCTTGTTGTTGCATTCTGGACATCCAAGGTCTTCGGTGGTCTCTTTGGGGTCACAATCTGGGCATAATAGATCATCTGCTTGGTAGCCCATTTTCGGTCAGTGGTCAGTTCCAGGAAGCACATGAAGTCAATGAACCAGGTGGTCGGGTTGAAATTTAAGCCAAACTCACTTGCAGAGTAGTCGAAGGGAAACGTGTGGTGGTAGTTGTGGAAGCCTTCACCTGGAAGACCAAGTGTGCCTTGAAGTCATCCCATGGCTGTGCCCTGCCTGCCGTTAGCATTTGTTTTTAACTCACTTTTTAGACCAGGACTCTAAGCATTGGGCTTCGTTATACCATCTTCATATGTATGTGTCATTATTTAATTCTCAACTGCTCCCCTCCCTCGATGCCTTCTCTTCCGGCCTCTGCCTTGCTCCAGCTGGTCACCCCACTTCCCTTTAGTCCCCTCTTTGCTTTCTTATTGAATGTCCTCGGTTGCCCACTGCTGTCCTCCCTCCCCTAAAATCTCCCCTCCTAAAAATAAATAAATAAAAAGAAAGAAAATCTCCCCTCTTGTAATGAGCCCCTTTCTAGTTTTATGAGTGACGTGTACATAAACACACACACACACACACACACACACACACACACACACACACCTACCTGTGCATACATATTTTAAATCTAGGTTCTACATATAAAATAAAATATGGGACACTCGTTTTTTCCAAGTTTAGCTTATTTTGCTTATCATAGTGTTTGGTTCCAATCATTTTCCTGTGAAGGTCATGAGTTCACTTTGCCTTGTAAGTGCATGAAATCCCACTGTATCTATGGACCATGTTGCTTTATCCATCTGCTGATGGACATCCAGACTGGCTCTGTTTCCTGGGTGTTGCTAACTGAGCAGCCGTAAACATGGATGCCTGCGTAGAAGTTTTATCCGTGTTTAGGCTCTAGCTTGTTTAAGGCTGTTTCAGACTGCGCGTTTGGGCAAAGGACTTGGCTCCAGCCCTTGGAAACATTTACTCAGTTTGCTAGACAGGCTAAGTTGAACAAAAAAATCACAGCAGTTGTTCCGAAGCTCCACAAGATTGACTTCCAGTGTGGACGGCAGGCAGGACGCTGCTCCCTCGGGGCGCCCTTCTCAAGGTAAATGCTCTGAGGCTGACAATAGGTGATTATTTTGACATGTGTTCATAAAAGGAAAGTAGTCTCTGTGGGTGGGCTTGTTACAGCAAGATTTCCTTCAAGCTTGGGTGGGGGAAATGAAAATGTTCAGACAGGTGAGCGAATGAAAGGGCCAGGCCTTTAAACGTCCGGTCTCCTGAACATTGTTCAGGTCTCTGACTGACTTGTTTTCCTCATTGCAGTTCCCGAAATCATCTTCACGAGAGACCCGAGAGCTTCGCTCATTTGATTGTCTTTGTCTTTCTTCTCATTTCCTTTCTTTCTTCCTTCCTTCCTTTCTTTCTTTTTTTCTTTCTTTCTGTATCAGAGCTTTATTAGGAGGAAGAGGGGTGGGGTGGGGTACAAGAGAACCAGCCTGGGGAAGGAGCATGTGCAGAGGGAGAGAGAAAGATGATGAGAGAAAGAGAGAACAGAGCAGAGAGAGAGAGTTCTTCTGATTTTTTAAATAACAAAAACATATGCATCACATATAACAACACATGTTGAAAATGAATGTGCACTACAGAATGACTAAACTGAGCCAATTAACCTGCACATTCCCTCCATACTTTTTTAGTTTTTGTGGTAGAAACTAAAAAACCAACAATTTCAAGAACACAATACGTTGTTGAAACCTATGACCACCATATTATACAACAGATATTTTAATTGATTTCTTTTATCTGATGGGAAGTGTGTGTGTGTGTGTGTGTGTGTGTGTGTGTGTGTGTGTGTGTTCCAATACCTCTCACCCTCCCTACATTTTCCAGTACCCGGTGACCCTGTTTTGCTCCCTGCTTCTGAGTTCCACTCTTTGAGGTTCAACATACGTACAAGATGCTGCAGCATTTGTCTTTCTGTGGCTGATGGACTCCCCCAAGTGTTACAGCCTTCAGGTTCACTGTGTAGGGCAGGACGCCCTTCTTCATTAAGACTGAAGAACACTGTGTATTACACACTCACGGAGCCTCTTGTCTTTGGCAGCCCTCTGTTGGTGAACATCCGTTCGGTATCTTGCTGTTGTGAATAGTGCTTCAGTAAACATGGGCATGCAGATGTCTCCAGCATTTATTTCATTCCCTTTGGATATACACACACTTGCTTGATCATATGGTAATTCTGTTTTTTTTAACTTATAAAAATCTTTCATATTGTTTTCCACAATGGCTAAACTCATTTACAGAAGGAGGAGATGGAGGGGAGGAGACAGGAAAGAAAGGAAGAAAGAGAGAGGGGGAGAGGGGGGAGAGAGGGAGGGAGGGAGGGGGAGGGAGGGAGGGAGGGGAGAGGGAGGGAGGGAGGAAGCGCCCCAAGAGCATGCAAGGGTTCTCTTTCCTGCTAACACTAGTCTTTCATCTTTTCGCAAACAGTCTTCCTAACTAAAGTGAAGCACTGTTTCCTTTTGGCTTTAATTTTCATTTCCCCACGATCAGTTCATATCCTTTAAGAGAGGGCTTCACTGAGTTATAATTCACAGAATTTCCACTTCCAAGTACAAATATGATTTTAAGAATTTTCATAGAGTTGAACATTTTCAGTTTTCCTCAAGAACTCCCCCACCTCCTTCCAGTCCCCACACTGGTCCTATTTTCCATCTTTATGGATCTGACTGCCTTGGACAGCTCATGGATATGCTGTTTGTAACTGTGCATCTGTGTGTGTGCAGAGAGATGGGGTTGTATGCACGCCATAGCACACATGTGGAAATCAGAGGGTAACTTTAGGTTCTCTCCTGCTGTGGGTCCGGGGAACTGAGCTCGGGCTGTCTGTCTGTCTGTCTGTCTGCACAGCAAGCAGTTTTACCGGCTGAGCCATTTCCGCAGTCCCATTTTGGACAGTCCATGCAAATGAAATCACAGCAGTCTGTCCTTGGTGACTGACTGCTTTCATGGGGCACGGCGCTCTCAAGGTTCGCCCTTGTCATACATCTAACTTGATTCTTTTTTATTGATGATAGTCTCTCACTGTGTGGATATACAGCACTGTACACATCTCTCTGTCAGCTGATCATTATTTGGGTTCTTCCCTTCTTTTTAGTTGCTATGAACAATGCTGCTGTGAGCATTTGCGTTTCTTAATGGCGCACATTTTCATTTCTCTTGGGCACTGGGGTGGAGTGCAAGCTCACACAATGACTGCTGTTAGCTGCGGAGAAGCTCAGATTCCCCCCTTAGTCCTCACTTTATCTCTCATCTATAATTACAGTTATTGTTTTTTTGTGTTGTGCCTGGGCCTTCACGGCTGGTCTGGGTAGACTTAACCTGACCCACATGTGCCTATATAAGACGTCACAGTCTATGCTGTGCCCCACTTCCATTTACGCCCAGGATTGACACTGGCTGTGGATACCCTACTTCAGTCCACTCAAGATTCAAGGAGAGAGGGGAAAGCCGCAGAGGGGAGAAAATTCCCTTTGTAGTCCAGAGCCCCTCCCCCTCCCGCCTGGTGACCGCACAGCTACAGCTAGTGTTCACCGCGCCTTATATTGTCGCTGTCAACACAAGCTGACAAGGCCGTAGGATCCCCAGGATCTCAACCGGATGATTGATGGTCCGGTAACTGTACCTCACCACCGAGTGGCAGAGACCGCTCCTACCCGGCGGTAGGACCTCCCTTCCCGGCTTGATCTCTGCTTGATGCTCAGCTTCACCAAAGAGCCCGAGGTGCATTTGGAGAGGTGCAGCTAATATTTACGACTCACTTATTGCATGCTGAGCACAGCGTTCAGGGCTCGGTATTAAGTCCTCTTACCCTGGCGCGTTTCAGCTAACCGCGGTGATCATCCCCGGTTTAAAATGAGGACAGAAATGCACAGGAGGGACAAGCAACTCACCGAAGACCATAAAGCCGCCACTGAAGACAGCGCCCCAGAAGGGCTAAGCACCTCTACAAGCGCCGTGCATTAACTCATCTCACCCTCCGGTGACCAGGGAGGGAGGAAGGGCTGCTTGTTGTCTTATAAGAACACAAAATGTCGAGGAGCCAGGTAGAGCCCAGAGAGGCAATGGAGGAGCCAGGATAGATCCTACCTTGGACCCTTCACTGCCTGACTCTTCTTCGCTACTTGTGGTCCCATGAACCTCCTTTCTTGCCGTCACCTGCTTGAAGACTTTTTTTTTTCTGACAAATGACTGGATAGCCAAGTCTAGAGTAGTTAGAGCTGTTTGAGAGAAAAAGAATTTCTGCTTCTCCTGTAGGAAAATTTTCATGATGAAATTAACTATTATACCATTTATTGATCATCTTCTATGCCCAGTGCTGCACTGAGCAGTTTATGTGCTCCACGAGGGAGACAGTGTTATTTCCCAACTGACAGATAAGAAAACAATAAAGCAGAGAACTTGCCCGACTTGTCTAAGAGCTAGGATGCCATGGTCAAAGTTCAATTTCTCCACACTCCTCCACTCTCTTTCTCATAGCCATAAAGCCATAAAGCTTTCCCTCCCACAAAGTCAATAACATCTGCCATTCCCCCATTGGCTCTCAACACCCCACTCACCAATGGCCCCCAGAGCGACCAGTGGGTTCTGCCGAGGGCTGGTATGCTTGTCATAGGCTGCTTTCCACACATGTGGGCAGCGCTGTTGACCAGCCAGGTACTATTGAGGGCAATGGTGCATTGCAGATGGAAGCCAAGAAGTAGGAATTCCACAGAGTCTCTCCCCAGAAGTGCCAGGGCACCAATGCAGGGAGCACAAAGCACATGAGCGCCACGCTGCTCTTACAGTACCTACAAGGAAGAACACCACACCGTCATCGGGCACCAGATCTGTGGGGCAGGGGGTGGGGTCACGAGCCCACATGGCTACAAAAGTGAGTCAAGTCGTGCAGTTTTGAGAAATGAGATGGGCAGAATGTTGTAGGAAGTAGTCAACCTTTCGGAAGACTTTGGGAGGATTTCCATGTAAAACAGCCAACGCTATGCTAACCAACCCCATGCATCTCTGAGATACGGTTATCCTGTTGCCATGAGACTGAGCTAGCTCCTGGGTACCTCTCCACCTGTCAACCCAATAGTCAGGCTTACTGGAATAATTTCAAGAGACAGCCAGGATTTCTTAAATAAATTTAGAAGCATAATTCTTAAAAAAAAAAAAAAAAAAACCAGTGTATGATTCACCACTAAAGGGGTTCTCTAGCCATCAGATAGATATTATACTCCAAATCAGCATGGAACATAAACAACCTGAACATGGTAGGGCAGGCTGTGAGCCCAGCGCTCAGGAGGCTGGGACAGAAAGATCAAGAGTTCAAGGCTATCCTGGCCTATAGAACAAGATGCTGTCTCAAAAAATAAAGTGAGCCAGGCGGTGGTGGTGCACGCCTTTAATCCCAGCACTCCGGGAGGCAGAGTCAGGCAAATCTCTGTGAGTTTGAGGCCAGCCTGGTCTACAGATCGAGATCTAGGACAGGCACCAAAACTACACAGAGAAACCCTCAAAAAAACAAAAAAAGAAAAGAAAGAAAGACAATGAAGGACAATATGATATATGAAGGGCAAGTACTGTGAAATAAGGTGTCTAGGGAAGGCCTAAGTTATACTGTGACTTCTCAGCGAAGACTAGAAAAAAATCGAGACACTATCCATATGGCTAAGTATGGGGGAGGAAACCCAACACAAAGGCTCAGGAGACTTCAGGGACCCTCAGGAGAGGATGCTGGCAGGAAACAAGTGATGGGGGCAGGGGTGGGGGGAGGGAGCAAGGGGAAGCGGTCTGGAAGGGACTGTGGCGGTTTGATGTTGGAGAGAAGAGATGGGGTGAAGGGAGACACTGGAGGTGGAGACACTATTAGCTGACACGGGGAAGAGCAGCTGGCTGGGAGCAGCACCTGAGAGCTCAGCCTCGGGACCGGAAGTCTGTGGTGATACTGTGTTCTCCAAAATATTGTGCACCCTAATAAACTTATCTGGGGTCAGAGACAGAACAGCCACTAGATACAAAGTCTAGAAAATGGTGGCACTCACACCTTTAATCCTAGCACTCCAGAGGTAGAAATCCCTCTGGATCTCTGTGAGTTCAAGGCCACCCTGGAAATGGCCAGGCATGGTGACTCACGCCTTTAATCCCAGAAAGTGAGCCTTTAAACCCAGGGAGTGGTGGTAGAAAGCAGAAAGGTATATAAGGCATGAGGACCAGGAACTAGAAGCATTTAGCTGGTTAAGCTTTCAGGCTTCTGAGCAGCACAGTTCAGCTGAGATTCATTCTGGATGAGGACTAAGAGGCTTCCAATCTGAGGAAACAGGATCAGCTGAGGAACTGGTGAGACCTTCTAAGATTCCTGCTATGGAAGTCAGAGGTGCTGTTTGTGTAGTTAGCCAGGGATTCCAAGCAGGGGACGGTGACATGGATGCCTGGAGCTAAGGGGTGCTCCAGATAGAGGAGGTGACAGGAACAGACATTGGAACGTGGCAGCATATTACTGTGCGCCATGCACACGAGCTTTCCCATCTGAATTCCACAACAGCCCAAGAAGCAGTTTTATTACCTCTCCTTTGCAAGGGTGCTGTAGTGGTCCAAAGAGGTCTCAGGAGATTCTTGTGTGTCACACTGGTACAGAGCACAGCCAGAGACAGGCTCAGTCTCTGAATTCCAACCTCTGCTTACCACCTCAAGTCCAACCCTTGCCCAGCTCGCCACCAAGGTCACGGGAGTGAAGGGATCTTACTCAAGGATGACCCGCTTGTCCTTCCGCTATAAGGTGTTCATGTGTAAGTGACAATTCTGTTTTCTCGTGGTCAAACTCCAGGCAAACTCTAGGCGGACCGAGCTGCTTCCTTACTCCTGAACCACATCCCCCTGCTTTGTGAGTCTATGGCATGCTTCCTCACTCCTGGGTGACTAATTCTTGCAAGCATTGGCCTGGTTATGACTTCTCAGGGATTTCCTCAGTCCCCTTGGCCCAGGAAAGGTGCTCTGTAATGTTCCAGTCTCCCAGTATATTCCTACCTGCTGTGTTAATGGGAAGTCTCATGCATAGATCAATGTTCTTAGCCCTGACTTCGTGTTAAAAGCAACCAGAGAATATTTTGAAGGGATGAATATTGGGAACACATGGCAGACCCACTGAATTCTAGCGAGCATTTCTATTTTGAAGACCTTCCTACATTGTAAACATAGATGCCTGTACTGTGTGGCTTTCTGACGTGCACTGATATTGTTCAGGCATTCATCTGTCCTCCTCATGGCCATGTGCCAGGGAATGTTGATCCTGTCCAAGTCAGTTCAGTGGCTCAAAGCCTATGGTGATCAAATCTACTTTGTCAATAATTAATGCTGGAATGGATATGTGGCACAGTAGTGACTAGCAGGGTATGAAAGAAAGGACGACTGTTCTTAAAAGGAAATAACAAATGCCGATGAGGTCTAGAGAAATCACAGTGCTTGCCCACATGCTGGTAGGAGTGTGGGCATGTTAAATGGTGCAGCCACTGCAAAAAAAAAATGTTGGCACTTTCTTGAAAAGTTCAATTTCAAGTGATGACATGCTCAGTAATTCTGATGTATATCAAAGCTGAGACCCGAAGAGATATGCACTTACCTCTGTTTATAGCAATGTTATTCATAATAGTCAACATGCACAAACTACCGAAGTGTTCACCAATCGATGGATGCATGGACAAAAGTTTATCTGTCCATACAGTAGGACACTATTCAGGATTCAGGGAGAATTTAAGAGGGGGAGGAAGAGAACGGAGACTTATGACTGTTTAGTAAATAACAGGGTTTTTGTTGGGAACGATAAACATTTGGGTGATATCATGACAGAAAGAAAGATAGGAGGAACTATTTTCTACAACAGAAAAGTCACAGGGACTGACATGGTTTCCTGTTTCATACAGTTACCCCTTGTTCCACCCACTGTGACTCTAAAGCAGCCTGGGAAACAAAATTGATGTCTTAAGCTGACAGAAGGGAATGCTGGAAAGGCCTTGAAGAGGTTGTAGAGCCCTTGAGCTAACCAGTCCGGGGCTGCTGGATCCCTGAGCCTTTTCTTTGTTGACGCCAGTTGAATCAAGACTTTTCTCAGGAGAAGCTGAAAGCACACTGTAAAGACACTGTCATGTGCCACACCAACCCCTTCTCAGAATGAAAGCACTTAATTCCCAGACGCTGGCACTGCTGCCACTGGCAGAGAAGCACTTTACACTAGGTACAGTCCCTCCACTAATGACCACGCAGTGAATGAAGGTGGGAGACCACCACCTGGACCGAGTCCCATAGTGCTGGTTGATTCTGCTATTGCACTGAGCAGAGACGAGCTTCTTCTCTCATTCATTCTGTTCTCATTGCTTCTTCCATGGGCATCGATCCTAAGGGTGCTTCCAGATGAACTTCTGAGTGAGCCTCTGAGTTGTTGTATAACAGTTTCCTACCAGATAAAACATTCCATCCTACAGCAAGCCACTTAAACAGGAAGGCAAACAACTCAAAATAGCTCCAGGAAGTCCCTGAAGCTGACCAGACTCACTAGGCCCCTCCCAGCCAGAGTAAGCAATAAAAGCAGAGAGTTCCTCTTAGACAAGACAAGCTGCAAAGAGGACTCTGAGACTTGACCAGCTGTTTTGAAGAGACAGAAACCAGAGGAGCTCCTGGAAGAGGTTTAGACCAACCAAAGCACCTGGAAAGGACATGCTCCAAATTATTAAGTTGTCTTCAGGCTGGGCAGTGTGCTCCAGGTTCCCAGCTCTGTGAGCAGTCACCTGTGCTGGGGTGGTTAGCTGTCCATGAGTCATTTCTGCTCCTGTAAGTAACCCCTCACCCATATTCCTGTAAGTAATCCCAATAAACTCATGGTTCACCAAGATGGACTTTGGTGGTGTCCATACTTTGGTCTATCATGGGATCCCCATCTGGGGTTAGTACATGTGTGTGTTGTGTCTCTCCAGGAAAAGTTTGGTCACATACCAGGTAACTAAGCCTGCCTCATAGATATATGGTGGTAAACAGGCAGACTCTGGCCACCATGAAGGATGCAGAAAGTGCTCCTAAGTATTTGTGGGCTGACTAAATAATACCTTGGTTAATAAATGATGAATTCCTAACTTCTCAAAAATAAAATCACTGCAGTGATTTTAGTAAAGCAAATAGATTAAGTATCAAGATTTCTTTTTTTTAAAGACACAACCATATAATAAAGGAGCAGTCTGTTCCGGGACTCTATGAGAAGCTTATCTGTTGAGCTGTCCATTCAAGATTGTATACATAAAGCTAACCACCTGTAAAGGTATTCTTACATACTGCTGGCAACAGGTTTCATTGAGAGATTTCCTATCCCTCCTTTAAAAGAACCGTTTCTGACCGTGAACTTCTGGGTTGTTCTCCAGTCAGTAGACTATGTAAAAACAGTATAGAGACTTAACCACCATGGGTTTAGTTTTACTTTGTAAAGCCAAGGTTTGTTTTCCTGAGAACATTTTGGCCCTGACCTAGGAGGAAACTTTTGAGATCAATTAAGGAGAAAAATAACAAGGTCAAGACTAGAGAGAAGGTGGTAAATACAGAAACAAGAATGACCCACAGAATGTAGTGGCTACCCTCAGAGATTGGAAACCAGAGACTCACATATTTAATCAGAAATGCAAAAGCACTCACACCACCTTACAGGTGATTCCAAAGCTGCTTTCCGTTTCCTGCTCAGGAGGAAGGTCTATCTATGCTGCATGGCAGACACTCTCATTCCCAGCAGCTTGCCATTTCTTACCACACCGATACCACAGTTAGAAAGATGTTCCTCCGAGTTTAGTTCAGGGCAAAGAGTCTATTTTCTTGAACCTTAGGGTAGTATACACCTGTAATCCCAGAAGTTTGGAGGCTGAGGCAGGACGATCATGATTTCAAGGCTAGCCTGGGATATACAGTAAGACCTTGTCTCAACAAAACCAAAAATACTAAAAAAATTAAAAATCCCACGTTTTTCATGCAACCGAATGCTGTCACACACCAAGAGCCCCGATCCAAGAGGGTTGGCTATCCTGTGCAAATGTACGTGGGATGCTAAACCTTTTGGCTACTTTAGCTCTTTGGAATCTTTCCCTAGATGCAGTGAAGAGAATAGAAGCATTGGAAACAGCCTGGAGACCAAAACTGTGTTCTATGAAAACGAAGTCTGGAATGAATGAATTCTCCCCCACCTCCAACCTGGGTTTGGTAAGCTTAAAAACTTTCATCATTCTTTTGGTGAGAAAAGAAATCTCTGTAGCATTTTCCTACTGATTGCTTACCCCTAAGCACGGCAGTCCCAAGCTGGTAGTATGTGAGATCTTGAGAGAGAGATGTATTAGAGCATGAAGTAAAGGGGAAGCACCTGCCAGCCTCCAGAGAGAACGGCCTGAGGAAATGTGAGAAGACGCAAACACCTCAATGCGTGAGAGCAAGATTACAGCCCTGTGGATGTATCGTAATGATGAACAATGAGCCGCCAGGACAATCTTGATTAAACACGTTTGCTTTTGTGATTTCACTTAAAGCATCACCAGAAACTCACTTTCCTTTCAATTCTTGCATCTTATTGAGCACCAGGAAAAATAACCCGAGTGCTTACTAAACATTTATTTATAGGACAAATGGACACTCTGGCAGTTTGCAAATGAATGGAGCATCCTCTTCCCCTGCATCTTCTATGGGGGTGGGCTGGGGTGGGCTGGGGTAGGGCTGGAGTGGGATATGCCATGTGCACAGCTAAGATGGAAGCTCATCTGTGGAGCTTGGCAGAGAAGCTTTGACTCTCCGGACCGTTTACGTTGAAAGGGTTTTGTCTTTCATGTGCGGTGTCTTTGAGTAAAAGCACAAACGGTGACTGTGTCCAAACTGTCCTCTGAACGCTGTCATCAGAACTCTGGACATCACTTACACAAAGTAAACATGCCCACAGAGGGACCCCCGTTCATGGGATCTCTAGAGGCACGGCCGTGGTCTTCTGGCTGCATCTCCTCTCCAGCCACGGGAGGGAAGATGGCAAGCCTAAGCATGTTTCAGAACCTTGCCGAGCAGTGGGGAAATGGTACCATTGTGTCCTCTCTGTCCCTTTGGCTTGATCTGTCTGCTTCAACTGACCGGGGAGAATAAAGAAGCGTTTGTCAGGTCACTTGTCCTCCAGGATCATCCTGGCTGCTTCTCCTTTCTCTGTTTCTCCCTCCCCTCCCTCTTATTATCAATTGTTCTCAATAAACTATATGAACAGTAGCCCAACCGCTGATGGCACAGAGCACAGGATTACCGAAACGAGCAAAAATCATTCGCAAAGTAAATTTTTAAACAAAGTGGCTGCGTTTCCAGTTCCCGACACCCTGGGAACCTCATCCTGTTTTTACCCTCCCTTTCTGAGATAAACTGATCGCTGCAGGAAAAGACATAACAGCTTTTCTTAATCTGGGACCCATGAAATTGAGTGTGATTGTCTGTGGGTTTCCATTCTTCTGGGGGCAAAAGCTACGGATCTTATCATATTGTCAGAGAGATTAGATAATCAAGGGAATGCATTTGTAGCAGAACTACTGTTTTCTTTGATGATGGTACCGTTATTTAACTGTGATTTTCTTTGTTTTAGGATTTACAGAAGAAATTTAATTCAATTTAAAGTGTGATCCTTTTGAAAACGAGATTGTCATCCCCAATTTCTTTGGCAGTAAAAAAATGGAGACATAATTACAGTGACACTAGATAACAGCGTGTGTGTGTGTGTGTGTGTGTGTGTGTGTGTGTGTGTGTGTGTGTATTCCCTTGATTATTCTATTCTATGTATGTGAAGATCTTGGGCTGGAGGGACAATTGGCCGACCAACTCTGTCACCTCTTTCAGTGATAAGCAGCCAGCCAGGCTCCGAGGGGAAAGAGTCAAAACAGTCATTCGAGCTGTAACAGGGTTAGTCAGCCCACTCCAGCTGAGCTGATTAGGTAAATGGGCCACTGTTCTCATCCGGGGCAAACGTCAATGGGCGAATCTAACACGGCCGCTTCCTTCCATGTTTAAAAGGCATACCCTCCATACATGTCACATGGGTTCCATTTCTGTGTTCAAGCTGTGCTGTTCTTCCAAACTGCAGGAGACCTCTCTGCTTGGTCTGCTTTCTGTTGTGATGTCACACGTTCTTGGGGACTTTTCTGCAACTATGCCAAGACCCCAAGGTTTTCCTGCTAGTTGACAGCTGACATGCTCAGTCACATAAACTTACAAAAACAAGTGTTTGTGAGCAGGGATTACACCTGTAATCTAGCACTTGGGAGACTGAGGCACGAGGGCCACAAGGTCAAGTCTGGACTAAACAGTAAGTCTGGGAGTTACTATATAGTGAGACCCTGCCCCCATATTTATGTGTGTGTGTGTGTGTGTGTGTGTGTATAGATATATATTCAATATGTATAATATGTTAATTTCATTGTTCACTTTCCTGCCCTAATAATAAACTTGACCTTCTCAGATACTAATGAGAGTCTAAAGCTGAATTACTAGACAGGGTTCTCTAAAGGAGCAGAAACAGTAAAATGTACCTATATTATAAATGAAGATTTTTTTTCAGATTGGCTCACACAACAGAGGCTGGGTAGCCTGACAGTGCCCACTGCATGGTGGGAAGACAGGCTCCTGATATGGGAAGGGGGTTATTTTAGACCCCCTCTAGTACTGACAGCTTGGATAATCCCTGGAGAGTGGTTGGCATTAAGTCCACATTGAATGTGCTCCTTACCACTGAGCCATCTCTCCAACCCCTGCTTAGCAAATTCTGTTGACCCTTAATATCACATAGACACAGCCGAGCTGCCACTTCCGTCTGCCGGTGTTCCCACCTCCTGTACTTTCTCTGTCCCCTTTGAAATCAGTTCTCTTAATCTGTGAAGAATTTGAAAACTAGAGATCTGAGGTTATTCCATTTGTATGAGGATCAAGAGCATGAAGGTTGTGGGTGAGGCGCTAGAGAGTTGACATGTGTGTTTTATTTCTTTTTTTTTTCTTTTTTTTTTTTTTTTTTTTTTTTGGTTTTTCGAGACAGGGTTTCTCTGTGTAGCTTTGCGCCTTTCCTGGAACTCACTTGGTAGCCCAGGCTGGCCTCGAACTCACAAAGATCCACCTGGCTCTGCCTCCCAAGTGCTGGGATTAAAGGCGTGCACCACCACCGCCCGGCGTGTTTTATTTCTTAACCCTGGGGAAGTCCATTAGCACAGGAAGTACCATAATGAGGAACCCACCCTGTAGCTAGCTTAGTTAAGATTGATTAAGATACTCAGGTATCAGAGATTTGTTACAACACTCCAACTATTTTAATTTCCAATCACTTCTTCAGAAGGAAATTCATTTTCATGGGTAAAGGGGCCATACCACCAGCTGGAAACATTATATGGGTACCCCCCCAGCATTTCCCATTCTTCAGCATGCTGTAACTTGAGTTTTGCCTTCTTTCTGCTGAACCACAGATGGGGTTCGATGGCTAGATTCACTAGGTGGCGGTCTATGCTGCTATCACTTTGGAATCCTACTGTGTCCTGCAGAGACCCACCAGCATGTCCAAAGGGAAAGCACTCAGGAAATCAAGCTGACAGAAGTGTAGCAAGGTTGGTTTTGTGTTTAGTCAAGGTCAGCCAGTGACAGGCAGGAGATCCACCTCATTGTCTATGCTCTTGTGGTCCTCTCTCTGTATCTGTGAGGGGCACCATCCCTTAGAAGACACAACCAGCCCTGTTGAAGAGTAATGCTGAGGTAGGGATGGACCATGAAGAATAATGCTGAGGTAGGGATGGACCATGAAGAGTAACGTTGAGGTAGGGATGGACCATGAAGAGTAATGCTGAGGTAGGGATGGACCACAAAGAGTAATGCTGAGGTAGGGATGGACCACAAAGAGTAATGCTGAGGTAGGGATGGACCATGAAGAGTAATGTTGAGGTAGGGATGGACCACAAAGAGTAATGTTGAGGTAGGGATGGACCACAAAGAGTAATGCTGAGGTAGGGATGGACCACAAAGAGTAATGCTGAGGTAGGGATGGACCACAAAGAGTAGTGCTGAGGTAGGGATGGACCACAAAGAGTAATGCTGAGGTAGGGATGGACCACAAAGAGTAATGCTGAGGTAGGGATGGACCATGAAGAGTAATGTTGAGATAGGCATGGATCATGAAGAGTAATGTTGAGGTAGGGATGGACCACAAAGAGTAATGCTGAGGTAGGGATGAACCAAGGAACAAGAAGAAATTTTTTAAAAAGAAGAATATGAAAATTCAACCTACAAACTATGTAGTGCCCAAGTATGTGGAATCAGTAAACCATGAACTTCATGGTGAAAGAATCATCCTCAACTGTGGACATTTCTCACCTTCTATCCTGTATCGTGATATGAAAAAGAAATAAAATAATTCTTGTCAAATCACCTACACCTCCCCTCAAAAAAAAAAAAAACAACCAAAAACAAATATGCAGATAACCCTACACAATGTCCCCTAAAATTAGCAGAAAGCTCACAAAAACGTAGGTAAAGCATTACTCTTCTTCTCTCTCTCTCTCTCTCTCTCTCTCTCTCTCTCTCTCTCTCTCTCTCTCTCTTTTTAACTGTATTGTAAAACTGAGCATTTATTTTAAACAAGTTTCACAAAAACATGGTTAATTTAGAAAACGGATAGCCTGTCAGTAAACAAAACACAATGAGAAAGTCAAGTGTATCAGTTAACATGGTGGCACATACCTTTAATCCCAGCACTTGGGAGACAGAGACAGATCTCTGTGAGTTCAAGGCCACCTTGCTCTACATACTGAGTTCAGGGCACTTAGAGGCTACATGAGATCCTGCCTTAAAACAACTACTACTATACCTGTCTCTTCAATAACCTCAAGTCATCATGAGAAATTAAGAGAAAACTCTGACTAGAGACCTAAAACTTCATTTATAGCATGATTTTTTTCAAATATTTTATTTTCAACTTAAAAAATAGAGGCAAAACCTGGGCATGGTGGCACAAACCTTTAATCCTAGCACTCAGGAGGCAGAGGCAAGTGGATTTCTGAGTTTGAGAACAGCCTGGTCTACAGAACAAGTTCCAGGACAGCCAGGACTACATAGAGAAATTCTGTCTCGGGGAAAAAAATAACATATATATATATATATATATATATATATATATATATATATATATATATATATATAGTAATATTTTATTATACTAAACTGAATATATATCCAAGAAAAATTATTCTTTTAGGGCTGGAGTGATGGATTAGAGGTTAAGAGCACTGACTACTCTTTCTAAAGGACCCAGGTTCAGTTCCCAGCACCCACATGGCAGCTAACAACAGTCTATAATTCAGGTTCCAGGAGAACTAGCACCCTCACACAAACCTACATGTAAGCAAAACACTAATGCACATAAAATAAATAATTAAAAATAAAAAAGAGCAAGCCAGTAAGCAGCACCTCTTCATGGCCTCTGTATCAGCTTCTGCCTCTAGTTTCTGCCCTGCTTGAGTTCCTGCTCTGACTTCCTCCAAAGATGAACAGTGAAGTGGAAGTGTAAGCCAAATAAACCCTTTCCTCCCCAGCTTGCTTCAAAAAAAAAAAAAAAGAAGAAGAAGAAGAAGAAGAAGAAGAAGAAGAAGAAGAAGAAGAAGAAGAAGAAAGAAAATTTCTTCTTTTGATGTTTCTATGGAATCTTTGTTCCTGATTCTATTAGTATTTTCTTTTATTGAGATAGGATTTCTCTGTACAACTGACCTGGCCGTATCTGTAGACGAGGCTGGCCTCCAACTCAAAGAGATCTGTCTGCCTTGGCCCCCAGAAAGCTGGGATCCAAAGTGTGTGCCACCACACCCAGCTAACATTCCTTAAAAAGCATACAGCTAACTTTTTCAACATTTTATCTTTACCCCCCCCCATTTTGAGAAATGACAAGAGATTAAATTTAATTAATACTAATTTTTTAATGTGAAAACAACTAAGCCGACTTTTTTGTTTGTTTGTTTGTTTTTTTCGAGACAGGGTTTCTCTGTGTAGCTTTGTGCCTTTCCTGGAACTCACTCAGTAGTCCAGGTTGGCCTTAAACTCACAATGATCCACCTGACTCTGCCTCCCGAGTGCTGGGATTAAAGGCGTGCGCCACCACCGCCCGGTCTAAGCTGACTTTTTAAAGCAAAAAGCCATAACAATACAGCACTATTTCAATAATAAAGTGCCCATAAAATGGTATTAGTACAAAGATCTAAGCAAATCTCAAAGACTTAGATTAGTAATTAGAACATCACGAAATATTTATTTTAGCAAGAAGCTTAATAGGTAAAAGAAGCAACATATGACATTATAAATTCAAGTATGCAATTATAATTTACAAATTATAAAAATTCTCCCTTTTCATAGCCAGTTACTTTTGAATGGTGAAATTTTAGCGCCGCCCCCCTTAACTGAATGCCTTCTCAACAATTGAACAAACACGTCTACCCAAATTCACATCCCCGAATACCTAAGTGAACTGAAGGCATTATTACTCAGGAGAATGAGTTCTATTCATTTTCGTCATCTGTGTGATCAGGTTGCAAACGACGTGCTTTTTTTTCTCTTTGCTGTTCCTAAGCCGCTGCACCTGGCTTCTTTGGGAGGGAGCTGGTTCTCTTTTTCCGAATCTTTGGGGGACAGCCTGAAGAACTCTCCGATGCCTTTTTGCCACTTCGGAGTTGGGCGCACACAAACTGGGTTCCCTCCCGCATACTTATTTTCAGCTTTTCTCGACGAACACGATGCAGAATTGGCGACAAAGGTGGAGGAGCCAAGCACCTTCCTAGGGGCTCGAGAGGCCACCACTTTTCTGTAGGCTCCTGGGACGTAGTTTGCTTTTGTCCGCACCATGTTGCTACAGGAAGAGACAACTTGCACCGACGGCCCAGCTGCGGATGTCTTAACTGGACAAGAACCTTTTTTTTTTTTGAGACAGGTTCTTGCTATGCAGCCCAGGACGGTCTTATACTCATGGTAATCTCCATGCCTCAGCCTCCTGAGTGCCGGGATTACAGTTGTGTACCACTGGACCCGTTTTACACATCCCTTGTCTTCAGTGTCTACTTCCCCTAATAAACCATGCTTTCTTGCTTCTCTTCCCTTTGCCTCATCTCCGAATTATTTGTCTGGTGGTGACAAGAACTCCGAAGCATTAGGCTGAGGCCTCAGCTTCCCCGTCTCTTCTCAGGACCTCCCTAGCCCTTGTCTACCAACGTTGGACAAGGCAAGATGGGAGTGTGCTCACTGGACCTCCTCACTTCTCCTAGAGGTCGAAAGTCAGCTGCTGGGCCAATCTGCAGGGCCAGAGCTGGTGGGGTCTATACATGGCTTACCTCATGATACACACCATCTACCTGGAGTGGCTACTGCCTTCTGTAGACGGGATAGGAAACACACTCTGCATAGTGTTCTGGGGAGGCAGGGGACTCCATTAAGTTCAACAAGCAAAAAGATAAACAAGACACAGCTGTGGGCCACAGTAAGATTTTGTGTGTGTGTGTGTGTGTGTGTGTGTGTGTGTGTGTGTGTGTGTGATATAATCTTCTTATATGATATGTAGCTGGAGTTTTCCTGCCTTGTCCACAGTCAGGACAAATCTTTGTCACCCGCCAGTCCCACAGCCGCTCAGACCCAACCAAGTAAACACAGAGACTTATTTTGCTTGCAAACTGTATGGCCGTGGCAGGCTTCTTGCTAACTGTTCTTTTATCTTAAATTAACCATTTCCTTTTATCTTAAATTAACCATTTCCTTTTATCTTAAATTAACCATTTCCATAAATCTATTCCTTGCCACGTGGCTGGTGGCCTACCGGCTACTTCACATGCTGCTGGTCATGGCGGCGGCTGCAGTATCTCTCCGCCTCAACCTTCTGCTTTCCTGTCCTTTTATTTCTCCTCTCTGTTAGTCCCGCCTATCCTTCCTGCCTAGCCACAGCCGATCAGGTTTTATTTATTGATCAATCAGAACAACTTGACATACAGACCATCCCCCAGCACAGCCAAGTGCAGACCATCTCAAACACCTGCACTCAGGCCCATGGTCCTAATCATCCTCTATACGGACCTGCTGGGTAACGCCACAAAAAACCCAAGAAGGGCTCCCACAGGACATACAGAACATCCCACAGCAATGATACATAGCTAAAGTGATAATCATAAAACAAAGATACTCCTGTGACACTATATGCCTGCTGAGAAGAGACGCTTAGCTAATCCCAGGACAATGGATCTCAAACTTTTCATCTTAAGACTCCTTTACGTGTTAAAAATACTGAGTACTCCAAAGTGCTTTTGTGTGGACTACAGCCTTTAATATTTATTATGTAGAAAATTTAAACCCAGAAATTTTTCAGTAATCCATGAAATATTAAATATAAAATATAGTTGTTAATAACATAAGATAGATGCATATTAAATCAACCACCCATTAAAGCAATATTTATTTCATGAAAGATAGTACTTTTTTAAAGTTCATAAAAATTTTCATTGTGAAGAGTGGCTTTTTTTTGGTATTAGTTTGGTTGTTTTTGTTTGTTTGGTTTTTGGTTTCTGGTTTTTGGGGTTTTTTTGTTTTTTTGTTTTTTTGTTTTTTTGTTTTTTGTTTTTTTTTTTTTGGAAGGTTTCTCTGTATAACAGCCCTGACTGTCTTGGAACTCACTCTGTAGCCCAGGCTGCCCTCGAACTCACAGAGATCTGCCTGCCTCTGCCTCCCGAGTGCTGGGATTAAAGGCGTGCACCACCACCACCCAACGTGGCATTGTTTTTTATATATTTACTTTTGAGTTGTGTTTTTGTTGTTGATACTTGCTTATTTGAGGCTGGGTCACCTCTAACCCAGGCTGGCCTCAGACTCACCAGTCAGCTGAAGCTAACCTCGAACTCCTGCTTCCATCTCCTAGTGCTGAGTGTACAGGCATGCACCGCCATATCTGAACATGATCTTCTGAATCTCAGGCACAGCGGATTTTCACATCTGTTTCTGGAGCTGGTGTGGTGCAACAGACTGTCTTTGCTGAAGTCTATGAAGAAACTTTGCCTCACACAAGCATGCAGCTGGGAGAAGAGATGCTCCTGAAAACCCTGCCCTCTCCACGCACAAGTCTTTGAACCACAGTGTGGATGCTTCTGACCCTAGCTTCCTGGAGGTGGGTTTTGAAGAATAAGAATGGGCTATGTGGATTTGTGGCCAGGTTATCCTAAGCCAGAGTCACCGGGTCTGGCCGGGACCGGGAATGCTGCACGTCCAGCAGAAGCCCGGGTGCTGCTGCCACCATGGATCACAGGATGACACCAGGGAGCAGGGCTCAGCCCAGGAATTAGTGTGAGCAAAGCCTCGGTGTCACAAAGAGGCATGCAGAGCGACAGGGACAGAATGATTGAGCATGAAGAATGTGGCAGAGGGATCTAAGGATAAAGTGATTGTAGCCACATCATGGACGAAACGATTGTAACCTTTCCCAAGGGGAAGCTACTGACAAGCAGTAGACAATTCATAATTTTTACTCTGAAGAACTCAGAACCTCAATGAAGTATAAAACATAAAAGCAAAGTCAGTCAACAACCAGGCGAAGTGAAGGAACAGGAGGAGAGAGATGGGATTCCCTGTATTGCCAAAGCATGGCTCGGCGGGAAGAAGATGTGCCCTGGCCTGACAGCGGCCTGCAAACCCCAGTTCTGTCATCCATAAGACAACACCGAGGCCGAACCCGAGTCTGCCTCGTGCAAAGACAGGTGTGGGGCAGGTTTCACAGGCACCGAGGCCAGTCTAGTGTTCATGCGCAGTCAACCGGACGTCAGTGTGACGGTGCCATGGGAGCAATGAGCCCAAACTTACCACTGTGACAGGTGACCTTGCATGCCACTTAGGAGAAGCCCTGTATTTTTTGAGAGCAAGCTCTAGGTGACGTGCTGAGGGGAACCCTGCACATGTACGCTTTGCTTATTTATACACAAGACATTTTCCCTCACAGTCATCCACAGGAATAGAGGAAGTGGGGACGCAAACAGGCTGTTGGCGATTCAGTAAAAAGTCTCAGACTTCAAGTGAATCAGCCCGGCTTCAAACACAACGTGGCCCCACTTTCAATACACACACAAGTGGTTTGATCTTATTTTCCTCCCCGTTGCCCTCTCTCCTGGTATGAAGGCATGAAGGGCTAAGAGGGAGAAAGTGCCTGGTAAATACTCTTTACAATTTTGAGACTCACCCTCTGCTTGAGTACCCACATCAGAGAGTTTTCTACTTTCTATTTCTCTCTGGAAACACTTGGCCTTTAGTGTCCAGAAATCCCCTCATCACCACCTGGGATTCTGAGAGCTCAATCTTCCATACTTGCCCCAAAGTTAACCATTGTCACTCAGGATGTGATCTAGCTGCTCTGTCAGATGAACATTTCATCATCACAAACTCCAGGTTCTTCACTGAGCAGACTTAAAAGTCTATGTGTCATATCTATATGCATGCAATAGCAAATAATGAGAGAGAGAGAGAGAGAGAGACAGAGACAGCATGAATTTGAAAGAGTGTAGGGAGGGTATATGGGAGAGGGGAAGGGGAAGGGAGAAATATTGTAATCAAATTATAATCTCAAAAAGAAAAGAAAACAAAAAAGTCTATGTGTGCATTTTTTTTAGATTAAATAAACAAGCTTTCAAGTTCTGTCCACTAAGAAAGACAGACCTACAGACACATACACCTACAGAGAGAGAGAGAGAGAGAGAGAGAGAGAGAGAGAGAGATACACACAGAGAGACACAGACAGATATACAAAGAGATACACAGACACACACACATCCAGAGATACACAGATGCACACACACACACACACACACACACACACACACACACACACACACAGCTTCTTCCAGTCTCTTGACGGTAATGGCTTCTGACTGTCTCGGTCACGGAAGGCAGCTAATAGCAGTCTAAGAGGGAGATGGTGGCAGCCGGCCCTGCACTTCTGTTGAGCAGAAGCACGCTCTGGCAAACTGCATCATCTCACACCGGCTCCTTCTCAGTGTGTCTCACTCTTCCTATAGGAAGTGGGCGGTGTGAAGAGAAGTGTACCCAGTGCCGGGTCCTAAGAAAACCTCTCTCACAGCTCCTCCCTGCTAGGTAGGTGGGGCTTGCTCTGGTTTCTCTTTCACCCACTTGGGATCCTTTCTAGCCTTTCTAGCCTTTGTAAATGTAGCATTGTAACTAAAAATTCAACTCCTAGAACGTTCTGCAATGAGGCATTCTTTCCCTAAGAAGGAGAATGCCCATGCTCCTTTTAATTTGTCAAATTTTATGAACCCATGGAAACATGTCTTTAAGTCAAGGAGAGAGAGAGGAGGGTGAATTTTCATTCTCAAGGCTGGATGGCATCAGCTATCCAGACAGCGGGCCTCCATTGGGAGCCTTCTTCATCCTGTAGGCATCCTGCTGGGCAGCCACCCGATGTCAACCTCTGCAGGCTATGACCCCCATGGCACTCTGCAACTTGCCACTTGATAGTTCTGTGGTTAAACGATGCTGTCTAGAGAGGCAAGGCCAGATGTCTGACTATCTGTTCAGAGTGTGTGAAAAAATTCAGTGATCCCTGTTGACAATGACAATGATTTTATGTGGTTTGGAAACAAACCAAGTAAGGAACATGTAAGACCCATACCAGAGGACTTGGAACACAGACAGAAATTGATATTATTGATGGGGTTGGGCATCGTAGCTCAATGGTAATCCTTGCTAGCACAAGCAAGGCCCTGGGTTCACTCCACAGCCCTTATGAGCACGCACACAAAAAGAGTCAACTCGGGATGGACTCGGGAATAGACAGAAGGAATGTCATTTCCATAAAACTTCTGCAAGGACTTCCATCCCCCTTGGTCCTTGCTGGCAGGGAATGTCTCAGCTTCTGATGAAATCGTCTGAGAGTGTCACTTTTGATGAGAACAGAAGACAAAAACTGTCTAGGTAGCTTAAGGGAAGGTCTCCAAAAGCCATGATTCTGGGAAAGTCCTTGCTGAAGGTCAGAAGAGAGCTCTGACCCTTAGTTCCTTGTTCTCTCTCCTAAATGAGCACTTCTGCCCAGAGCAGTGGTTCTCAACCTTCACTAACGCTGCAACCCTTTAGTACAGTCCCTCATGGTGTGGTGATCCCCAACCGTAAAAGTATTTTTGTTGCTACTTCATAACTGCAATGTTGCCACTGTTATGAATTTTAATGTAAACATCTATTTGGTATGCAACCTCCCAAAGGGGTTGTGACCCACAGATTGAGAACCACTAACCTAGACGCTCTCTATGAGGGTGTCATTGAGACTCCAGTCTAGACATGAATTTCTCCTGATGGATAGCTTGGGTACTGGATCTCTGGATTTCCATGATGGAAATGGATTATATCTATTTCCCAGTTTCAGTCCATCTCCTAAATGATGTTAGCGCCTGTTCCCAATTAAGAGATCAATGTGACAGGCACCTTAAAGACCTTTTAGGATGGATCTTCCCTAATAGAATCTACCTCTGGTCCTGGGTAGCTTGCATGCTCTTGTGCTTTTCTCAACATCTGGTTGTTGAGTGTAGCTAGAGTTTTTCTGCCTGGCCCACAGTCAGGACAAATCTCTCTCACCTGCCAGTCCCACAGCCGCTCAGACCCAACCAAGTAAACACAGAGACTTATATTGCTTACAAACTGTATGGCCATGGCAGGCTTCTTGCTAACTGTTCTTATAGCTTAAATTAATCCATTTCCATAAATCTATACCTTGCCACATGGCTTGTGGCTTACCAGCATCTTCACATGCTACTTGTCATGGCGGCGACTGGCAGTGTTTCCCTCTGCCTTCCTGTTCTCTCAGTTCTCCTCTCTGTTAGTCCTGCCTATACTCCCTGCCTAGCCACTGGCCAATCAGTGTTTTATTTATTGACCAATCAGAGCATACAGACATACAGAACATCCCATAGCACTTGAGATTCTGTTTTAAAATTATTCAATATTCCTCTTATTATATGGCACCCCATGTGGGCCTCTCCAAGGTTTTCAGTAACACTTTCATGTGTGGAATGTGGTGTCTCTGGCTGTTTTGTCTTCTTATGTCTTTACTTACCAGTCATGATATAAGATCACAGGACTATCTCTTTCCTCCCTTTGTGTCTACTGTGTCTCTTAGTACAGAAATACCTCTGCTTATAAATTTTCTATTAAAGATGGTCACAGGTATGAACAAAACAGAGTTTAGGACACCCACACTGCTCACTGTGGCAGATGGTGTTAGCAGCCACACGCTGCTGGTTACTCACGAATATGAGAGCAGGATTTGTACTCAGTCTGGGATGTTTTATGAACATCAGTGCATGGTCAGTTTGAAGAGTATAGAAGCAGTGAATATCTGTTAAAACACAGCTAGAAAGAGGCATGTGTTTCGGATGGAAGCAAAAGTTGAAGATAACTTTTCAAATTTGCAAGGCAGGGGGACAACGCTAAATGCTACAAGGAGGCTGTAGCAAAACAGGGGAAAAAATTAAGACCAAGGAGTAAACAATGATTTAGAAGGAAAGAGTGGAGAATGGAAAAATGAAAAGGTCAACTTGCTGAGGTCGCAGCTAAATGTTAGCAGCAATGAATGATCTCGGCCTAACCTTTCCAGTGCTGCTGAAGGCCAGGAGTTCAGGAGGGAACTTAAGACATCGGCTGGAAGCCAAGGGTAGTTCCAGGGGCTGAGAGTTGCACATACAGGCCCTCAGAGCAACAGAGCAGCAGATGGCTGTAACCATCCCTGCAGGAGTGAAGACTTTCTAAGAGGTACCCATGCCTCTTTCTTCAGTTATCAACTACAGAGACAGCAACTGGAAATTCCTCAAGTATTTGGGGTTTCCTCAGCAGTCTCATGCTGGAAAAGAGAAAAGAATTGAAGCTTGGTGCCCACCTGGGGAAGAACTTGTCTCTTAGAAAGGGATTTCACAAAGTGCTGGCAACCTGTAGAACAGACCAGGAGCCAGATTCTGAGACAATGGTAAGTCTGTTTTGGTCAGGACCATACCATGACCAGGACTGTTTATCCACTGTTCTTTTTGCCCTCCATTTAACCCAAAAAATGCCATGCCAATACCCCTGATGGGGAGGCTGCCATTGGACCTCGTTGTTCTTCTTCCCATTGTGGTCACATTGAGTAAATCTCATTTTTCTGCTTTTCATTATTGCCTGCCTTTTTAATTGGCATATTGAAGGCCAGTGGCCAAAGCTAGCTGGGTAGGGTGGTCAGGGCCCAAGCTTTGTGTTCCAGTAACAAGGATGCTGTAGACAGCAGAGGTCCACAGTGAGAAAGGCATGCAGCAGAAAGTAAAGAAGAGAAGTGTGCTCCAAGACGTCAAGCTTTCCTGGGACCACTGATGCTTGTAGCTAGGGAAATGAGTCTGGACAACAGTAGCTTAAATGGATCTTAGTCATTTGGGGGTGATTTTTAAGAAGTTGAAACTAGGGGCTGAGAATATGGCTCAGAAGTTAAAAGCATGTACTGCTCTTGCAGAGGAGACAAGTTTGGGTCCCAGGACCCATGGTGGATATCTCGCAACCACCTGTAACGTTAGATCCAGAGAGATCCAATGCCTCTGGTTTCTACTGCATCCATGTAGGACCCCATGTGTCCAACCCCCTTCATGTACATAAAAACAAACAAACCTTAAAAAAAGAGTCATGCTTTCAGGAGAAAAAATGGAAATGGAAGCTGGGTGCATGTTTATAATCCTAGAACCAGGCTGGTGGAGTCAGGAGGTTCATGAGTTCAAGTCTAGTCTGGGCTATGTAGTGAGATTTGGTCTTAAGTAGAAAGCCATAAAAAAAATAACCTTTTAGACCCTAAACTCTTCATATGTGAAATAACTACCCTATAATGCTGTGTATGGTGATATTTTATTTGTACTGAAATGTAATTTTATTTGTATGTTAATAAATAAAGTTGCCCGGGGATCAGTGCTGTTAGAGCCATAGCAAAAGCTGGGTGGTGGTGGTGCACGCCTTTAATCCCAGCACTTGGTAGGCCAAGCTAGGTAGATCTCTGTGTGTTCAAGGATACAGTCAGCATTGGAGACACATGCCTTTAATCTCAATACCAACCATAGAAGACCTGGAGGTCTGTACAGACAAGCAGTGACGAGGCAGTCATGTGGTTGGATTTACAACCAATGAGAAGGCAGAACAGAAAGTCTATATAAAGACAAACAGACAGGAAGTAGGTCTCTTTTGGAGAGGTCTCTCTTTTGCTGAAGAGGCTAACTGTAGCAGATGGGTAAGACTCTTAGCTCTGATCTCTTGGCTTTCTTCTTTGCATTGGTTCTGTGTTTCTTATTTAATAAGATGGTTGGTTACATCTATAGCTGTGTATGCAGTTAAAAACACAGATATTCCATGCTCACCTCCTCAGTAAGTTGACCCGTATGAAGTAACTTATTCATCTATTTTAGATGGGAGCTATTATCACTATCGTCATTTATCACTGTGGAAACAGAATCTCAAAGAGAGGATGAACACATGGACACTTTCCTTCTGAGACCATATCTTATACTTCTGCAGCTGCCTCCCCATGTGGGACTGATTAAGTGAACTAATATCCCAAGACCAATCCAGATGATGATTCTGTCCGTGCGTCATACCGTTTATAAGCTGCCTTGATGTTTTCATTTCCCGTGCTACTTTAGTCCATGTTCTCACGTAGTCTCACTGTGGGTCTGGCCTTCAGAATAACTCCAGGGACCTGGGAGGGACATGTGGCATGTCTACAATTGGCTTTAGTGAGTATGTGGCAGCTAAATGGTGCACCCTGAGAACACGTACTTTTGATGCCCCTCATAAAGTGTGTCATAGCACAGCCTCTTGGTTGAGGGCTCCTCCTGGTAGGGGGGCATTTTTGTATGAATAAGGAAAAAAGAAAATGACTGACAGTTCTGCCTAGGCTTTCTCAGACTAGAAGGAAATGGCTTCTTCAGTGTTCCTGTGTAAACTGGGCCCAAGAAAACCCCATACAGCTCAACCTAAGGCTCCCATGACACGTTTGACGGGATGTAAGAGAACAAGATGGGACCAAGGAATCCAAAAATGTGGTGTCAGAGGAAAAGAACACTCTCGGAAGCTCCGATGTGACAGCCTGCAGGTGGCTGATCTGAACTTCCATTTGGGAAACTGGAACAGCCATCAACGAACTCACTTGGAAGACAATATTTTCACTTCAACTGGCAACTGGCAATGGGTCTCCACAATACGTGGCTCCCAGCCATTGTATCAGTGAAGAGAGAAACGTACCTGAACTGCACAAATACCCGTGAATCACGCCCTTTCCATTTTAAAGGAGAACCCAGAGTCATTTAGTGCTCTCAAAAACTAGCTGTCACAGGCACGTTAACCTCATAAATCATTTCTTGGAAAAACTAAGAAGCTGTGAGGCAAATTGTTTCATAGTGACCCCGTTCACCTCTTCCTTAGATGAATGCACTGTGGTTTCCAGTGCCTTTTGTTTAAACAGCTTCTCTATTCTGCTCTTCCCAGCCTGGGATCAGCCGGATTCTTCAGAACGTGTGGAGCGAACCAGCACCACAGTGCCTGCTGTTACATACAGAGTTTGGGTCGCTTGAGGCGGGATCTCAGAGCAGAGTCTGTGCCCGTCCTACCTTCTTCTGGCAGAAGCGGAGTGCGTGCTCTGAGCTCCTTCCTCTTGACCGCCACTTCGGGATCATGAGAGGAAAGGCTGGGACAGAGTGTGAGACCAGACCTGCCCTTGGCTGCACAGTCCTGCAGGGGTGGCGGGCTGTGCTAGAGCGCCAGCAGGAAGTCTTGCATTCTCCCCCAGAGCTGTCTCCCGCCAGGCAAAAGTCATGGCGCCACCCAAAGAAAGTAGAAAACCTGACCCCTGGGATGAGACAAAAGCATGTTGATTTAGGCAAGCAATAAAAAGAAATCAGGTTTGGAGAAGGGTTAAAAACAAACAAGGAAACTGTGCCCAGAAAGACAACAAGCCACACTGTTGAAGGCATAGAAGAAAAAAAGTTTTAGGTCCTTAAGGAAGAGCCAGGAGAGCCTCTTTCTCCAGAATTCTCTACTGCTCCAAAGGTCGTTGACAACTGGGGAGGAGACAGGTAGGCTGAGAACCATGATCCCAAGGTTCAGGCCAAAGCTCCGTGGCTGAGGCTGATCCTGGACAGGACAGTGAAGAAACCCACACTCTTACAATAAGCCACAACAGGGAGACGAGCAGTGGGGGGGTCGGGGCAGCAGGAGCCAGGGGAGCCAGACTCGGGTGCAGCCTGAGCCTGGACAGCTGGAAGCTGAGGGCTGAGTATGGAGAAAACTGCCCCAGCACCCCGGGCTCCACATCTGGGAACAGCAGCCAGCCACTGAAGCTTGGGGAGCACCCACAATAATGAGAGCAACAGCAACATCTAGATGTGGGTCAGCCTCTGGTTAGGTTAGCTGGTTCCTTCTGTAAGCCTGAACACTGAGGTATTCTCAAGAATAAACACAACTGACCTGGATCTCTTTGTGTCCTTTTTATGATGACCAGTATTCGGCTTTCGGGAGTCACTTCTCTCCTAGCAACATGCAGGTGCCCAGGATCAAACCCAGGCTTAGCAGCAAGCTTCTTCACCCACCCACATCTAACATCTTAGAGAAGAAATAAGGAATAAATAAAGCCTCTCGTGAATGTTGTTACAAATCTTTGCCTGAAGGCTTGGAGCTAAAGCCATCTACCTGCCTGGAAGGATTTTGCATTCTAAGAAAATAACCAGGCTAGATTAGAATAGTAATCCCTCTTTAGTCTGTAAGTATTTATTGGAAAGAGAATAGCTTAGTGAAAAGACTCACTTGCTCTTTTGACTTGGTTCATCAAAGCAGTAGAGCGCTAGGGTATTTATAATTCAGGTCCAGAATCCAAGTACCATCATCTGCATGGCAAATGATGGAAAGGATCAGGAATAATTTGTGTAAAGAACAAATGTAAGTATACAGTTAACAAACGAGGCTGTCACTGGCTACTTAAGTGATGCACGAAGATGCTCTTACTGTTACCACAGTGAAGGTGGGATAGCACCCCACAGACACCAGTGCCCGCACCCCCTGACTCCTGCTGAAGACTCTCTCCCATGCACTCTCTCATTCCTCCAGGGAATTTCTTGTACACAGAAATAGACAATGTGGGAAAAGAAAAGTGAGTATTAATGCAATTGGTGTACACACACACACACACACACACACACACACACACACACACACACTCCCAAAGCTCCAGTATGGAAATTACCCTTACACACAGAGAGAGGTAAGTGACATTTTGACTTGGAAATTTTTTAAAAGTCAAAACAAGCTGTTGAATTGTCTGCCACACTGACGTCTGCCTAACTTTTGAACCACTAAGAGGGAAACTTTTGTATTGAGGCTGTAACCTGGGTACCAAATAATCTCTGTCCTGCACTCAAGATGATTCAGCTGTTTGGCCACAGCAATCAAAATCTCCTTCAAAAAACTAAGAGTCTTTTGAATAACAGTAGTGAAAGAAATGTTTCACCTCTTCCACCCACTTTCAACAGAAAGGAATAATGAGGCACAGGATACACTTTGATAGCTGATTTTTATTAAGCCTTTGGAGCCAAATTTGTTTGGAATTTTCATCTTTGACAACTCTATCTGGGCGCAGGGGAAATACTTCAAGAAACAGAATGACTTTTTTCTCAACATTTTTGTAGAGCCAGGCTAAGATGCAGAGACATGAAGTTAAGTGGAATGGGGATGAGTCTGGGATTCAGGACTGGAAACCAAAGACAGACTGCCCCCCTCAAAGGGGACAGGAGAGAAATAGTTACATTCATAGGGATGTTTGGAAAGATTAAGTCAAAGCGAGATGGTGAAGTGAGGAGAGACTACAAGAGGGTGAGAAACAGAAACCCTCTGTCTTCTCATCGGACACAAAAGCACGGGCCGCTGAGCAATGGTTCAAGTGGGTTTCCCTCTAATAGAGCTGGGAAGGAAGGAAAGCATTATGGGACTGAGAACACACTGTGACAGTCAAGGAAAAGGTCCCCACGCAGAGAAGGGAGCAAAACAAAGAGCAGAACTGACCGGCAGGGCAAACAAACGAGCAAATGAAAGCTGCAGAGACAAAGGGACAGATGGTCAGGACAGACAGATGGGACAGATACCCAAAGACAGATGTAGGGCTGAAATTATGGGAGAGACCAAACAAGGAGATGAGCAGAGAATCTCAGCCAGTGGTGGGCAGATGCCTGCTGGAGCATCCTCCTCTTGTCTCCCAGATCCAAGGTGAGAAGCTCTAAAAGGAAAGACCAAATGGCTTCCTGAATGTTGCTCTCCTGTTCACTGTTCAGTCCCCCAGCATCTTCAACAGCATCTGGGGTACAATGAATGCTGAGCATAGTAAGTACATAGTAAGCTGAATAAGTAACCTGTGAAGAAAACAGAGTGAGGATAAGAAATTCCCTGAGAAAGGACCACATAGTGCTTGGTATCCATCATTAAACTCTAGGTTCACAGATGAGACGTCAAGGAACTGGTTCTGAGCCAAATTTGGTTTCCCTAATGCAGGAACAGCCCAGGACTCAAAGGAAACAGGCAGTGTGCAAAGCCAAGAGCGGCTGAGGGGCAAGTGGTGTTGGAAGATGGTCATGGAGACGCCTCCAGTCTCACACATCCCCTAAGTCTCAAGACACACTTAGGTGTCTGCATGTTCATCATTCAAGCCTCCTTTGGAGATTATGTCTATAGTTTCCACAAAATCCAAATAACCAGCCAAGCTCGGCCATTCAAAATTGCTGTCTGAATAAGAAATATCCTATCAACTAACCATTGGTAGGGAAGGATCCACGGTAAACGGTCTTGGAAGAGAAGCTTTCCTAAGAGACCTACACAGAATCAAGATTAAAGGCAGAGGAGTTGCCCGAGAAAGATGGGGCCATGATAGTTATGAGTGTCCAAATGGTTCCCCAAAGGGATCCCCACAGGGATCCCCAAAGTAGAAGACAATGCTGGCCAGGTTGGGAAGCAAGGATGTGTTGGTGCAGATGGTTTGACTGCTCTGTCTCGGGTATACCAGATGGCTCCACCCTGGTATACCATGCCCAACAGCATAGGGATTTACCCAGGGCATAGGCAAATGTGGAGGTTTAAAGTGAAAAGCTGAACAGGCTGAAAATCCAGCAAGTCTTAGACCAGAGAAATAAATGAGGTCACAGGGTAAAGTGCTGCCCCTGAACTAGAATACAGCAGGAAGACTCAGAAAGTTCCAACACAGAGAACAGACGTCTCTACAGGAACTGCTGCTGATGCAGGAAATCCTGAACTTAACTGATGAGTTCCTATAAGATAGATGGACACATATGTGGGAGTTGGTACTCCCAGGTGACCCAGCCACAAGTGGCCCTCATGCTTTTGTGACTTTTAACTCCAGGATCTTGAGTAGGTTCCCACAGTAGAACTCACAAAAAATTTTCCCTCATACATAGGAAAAGGGGGGCTTTTTTTCTTTCTTTTTTTTTTCCTTTTTCATACCCCACCTTCTCTCCCCTCCAGATCTTTCTGTCTCTCATTAGAAAAGAACAAGCTTCTTCTAAGAGATAATAACCAAATAGAACCAAACATAAAACAAAACCATCACATTGAAATTGGACAAGGCAAACCAGCAGAAAGAATAGAGATTCTTTGTGCCCAAGAGAAGGCACACGAATCAGTGACCCACTCCTTCACACACTCGGGAGTCCCATAAAAATACTAAGCCGGAAGCCTATACTCTAAATTCAGAGGACCAGGTGCAGACCCGAGTTGGCCCCATACTTCAGTTTCTGGAGGGAGCTATTTTTAAATACACCAGCTCATTCTGTTCTTTAACAATGTCCACTCAGAAGAGAAACCAGCTACCAGGACATGCTGGTGCTTTCTCGGAGCCTATTTGGCCTAGGTAAAGAAAAATGTCCAGCCGAAGCTAGATACAATCTTCTACATGTGAGGAGTGAACACTCAACTCTAGGACATTCTGTCTTGTTTTAAAAGAAGACCTAAAAAAAAAAAAAAAAAAAAAAAAAAAAAGAGCAACACTGGTGACATTCACAATCCAAGGGCACAGGTGCACCAAGACGAAGGCCTCGTCACTGAATTACAGAAGGCTCCCCTTCCCTGACTCCTGGCTTCTACGCTACCAAAAGCCAGGCCTCCATAAAACCTCTACTCAGTACATCATGTCTAGAGAGCAAAAGAAAAAGTGCAAGGCACCCTGAAGACAAAAGCAGTGGGAAGAGGCAGAGCAAGCACCAGAAGGAGCCGCAGCGGAGGTGTAGAGTTAGCGTGCAGGGAATCAAAAGCAACTGGGTTAATAGCGAGGTGCTTCGCCGCACGAAACAGGCACCAAGCAAGAACACACGGCGAGTCTATGCAGAAAGACAGAAATCATGATCACAGCCTTGTGGGACGAAAACAACCGGAAATGATGCTGCAGCCGAAATGAAGATCTCTGATGGGCTTTTAGTATTTGTAGACACGGCTGGGAAAAGAGTCTTCAAGAGCCCTGAATCAACTGCACACGATGTAACCAGCTGCTGGGGACAGCAGGGCAGCAGAAGGGAAGAGAGAGGCAAGAGAGACAGCAGAAGCAGTAATGACAGAATTTCCAGGAAGCTCGGAGAACACAGAGCAGGATTGATGGAGGTGGGGAGAAGACGGGCAGACAGAAATAAATAATCTTATGTGTAGGGTGACAAAAGTAACCAAAGACACAGAAAAAATGCTGAAATCATCCGGAAGGGAACCATAAAAACACCTTTACCTCCATGGGAGCAAATATAAAAAAACGTCATTGAGCAAGCAAGAAGACAGTAAGCTGAAGTACTTAAAGCTTTAAAAGTGCAAAACGTTAAACAAAACTCTCCCTGAAAATGGAGAATAAATGAAAACATTCTCGGACATAGAAAACTGATGGGTCTGTTGCCTGCATCTGCTTTTTACAAAACACGAAAACGAGTCAGAAAGAAACACACAGGTCAGAAACACAATTTGCAGAGGGAAAAGCAAAGTACCAAAGAAGGGTCATGACTGTAAAATAAACCCCAATGTCTTGTCCTTTGTTGGTCTAGCAGGATGTTTGAAGTAATAAGTGCAGAAATGAATCTCCTGTGTATCCTTATCTGCATATGTAGATTACAAATGTCTATTTATATAGAGAGACCGGATCTGTGTGCTTCTGGATATGAAAATGAGTAAAAGCAGTGACCTAAAGGGTAAGGAGAGGGATTCAAACGTCTCCATTGAAGAAGGAACACTAGATGTGAGACAAAAGAGAATCATCTCAAAGTGAACTCGGATTACGCATTATAAACTTTAGGGCAACCACTAAAGTGTTTTTTTTGTTTGTTTGTTTTGTTTTGTTTTGTTTTTTAGTGTAACTGACCTGCTATTCGAAGAAAGACACTATACTCATAGAACATTCAAATCATAAAAGGGGACCAGACACAGTGATGTTCGCTTGTAATTCCAGCATTCTACAGGTTGAGGCAGTAGGCTCGTAAGTTCCAGGCCACATACAGCAAGACCCTGTCTGAAAGCAAGCAGACAGACAGACAGACAGAGGGGCTAGAGAGATGGCTCGGCAGTCAGAGTGCTTTTTATCTTGGTTCCCAGTACCCACAGTAGGTGGCTTCACAACCATCTATAACTCCAGTTCCAGGGGCATTAAACACCTCTGTCTTCTACAAACTCTTGCATGCTCGCACACACACACACAATTTTAAAATCATAAAAATAAGTCTTTAAAATCAATAAAATAGCATCAAATGAAATTGCAAACTAGAAATCAATAGAGATTATTAACAAAATCCAAAGTTTGTTCTTTGAATAAAGCTCAATAAAATCAATTAGCCTCATGGGCTCCCCAAAGTGAACAAATGCATTATTACTATCAAAGATGTGCCATTACTAAAGATCACATGGACATTAAAACAATCACAAAAGGTACAATCTCACCAAACTCACAGAAGTAGTCAGACATTCCCAGTGGAATTACAGCTACTAAAAAAGGCAGAATTAACAATAGCTTTCCAAAATAAAAGGGACCAGGCCAAGTCAAGTTCATTAGAGAATTCTGCCAACTTACAGTAAATCTCTATTTATGCCAGAATCTTTCAGGAGATAACAATGGAGGGAATACTTCCAAACTTATTCTATGAGGCATTACCACCATAATATCAAAGCCATTTAAAAATATTACAAAAAGACAGCTACAAGAAAAAATACCTCTCATGAACACAAATGCTATAAGTCTCAATAAAATATAAGTAGATTGAGTACACCATTATCTAAAAATGGTATATACTCTGACCAAGTGGGACTCATCTTAGATACACAAGCCTGAGTCCATATTGGAAAATCAATTGCAAAAGCCAGAAACAGGCAAAGAAAGACAATTACATGATCTTATTGGGAGACAAACACAAGCTGGGTAGTGGTGGCACACATCTTTAATCCCAGCACTCAGGAGGCAAAGGCAGGCAAATCTCTGTGAGTTTGAGGCCAGTCTGTCTTACAGAATGAGTTCCAGGAGAAGCCCTGTCTTGAAAAAAACCCAAAGAGAAAAGGCGAGGGGGGAGGGCGGGGACAAAAGTATCTGATGAAGTTAAACACCAGTAAACTGGGAAGAGAGGGAAGCCTCCGCTATCTGCTCAATGTCCTAAAAAGGACAAGTTCTCATGAAGACCAGAAGCAAGGCAGGGTGTCCCTTCTCAGCACACACTTTCAATGTTATACTGGAAGTCCTAGCTAATGAAATAAGACAAGATAAAGAAATGTATACTGGTTGAGATAAACTTCATCTTTGTTCATAGATGGCATGGTTGTCTTTGTATAGAATGTAAGAGAATGATAATAATAACAGCCCTGCCAGAACTTATAAGCAGACATTACAGCAAGGTTGTCACTACAGGGTTCATGTACAAAGTTCAATCGGTTTTCTATATACCAGCAATAAACAAGGGGGATTTTAAGTTAAAAACACAGTACCACTGAAGCATTAGTAGTCCTAGAAATAAAACCACTGACTGTAAATTTTATAAAACATCACACACACACACACACACACACACACACAAACACACACACACACACACACACCACGATGCCCCATGCTTATGGATACCTGGGTTCAGTATCGTCAAGACACCACTTCTTCCTGTTTGATCCAGTCACTGTAATTGCAACAGAAAGCCCAGTAACATCTTTCATAGATACAAAATGATTCTATAGCCTCTGTGTGAGCAAACCAAGGGCAGACTAGCCTCCACAAAAGTGGAGTTAAAGAACACGGTGAAGGATGAACACCGTCTGGCTCCGAGATGTACTGTCTATCTACAGTCACCAAGATAGTACTGTACTGGGGAAACAGACCAGCAGATTAATGGAGCAGAATGTAGTCCAAAAATAGACCCACAAAAATAGTCAATGAGTAAGACAAAGGAGCAAGCACAATAAAATAGAACACATACATGTAATCTTTTCTACAGAGTCCTACTACAGCTAAACATGTTCATACTCAAACATCTGCGCTTAGCCACAGACACAAAGGTAAAAACACCAAACTGTAAAACTATTTGACAACGTCAAAGGCACAAACCTAAGTAACCTTGGATCTGATGGATGATTTTTAGATTTATAACACCAAATAGAATCTGAGAGAGAATCGATAAGCAGTCGCTGACATGGAACTGTTCTCCTCCACCAAAGACACTAGGGGAAACAGTTATAAAAGACTCATCTGATAAAGAACTGATTTTCAAAATACACAGAGAACTCTGAAAACTTAATAAGAAAATAAGCAGGGGACTGAAGAGATGGCTCCGAGATGAAGAGCGCATGGAGCTCTTGCAGAGGACCTGGGTCCAGTCCTCAGTACCCACACGGCAGCTCTTGTGTCTAGAGGCAACTCCATGTCTAGAGGACCTGACGCCCTCTTCTGGCTTCTATGGGCACTGCATGCATGAGACACACACATACACACAGACAAGAGACCCATAAACACGTAAAAAATAAATAATTCAAAAACAGAAAACTACAGACCAATAAAAATGTGCCAAATATCACAATATATCTCACTAAAAAAGAAACACCAGTAGAAAATTATCACATGGGAAGAGGCCGTAAGGCATATGCCATCAGGTTAAAGACAAAATAAAGTGACGGTGAAATGCCACCACACATCAGCTAGAGTGGCTAAATCCAGAACAGTGACGATATTGAATGCTGGCAAGGATGTGGGACGAGAGACCCTCTCACTCACTGCCAGTAGAAGAACAAAATGATGCAGACACTTTGGAAGACAGCTCGACTATTTTTTCTAAAACTAAATATTGTCTTACCATATTACCCAGACATGGTGTTTCTTGGTATTTACTCAAATGAGTCTAAAACGTATGTTCTCTCTCTCTCTCTCTCTCTCTCTCTCTCTCTCTCTCTCTCTCTCTCTCTCTCTCTCTCTTTCTCTCTCTCTCTCTCACACACACACACACTCACAAACACACACACACACACACACACACACACACTGCATGTGAGTGTTTACAGTAACTTTATTAACAATTGCCACCAAAATGTCCTTTAGTGACTGGATAAATAAACTGAGGCACATCTGAACCAGTATATGGGTCATTATTTAGTGCTAAGATGTGTTAAGCTAGTGATGAAAAGATCCAGTGGAACCCTAAATGCATATTGCTCCCTCAAAGAAGGAGACCTGAAAGGCTGCTTCCAAGAAGAGTCCAGCTCGTGTGCAACGTTCTGGCAAAGCCTGAACTATGGAGACACGAGATGCATGTTTTCAGGCACTGTGGGGGTATGAGAGGTGGAGGGACAGCACACAGGGCTATTGGGGCAGTGAAACACTCTGTGTGATTCTGAACAGGTGACCTTGCCATTATACATGTGGCCAAACCCTTCGAACACGACACCAAGACTGAACCCTGATGTGAGCTGTAGCTTCTGAGAATGAAGAACATTGGTAACAGGAATGCTACACATGTGTGGAGTAGCAGTGTATGGAAGTGTGTGTGTGTGTGTGTGTGTGTGTGTGTGTGTGTGTGTGTGTTGAGGGTACACATATCACCCATGCACTCCATGTGGAGGCCAGAGCAGAACATCGGGTCTTCTCCTCCTTTTCTTCTTTTGCTCTCTGTCTTGGTGCCTGAGACAAAGCCTGTCACTGAATTGGAAGCTCCACGTTTTGGCTAGGTAGTCAGCAAGTTCCGAGGAGCCCCCTGTCTCTGCCCCCTGTGCCGGATTACAGGCATGTGCAGCCACGTACATGGGTGCTGGAGATTTGGAGTCGAGTCCTCAGGCTCACAGAGTAAACACTTTAGCACACTGCGCCATCTCCTCAGCCCTAAACTGCTGTTTAGAAATAGTCTTGACAAAGAAAACAAGAGCACGTCATTGGAAGGTCCTCCTCCCTTGGGGATCGCAAAGGACTAAGTGAGGATGCTACTGGACCATGGCAGCTAAATGATGTCTCGGGACGCAGCCTCTCGACTACCCTTCATCCTGGATGGTAAAATCAGGCATCCTCATCTCTTCCTGGGGCGTTAGAAGTAAGTTTCTGCTCTGCATCATCCCATTCCTTTCCTTAATTGATCCCATCACCATGTGTCTGGATTGGCAGCCTCCCCGATTACTTTAGAAATGGACATGGTGGTATCTGCTTGTGAACGCTGAAGGAATTTCTCCCCCTAACTGGGAACGGAGGGGAAAAGCAAAGAACAAGAGGAATAGTGTGTTGGTTTAATCCTTACCCTGCTATCTCAAAACTGAGATGACATTCCGGTTGCTTCATGATGTCACATGACTGGGTAACATGTAGCCAACCGCTCGGCTTAAAGGAGAGCAGTCGGGTAGATCTTGCTGGGGGCGGACCCCACATCTGCTCCCCCTTTCTTCCTTAGAAACAAAATCAAGATTTTACTGAACGGCACAATCTATCAGCCAAGAGAACACGTTTCCCTTTTCTTCTGAGGGCAGATATGGCCTCAACAAGAGTAGAGTGGACAGACTGTGCGGGTCTCCTGAGTAAACAGTTCAGAAGTGTGTCTCTTTGCTCCCACCAAACAACATCGGGTTAGAGCTTATTGGACAACGTGGACCATGACATCACCGAGAGCGGATGTCACATGGACAATACTTCTGAGTTGAAGAAAGAGGACCCAGTTTTCCACGGAGCTGGTGCTGTGCTCTTCTTGCCCTCTTGGACACCCGTTTCTAGAATCCATCAATCAACCTCCCCTGCCCCTGCCCTGCCCCGCCCCTGCCCCACCCCTGCTCTGTCCCTGCCTCGCCCCTGCCCCTGCCCCACCCCTTCATGACTTTCCAACCCCAAGTCCAGAGCACGGTGCTTACAGCAATGTGCTGACAGAATGCTTTTAATCGTAGGGAAACAAACGCTTCCTAACTGATAGACCTATCTCAACCTTATGTGTGACTCACTTCCAGGTTAACCCCAACATTTGTAGAGCTGAGGCCGCAAATAGCACTCAGGACAGGTGGAGCCCCTAGTCTGGCGGGCACCCCCCTCTTCCTGCATCTAGATCTGTCCATTGCATGGTTATCCAGCCTTGAGTAAGCATGCTACCACCTGACCATCCTTCAGGATGCATGGAGCCATGAAGGACACTGATGTAGGCTCTGGAATGGGCTCCAGCCACCTGAGCAGGGAATTCTAAGACCCTAAGAACCCGGGCATGGTATAAAAGCCCCAGAAGGTCCTTGGTGGCCCTGTAATCTGCTCTGCCTCTGAGAAGAACACTCCTTTGAGACAGGAGACCTGCCTTCCAGGGTCCAAATACAGTCTCACTGTGTTCTCCTTCTGCTAAATGACTGTCACTTCCGACTGGATTGGGATGCAAATCGTGACATAGTCTAATTAATGACTTGTTTTAGAGCCTTGGTGAATGGCCTTTTAGAGGAGAATCCAGGGTCTAAAGCTTGAGCTCTGATGTTTTCCTGTTACTCTTGAGGATCCTGTCTTCCTCCACTAGGCACTGTGATGGAAAAGCCTGTAAACCTGGCTCTCTGCCATGCTTTGCCTTGGTGGGCTGTTGTTAAGATGCTTAAGTAGAGATTTAGCTGCCACTCAGCTGCAACTTTGTGTTAATGAACTGAAGCAGGCCCTTCAGGTCCTCTGTCTCAGTCACATCCGGGAAAATCTCCAACAGGCTCTTAGCTGGATCCGTATGCCTCCATAAACCTCACACCCTGGGAGGGCAGTGAAGAAGGTAGAGACTGAGCGTTCCAGTGTGGATCAGGAACTGTTGCCCACAGAGAGAAGGAAAAGAGCAGGTCGGAGTTCATCAGGCAAGGAACTCAAGGGCACGTCCCTGGAAAGGCCCTGGACTATGTCCCAATGCACATTGATCTGTCAGCCAGGAAGCCTGCCACTCAGCCTGGGTAACAAGGACTGAAAGCTGATGTGATAGGCCCAGATCCTCCCCTGCTCCTCACCCCCAACATGCAATGACTTCGATTCCTGTATAGAACCTGTCTGGTCCACACGGCCTGTCGGTACGACTGGGAAAACCAGTTCCGTGAATATGAGAAGATCCGCATTTCAGCTCAGTCTGTGTATCTTGGATGGTTTTTTTCATTCAGTTAATGACTGTGAGGTTTATTTGGGACCACGGGTCTGTGTGTTCTGTCAGCTGGATAATTACCAGAGGACAAGAACGCTTGCCCAAGGGGCTTTTGTGTCTTTCAAACAGTCAGATGTGACTCAAAGAGAACACAGAGCAAATAACTGGAGCTTCGGGGACATCAAGCTCCAGCTTGCTAGTCACATGGGTTTATTACTTTCCTCATTTGCTATAGTGTACGTGTGTGCACGTGCGTGCGTGCGTGCGTGCGTGCGTGTGTGTGTGTGTGTGTGTGTGTGTGTGTGTGTGTTTAAATAATCTATGATGGTGCTTTTGACATCTTAAAAACCTTCTGACATACATATCCTTCTCCTGACCACTTCCTCATTGTTCAGGTCTTGGCTCAAAGACCAGTTCCTTCCATGAGGCCTTCAGTTACCCCCACCCTCCACCCTTTGCCCTCGCAGTGAGGGTTAGAAGCCGATCCTCTGTGCTCCCTCGGAGCATGCTCTGTATTGCAGCATCTCTCTCATTCTCTGTGGGTTCCCTGCCCTTCTGCACACCTAGGAAGACAAGCTAATCTTTAGAGCCATCCTGTGCTGTGGGAGTTCTGTATGTCAAATGTGTTGCTCTGATTGGTTAATAAATGAAACACTGATTGGCCAGTGGCCAGGCAGGAAGTATAGATGGGACAAGCAGAGAAGAGAATTCTGGGGAATGGAAGGCTGAGGCAAAGAGACACTGCCAGTGGCCGCCATGACAAGCGGCATGTGAAGATGCTGGTAAGACACAAGCCACATGGCAAGGTATAGATTTATAGAAATGGGTTAATTTAAGATATTAGTGTAGTGGGTAGCCATTCCAGCTTGGATCTGGAAGCTCCAACCCCCATTGAGACTCTGGCAACTGTCATGCCTACGAGGTGGGGCGAGGGGAGGTGCTGGAAACCTGAGAGCTGGATGGGCAAGCGCTCGCTCTGGGCTCGCTCTCTGCGCCTGGACCCTGGATAGTGGAGATTGATTGTGCAGAACTCCAGAGAACACCGCTGGATTGCGATACACTTTCCCCAGACCCCCGCGACCTATCCATTCCTTCATTTGTAAGTCATCCACTAAATAAATCTTCCTTTTAACTACGTGGAGTGGCCTTTATAATTTTCGCCAATATCTGGCGCCCAACGTGGGGCAAATTCCAAAGGTCTGGGCGGCTCCTGCCCTCAGCCTGCTCCCCGGCTGGCGGGTACCTAAACCCACCTGCAAAGTTCCATATAACCAGTCCATTCCCAAAAAGGGGAGCAGCTAGTCCGGTCTCAGCTCCCTAGCTTAGCCCCAAGACCAGTGAAAAACCGCTGCGAGTGAGGTATCCGGCCCCCGGCTCCTGGCCATCCCGCCATCTGCCTCCAGCTGCCGCCAGCCAAGGTCGCCAGCAGGCCCTGCTTTGGAGCTGTACCATCACTGCCTGCTGGTTGAAAAGCGCTACTACACCCCCATACCACAGAAAGGTAAGATAAGCAAACCAGCATTTTATTTCAAGTAAAAGTACTTGATAATTTTACATCTTAAAATTGACTAACAAATTTTGAGTAATTCTTGTAATATGGCTGACAACATTACCTCACAAGAATTTAAAAACCTTTTTGCCAGTATGATGAATGACATTCTCCTGGAAATATATGACCTTCCTCAGGCATATTTGGCCTGTACCATTTTGGCATTCATCGTAATAATTCACACAGTGTTCAAACACTGCTTTAATAATAAGAACAAAGATGAGTCATTATTGGGACTGATACAGGCTTTAAAAGATAGCAATGAAGACTTACAGAGAAAGAATCTCTTTCTGGAATCTGCTTTCAAAGATAGCAATGAAGGCTTACAGAAAAGGATTCTCTTTCTGGAATCTGCTTTAAAAGATAGCAATGAAGACTTACAGAAAAAGAATCTCTTTCTGGAATCTTCTTTAAAAGATAACAATGAAGGCTTACAGAAGAAGATTCTCTTTCTGGAATCTGCTTTAAAAGATACCAATGAAGGCTTACAGAAAAAGAATCTCTTTCTGGAATCTGCCTTCAAAGATAGCAGTGAGGGCTTACAGAAAAAGATTCTCTTTCTGGAATCTGCTTTAAGAGATGGCAATGAAGACTTACAGAAGAAGAATCTCTTTCTGGAATCTGCCTTCAAAGATAGCAGTGAGGGCTTACAGAAAAAGATTCTCTTTCTGGAATCTGCTTTAAGAGATGGCAATGAAGACTTACAGAGGAAAAATCTCTTTCTGGAATCTGCCTTCAAAGATAGCAGTGAGGGCTTACAGAGAAAGATTCTCTTTCTGGAATCTGCTTTAAGAGATGGCAAGGAAGACTTACAGAAAGAGATTCTCTTTCTAGAATCTGCTTTCAAAGATAGCAATGAAGGCTTACAGAAAAAGATTCTCTTTCTGGAATCTGCTTTAAAAGATAGTAATGAAGGCTTACAGGAAAAGATTCTTTCTCTAGAATCTGCTAATCAGGATTTACAAAACAGGCTTGTACCCAAAATTGATTTTATTGATAATAAATATGAATATCTAATGGATAGAACACTAACTCTCCAGAGTGAAGTTATGGCTACTCAGACATTGCATAAGGAAGAAAGATTATCATTAATTGATAAGATAAGGTCCATGGAATCATGTACTTCTGAGGAAAATAAAAATGTCTATGATTCCATGAGAAATCTGGAGTCCCTTACAAGAGAGGAGGTTCACTCCCTAGAACAGACCCTAGGTGCTCGTTTGCAAGCCCTAGAAGAAACTCTCAGTAAACTTGACAAGGAAACTAATAAGCAGAAGGTCAAGACCATAGAGGTTGTAACATCTCCAAACAGCTCTCATACAATGGCTTATCCTGTTATCGTCCATGAGAAGCCAGCAGATGACACACACCCCGAGCCATATATGACATATACATTACAACCAATTTCAACAAGGGACTTTAAAAATATAAAGGAAGCAGTAGTTACGTATGGGATACATTCCACATACGTAAAACAGATGTTAAATTCATGGTCTACCTCACATAGAATCATCCCAGATGACTGGCATCAGTTAATTTCAGCTGTTCTAGAATATAGCCAGCAGCTACAGTGGAAGAGCTGGTTGAGAGAAAAGGCAAAAAATTTAGAACAACAAGGTAAACTCAGAGGTTTTGTGATCTCCCAAGATCAAATACTTGGTGAGGGATGTTTTGCTGACAGGAATGTACAAGCCACTTATGATGAGCATACAATATCCCTATGCCGTACAGCAGCTCTAAATGCTTGGGAAAAAATTCCAGAACCTGGAAAACCAACTGAGGTATACACAAAGATATTTCAGGGACCACATGAATCTTTCACTGATTTTTTACAAAGGCTGAACACAGCTATAACAAAAGCTGTATCAAATAAAGAATTAAGAAAAGTATTAACTGAGTCCTTGGCATTCGACAATGCTAATGCAGAATGCAGAAGAATACTTACACCACTAAAGATCAGATCAGCTCCTTTGGAAGAATGGATTCAGTACACTAATGGTGTTCAGTCTCTTAACTACAGTAATGAGGCTTGGATAGGAGAGACAAATCCCAGAGGTGAAAGAAGGCCCCGTGTTACCAAATGTTTTAAGTGTGGTACACCAGGTCATATAAGTAAAAACTGTACGTGGGGTACTCCTAGAAGTAATACTCCTTCTAGGAATAGCCTAAACAGGAGACCCCAACCACCTCCTGGATTATGTAGAAGGTGTGGCAAAGGCCAACATTGGACCAATGAGTGTAGATCAAAAATAGATATACGAGGCAACCCTTTACTGGCGGGAAACGCCTCAGGGGGCCTCTTGCAGGCCCCCAAATCAAATGTAGTACGAACATTCCCAGCCACTGTGGAAGAAATTCCTCTCCAGGACAACTGAATAAACCAATGCCTAATGTAAAAACCGATACTGCAATGGATGATAAAACAGCTTTGATAGATGGATCACAGTTTACGAAGAACACTATAAAACAAATATTTTGGCAGACTTCCATAAATGAACAAAGGCCAAAGCTTAGAATTCGAATTAATGGCCTGGTTCTGGAGGGCCTAGTAGACACAGGTGCAGATGTGACTATAATTACACCAAAATCATGGCATCCAAATTGGCCTCTTCAAGAGGTAGATGTCCAACTGTTAGGGATTGGCACCCTATCTCAGATAAAACAGAGTTCGAGATGGGTTGAATGCATAGGGCCAGAAGGACAGAGAGGAAGGCTGAAGCCATATGTAGCAAATGTAGCAGTAAATCTTTGGGGCCGAGATCTGTTACAACAGTGGAATACCCAGATTAAAATTCCTACACTTTCAGAAAAGGAATACAGACCAATACATGTTTCTAGAAATAATATCATAACATGCTATAAAAATCAGTCACCAACCATTCAGGCTGTTCACAAACAGAGCACGACTGTTGTTGAACTCTCAGAAGTACCAACTGCCTTACCTTTAAAATGGCTAACTAATAAACCTGTCTGGGTTGGACAATGGCCTTTGACAAAAGAGAAGCTACAAGCTTTAGAACAGCTGGTTCAAGAGCAGTTAAATGCTCAACACATTGAAGAATCTACCAGCCCTTGGAATTCTCCTGTATTTGTTATTAAAAAAAAAAATCTGGTAATTGGAGAATGCTGGCAGATCTGAGAGCTATTAATAAAGTAATTCAGCCAATGGGCTCCCTACAGACTGGGATCCCCTTGCCCTCTATGCTACCAAAAGAATGGCCTATAATAGTTATTGACTTAAAAGACTGTTTCTTTACCATACCCTTACAGGAAAATGATAGAGAAAAATTTGGCTTCACAGTACCTAATTATAATAATTCTCAGCCAGTCAAGAGATATCAATGGAAGGTCCTCCCACAGGGAATGTTAAACAGCCCTACTTTGTGTCAATACTTTGTGCAGAAACCATTAGAGATAATTCGTGTAAAGTTTCCACAATCCATAATTTATCACTATATGGATGATATCCTATTAGCTGATCCAAAGTTAGATACATTAGAAAGCATGTTTGAAGAAGTAAAAAAAGTTTTGCCTCGCTGGGGACTGCAAATTGCTCCTGAAAAAATACAAAGAGGAGATTCTATTAATTACTTAGGATATAAGATAGAGCTACAAAAAATTAGACCCCAAAAGGTACAACTAAGAAGAGATAGATTGAAGACTCTTAATGATTTTCAAAAGTTATTAGGAAGCATTTCCAACTTACTGGGTATCATGGGAATACCCAAAGATGGACTAAAAAATTTGGCTAATACTCTAGAAGGGGACAAAGAATTAAATAGTCCAAGAGAATTATCAGCCGAAGCTGAGAAGGAATTGGCTCTAGTAGAAAAGACAATTCGAGAAGCACATGTGGATCGTGTGGATCCAGAACTTAAATGCATTCTTGTCATATTCCCTTCCAGACATTCCCCAACAGGTATTTTGATGCAGAGGGAAGATATTATATTGGAATGGATATTCCTACCACGTAAACCAAATAAGAAATTAAAGACTTATATAGAAAAGATCTCTGATTTGATTCAAAAGGGTAAATTAAGACTTCGCCAGTTGACAGGAATGGACCCAGCAGAAATTGTAGTACCATTAACTAATGAGGAAATTTCATCACTATGGAAAGATAATGAATACTGGCAGAGAGCCTGCAGTAACTTTTTGGGAGAGATTAACAACCACTATCCCAAAAGCAAGAGAATAGAATTCATAAAGAAGACTGAATGGGTCCTTCCTCACATTGTACGACAAAAGCCAATTTCTGGAGTCCTCACATTCTACACTGATGCAAATAAATCAGGGAAAGCAGGATATAAATCAGGAGACTTAAGTAAAGTGGTACAAAGTCCATATAGCTCTGTACAAAAGGCAGAACTGTATGCCATTCTTATGGTACTGATGGACTTCACAGAACCCCTCAATATAGTCACTGACTCTCAATATGCAGAGAGAGTTGTTTTACATATTGAAACTGCTGAATTTATTCCTGATAATACAGAATTAACTTCATTATTCATACAATTGCAGGAAATCATCAGAAAAAGGGAACATCCTATATATATAACGCATATCAGATCCCATACAGGTCTACCAGGACCTTTAGCACAAGGTAATGATGAGATTGATCAGTTACTAATAGGTAATGTGCTTGAAGCTTCAGAATGTCATAAGAAACACCATGTAAATAGCAAAGGTTTGAAGAAGGATTTCTCCATCACTTGGCAACAGGCTAAGGATATTGTAAAAAATGTCCTACTTGTTCCATCTATAACCAAACTCCATTACCTGCAGGGAGTAATCCAAAAGGTATACAAAGAAATGAAATTTGGCAGATGGATGTGTTTCATTTTGCAGAATTTGGAAGATTAAAGTATGTACATCATACCATTGACACCTATTCAGGATTTCAATGGGCAGCTCCTATGAGTTCTGAAAAGGCTGATTCTGTGATTACACACCTATTAGAAGTTATGGCCATCATGGGAATACCTGTACAAATTAAGACAGACAATGCCCCAGCATATGTCTCCAATAAAATGAGACAGTTCTTTGCTTATTACAATATAAAGCATGTTACAGGTATACCACATAATCCCACAGGCCAAGCAGTCATAGAGAGATCCAATCGAACTTTAAAGGATATGCTAAATAAACAGCAACAGGTAACAATGACTCCTAGAAATAGACTGCATAGTGCTTTATTAACCTTGAATTTTCTCAATGCTAATGAGAAAGGAACAACAGCTGCGGAGAGACATTGGACGACAGACAAAACTCCTGAGCTAAACCAACCAGTTTATTTCAAGGATGTGCTGACCTCAGAATGGAAACCTGGATATGTTCTACGTTGGGGAAGGGGTTTTGCCTTTGTTTCTGTAGGAGAAGAAAAGCTATGGATACCAACAAAATTAATAAAAATTCGATTTGAACAGGAAAAACCCCTTGATGAAGAGAAGTAAAAGATCATTCACCAATGTGACATCTCTACAAGTTGTAAGAAAATTTAACAATCAAAGGGTGGGGTAGGGTTCTGTTTTTGTCTTTCCAGGATAATGGAAATACCCATCTTCCAAAACTCATAAGGCCTTCGATATCCGGATATTTACAACAGAAAGGAAGAATCTATTGGTACCAATCTACACATGGTAAAATCTCACTGTCTAACATCTTTCTCTCTATCAATCTAAAAAAGTTGTGGTTCCAATTCAATTATAGCCAAGCTGGCTTTGGAGATGGAATTGGCTCACCCCTTCTCTAAACCCAAGCATATTGCTAAAAGAAAAGTTTGAGAGATTCTTCAGTCCCGTATCAGAAGAGCCCTCTGGTGTGAGACAGAAGGAAACCAATAAAAAGGGACCATTGTCTTCGAAATTCTAAATCTCTCCATGCTTACTCTTGATTTCTCAGAATCCTTTCTTACATGCTATGTCCTCTTTAAATCCAAACCTCCCATTTTTGATAACAAATAAGTTTTTCCAATAGCAATCTCAGAAGTCTCCAGAAGGAAGATGGGGCCCCAACAACAACAACTCTACCCAATCCAGAATGATGCCATGGTAATCATCATCATACTACACTTCTTGCCAGAATTTCAGACAATCTTACCCATTACTCTAAAACTTGCTGCAGAACCTACAGTTAGTCTAACTAAGATTTAACTATCTGAGCTTTCTCACAGTACCCAACAGAGATAACATCACCCCCTAAACGGCAGGAAGCAATTCTAAGAAAACGACGCCCCTTCTCCCTTAGGTTTCATAATTCTCAGGGTTATGGATGATGGTTGTAGGGTTGGGGGTGGAAGAAAATATTAACTCAGTATTGTAAAAAAAAAAAAAAAGGGGGGGGGGCGGAAGAAATGGAACGGATAGGTATAAGATATGATGGTAAATCATTGTATATACTAGTATACAAACTTGGTAAAATAGCAACCTTAGACAATTTGCACTGTAATTTGTACTGTTATAGATTCTTATATGTTGATACAAATGTAAACTATTTTTATACTCCTGTTTAAGATAATTTGTATATTGATACAAATACAGAACTATATTTGTTATAATGTACATATATTTCTCCTCTTATTTGAAACATTTTTATATTGATACAAATGTAAATTTATATCTGTCATACTTTATATATGTTCTACTTCTGTTAGGATATTTGGTATATTGATATATATTTAAGATTATTGTCACATTGCATATCGCACTATATATTCCTACCTCTGTTATAAATATCTTGTGTATTGTCACAATTTTGAAGTCATCGTTCTTCACCATACATTTGCTTATAGACTGTTTACCTTATTTATGTGAAGCCTTAGTCCTTAGGTTATTTCGGTAGATAAGATTTATAGATTTATAGTCGCCTATGCCTGTCATCTCTATAGTTACGTTAGTTAGGTTATCCAGATTTACAGATACATAGGTCAGATGGACAGGTAATCTTCAAACACTTCATAGACCTAGAGAATATGGCATTTAAATAACTTAGAATTCTGTTGACGTGAGGCACAATTGCTCCTGGCTGCACCAATTGATCCCGAGAGAATGTTGGGCTTCTAAGACATTTCCATTTGGAAGTTTGTCTTTTTGGCACAAAATGGCCTACGGGGCAAAGAACTGCCCTTGCCTTGATGGCTGACAGTACAAATGCAATGCTGTCCTTTCTGGACAAGCGGGACACAAGGAAAGCGACCACTGTACTCTGCCAAGACAGGGTAAGATGGTCTTTCAGAAATCCTGCTTCTGAAAATGGTCTGTCAGATACTCTAGGCCTGTAGCCAATTTGAATGCACCAACAATGCTGAGAAACATTAGGTGACTGTCCAGGCTGCCAGCTGTCTTGGTCTACTCTTGCAAGATTCCCGAAGTTGCTTGCATCCGTCTATCATTTCTCAGGTACCATTATGTTCCTTCTCAGGTCTTTGATGGGATTGAAGACTAGCAGTTATAGTTACAACTTAGTATATATAATATCTTAGATAGAACATATTAAGTATTAGATTCAGGTTCTTTAGGATAGGACACCTTTGAATGATCTTTATAACATGCCGTTTACCTATGCTCTATACTTCTCTGGATTTTAGAATGTGTTTCTTGCTTGATATTGTTTGCATTGGTTGTAGTTACATCTTATCTAGGTCATTATCCCTCATTATTTCTGGACAATATTTGATAACCATTCCTTTGTATATAGTCTTGTATTAGTTTAGAACCTTCTTATTTAGACAAAAAGGGGGAGATGTAGTGGGTAGCCATTCCAGCTTGGATCTGGAAGCTCCAACCCCCATTGAGACTCTGGCAACTGTCACGCCTACGAGGCGGGGCGAGGGGAGGTGCTGGAAACCTGAGAGCTGGATGGGCAAGCGCTCGCTCTGGGCTCGCTCTCTGCGCCTGGACCCTGGATAGTGGAGATTGATTGTGCAGAGCTCCAGAGAACACCGCTGGATTGCGATACACTTTCCCCAGACCCTGCAACCTATCCATTCCTTCATTTGTAAGTCATCCACTAAATAAATCTTCCTTTTAACTACGTGGAGTGGCCTTTATAATTTTCGCCAATATATTAGAACAGTTAACAAGAAGCCTGAGCCATTAGGCCCAACAGTTTAAATAATATCATCATCTGTGTCCCTAAGTAGGACATTCCATAGGGCTAGAAACATTGTTCTCCCCTAATTAAGCATAATCCAAAAGCGAAACGAAAGGAAACACAACAAAACCAAGGCGTGCTGCTGACAGGTTGGAACAAAGGAATTAATTTTAATTCCTCTTACTGGATGGCTTCCTTACAGAAGCTTTTGACTGTAAGAATGGGATGAAGGAAAGGTTTGGGCCCCATTCCAAATAAGCACATAACTGAGCCCCAAATACTTCAAGGTATACCTTTGCTCTTGCTGTGATTATAACGGTAAAGCTGAGACAGTGAGAAAGGGACTCAAAAAGCGAACTGTGAGCCAATAACAGGACAGAGAAAAGAAACAGGAGTCACGTGCCTGACCCATGGGCCTCTCTCTCCCCGCTCAGCCTGCCTGCATTGCACTCCGATCTGGTAACAACAGGAAGCCGCTGGTGGAGGAGAAAAGCGCCTACCCGAGGACAGTATCTGTGACGGGGAAAGAGGTGTGTGTGTGTGCCCGGGGTGTGTTGGGGTACAGTCAGTGTGGACGTTAGAGACAGGATGAAGGGAAAGCTGGGGATGTGAGAAGATCAAGATGAGCAAACAGAACTTCAGAAGTAGAGGCAATGGGGATAGAAGCCAGAGTCCTAGAGTATCCTCAGGAACTTCCTTCCTCCCCAAATTTATATAATGTTCACTGCTCTAGTACAAAACTACGGACACCAATCTATCACCTTCCTGTCACTGAACAGAACAGAATAGAGAGGCACAGAGCTTACCATTTCGCACTGATGCCCTGACTTTCACGTATGGGGGTATTCCATCTGTGCCTGCCCTGGGTGGACACTCTGAAAGGGACGTAGCCCTGAATCAGTCACAAGGCTGAAAGCCTAAATTCATAGACATTCTAAAATAACAAGTAAATTATGAAAATTACAATTTGGAGTTTACTTTTAACAGTAGGTTCTGATAGAGCAGTCTTGATGTGAAGCCACGCTTAGGTCGTAAATGGGTGCCTCCACGCATTGATTGCTTATTCCTGAGACAGTATTGGAGTGGTGGAGGAGGGACCTTGGCTCTAAGGAATAACTGTGGCATAGGCAGGTCAGTGAGTGGGACAGAAGCAGGAACTGAGAACATCAGGGTACCATGATGGTGGCAGGCTTTACTAAGGAAGAAGCCATGTTGTGGTCCGACTTTAGGATGGCCAATAGAAGTGCAATGTAATATAATACAAACTGCACGACATGTACTTAAGAATTCCCTGGTAGCCACACTGAGAGTGTGAAAGGAAGGAAGTCATATTAATTTTAACAATGTGTTGTACTTAGTGCAATATATCCCAAATATTACCATTTCGATATGAATGTAAAAATTATTAATAAGAGGATTGAGGAGATGGCTCCGTGGACTCAGTACTTGCTGTAAAGGCATGAAAACCAGAGCTCAGATCTCCAGAGCCCATCGTAAAAAGCTGAGTGTGGTAGCACACCCCTGAAACCTGAGTGCCTGGGGGCAGAGAGAGGCAGATCCCTGGAGCTCACTGACCAGCCAGTCTGACTGAATTGCTGAGGTGCACATTCAGTGAGAGACCCTGTCTCTAAAACTAAGGTGGAGAGAGACAGAGGAAGTCTGCTCACATTTCTGTTAGCCACATCCCCCCCCCACACACATGCATGGTCACATATACCTACACACCACAGAGAAAGAATTTATTATTATTATTATTATTATTATTAAGAGACTTTACCTTATTTCTCTGTGTCCAGTCTTAGAAATTTGGTATGTATTTTTCTCCCGTAGCATGTTTCTGCTCAGACTGGCCACATCTCAGGTATTCGATAGCTACACATAGCCAGTCGCTACCACACTGGACAGCGCAGGTTAACGCATAGCTCCCACAGACATCTTATGTTTCAATTTTCCAAGTTTTGAAGAATTCAATGCTGCCCCCAAGATGATGCATTCAGGAGGCAGAGGCAGGCAGACCTCCGTGAGTTCAAGGCTAGCCTGGTCTATATGTTAAGTTACAGACCAGCCAGGGCTACATGGTGAAATCCTATTTAAAGATTGTTTTTTCAGTATTACCTGCTGGTAAGAATGTAAAACTGCACAAAAGACAAACTGGTGGTGGAAATTCTTGCGTTCTGAGTGTCCTTTCAACTAGCAGTTCATCTTCTGGAAGCTGGCTTAAGTCATAATTGTGGCTGTATACAAAAACTTGACCACACGTAGTCACTGTATTGAGAATTTGGCAAAAACTCTGAACGGCCACGTAATAGATGTCAACCAATTACTTTGTGACATATTGATCAAGTAAATACTATTCATATAACAGAAACTGTGTTTCTCTATGGATATATAAAAATGTATACATGTACTTATAAACAATTTCCGGGAAGAAATAGTTAAGTCTTGAAGTTACTTCAAGAGAGAAAAATTGGAAGGGGGATGCTGTGGATATCGCTCTGTGTAAATAAAATGCTGATTGGCCAGTAGCCAGACAGGAAGTATAGGCAGGACAGGAAGTATAGTCAGGAAAAGCAGAGAAGAGAATTCTGGGAACAGAAAGGCTGAGGCAGAGAGACGCTGCCAGCCACCGCCATGAAAAGTGAGATGTAAGGTACCAGTAAGCCAGGAGCCACGTGGCAACTTATAGATTAATAGAAATGGGTTAATTTGAGATATAAGAACTAGATAACAAAAAGCCTGCCATGGCCATACAGTTTGTAAGCAAAATAAGTCTCTGTGTTTACTTGGTTGGGTCTGAGCAGCTGCAGGACTGGCGGGTGGGAGAGATTTATCCTGACTGTGGGCCAGGCAGGACCAGAAAACCCCAGCTACAGGGGAAGATGAAAAGAAATGCTTTTTCTGCTTTATCTTATACTCTGAATTACTGAAAAATCTACCTATTAGTTTTGTGGCTAAAATTTTAACAAAACAGGATATTGTACCATGACAGAATAATGGTCAGAGTAGTTCAGTGAAGCAGTTTCCAAACAGTGTGTGTACCACTAACCAACTCTTAACAAAATGTGTGTTTAAGCACAGGAAAATGAAGGGAATCTATAAGACAAACTTGATAGTGTCTTCTCTAAGGTATGAGTCTCTAGGTGATTCTCTTTTTAGTTTGCATTTTCTAAATTTCCATTACATATAGACTTAAAAAATATTTTTACTAGTTCTTTGAGAATTTTGAGGACTTTGTTTGATCATATTCACTCAAACTCCTAGCTCTTCCCAGACCCACCCACCCCTCCCTTTCCACCCTGCTGTGGGATGTTCTGTTTGTCAAATGTGTTGCTCTGATTGGTTAATAAATAAAACACTGATTGGCCAGTAGCCAGGCAGGAAGTATAGATGGGACAGGGAGAGAGGAGAATTCTGGGAAGTGGAAGGCTGAGTCAAGGAGTCACTGCCAGCCACCGCCATGACAAGCAGCATGTGAAGATGCCGGTAAGCCACAAGCCACGTGGCAAGGTATAGATTTATAGAAATGGGTTAATTTAAGATATAAGAACAGTTAACAAGAAGCCTGAGCCATTAGGCTAAACAGTTTAAATAATATAAGCGTTTGTGTGTTTATTTTATAAGTGGGCTGTTGGATTGCTGGGGCTTGGCGGGACCTGGAGAGAAAACTCTCCAGCTACACCACCCAATTTGTGTCTTTTTGAAATTAAACCTGTTGTGAGGGTTTGAATGAGAATAGCCCCATCGACTCAAATGCTTGAATGCTTAGTCTTCCGTTAGTGGCTTTTGGGGAGGATTAGAAGATGCGGCCTTGCTGGAGAAACCATATCACTGGGGGTGGGCTCTGAGGTTTCAAAAGCCATGCTCTGCATCTGTCACTTTGAATTAGCTCTCTTCCTCCCACTTAGGAATCAGTGTGCGCTCTCAGCGGCCCCCTGACACCACACCTTTGCTCTGTCTTCCTGGACTCTGACCCTCTGAGGCCATACGCTCAAGTCAACCCTTCCTTTTACAAGTTGCCTTGGTTACAGTGCTTCCCCACTATAGAAAAGGAACTAAAACACCTATCAAGACCAATGTTTGCTGCCCAGGTAGTCCTGGATGAGTGACTTTCCGCTAGAGCAGGGTCAACTTACCAAGGGCTACAATCTTAGAGAAAATTGCCCTTCCCCCTCCCAGCAACTCTCAGCTGCCAGGAGCTCCTCGGACAGGGGTGGGATTTAGTGTCCAGCGCGTCCCTTCCTCTCCCCCGCATCTCCAGGATGAGATTTGGTCTGGCGTGGGCTTGCACAGGTCTTGTGGATGGTGTCACAACCACTGTGAGTTCATATGTGCAGCTGCCCTGCAGTGTCCAGAGGACTCCTCTTCCTTGCGCTCATGTTTTCACACAGGATCTTGCCCACTGTCTCTGGCTCTCGCACTCTGCATGGCTCCTCTTCGGCAATGATCTCTGAGCCTCCCTTGGGAGGCGGGGTACAGTGTACATGTTCTATTTAGGGCTGAGCATTCTGCAATTTCTTCTTATCCATGTTTTGGCTATCTCTGGTTCTCTGTGATAATTATCATCTACTGCAAATAGGAGTTTCTCTGATAAGGCTGAGAGATGGTGGCGCATGCCTTTAATCCCAGCACTTGGAAGGCGGAGGCAGGTAAATTTCTGTGAGTTCGAGGCTAGCCTGGTCTACAAAAGTGAGTTCCAGGACAGCCAGGACTGTTACACAGAGAAACCCTGTCTTGGGGGGGGGGAGTTAATTGTCTGCTGGATGTATGGATTTTTCTTTTATAATATTGGGGAAATACATCGTTTTTGAAAAAGTTTCTATGTTCCTGAAACAAATTTCCCAGTTTAAAGCTCTTGGCTGTCACGCCAGGCACTGGGTTCTATGCCTAGGACTACAAAGGGGGAAAATGATCCTCAATAAAGATCTTCAAAAAATCAAGCAGTTATGAGGGATGTTACTAAAATACTCAAGAGAAATTTGAATATGGACTGTGTGGTAGAAAATGGTCATGTAATAATTAAATTTCCTAGTTTGTTGTTTTGTGCTATGTAGGAATGCACTTGTCCCTAGATATGGAGTATTGAGAAGGAAAGGTAGCGAGCTTGTGACTGTCTTTCAAATGTCTTTTTAAAAAGTATTTCTATGCATACTATAACACACACATACACACACAACACACACACATTCAAAATTCAACCAAAGCCTAAAATCTGGTGAACACAGATAAAAATTATAGAGTGGTTCAATATACCTTCTTTGAAACGTACCTGGGCCTGAAGTTTTTCAAAATTAAATCAAAATCAAGAAAAAAAGCATATGAAAGAATAGCCCCAGCTCTGGGGTGGGCCCTGTCTGGTGGAACCAGCATGAAGCACCGATTCATTCAACAAGCCCATCATCAGCTAACATCACTGTGCCTTTCCTTCAGTATTTGTTTTCCCAGCACTAATGACCATCACGTCAGCTAACGTGCTAAGTGCTGTCTTAAACCAGTCCTCTGTCCTAACCTGCACGACTGTACTACCCATCATGGGTAATGTCCATAAGCAAGGACCCCAGTGACCCAAGCTGATCGCCCAGAGATTCTCTCGACACATGTCACCCCTCAACCTGGGCTTCGGTGAGATCCTGCCTCCAAAGGAAGCGAACTGTGTGTTCCTGTCCAGTCGCCCATGGGTGTTGTAAGGCCATGTCATTTCCACTGGTGAGCAAGAGGGAGGCTGCTGGCCGCACACAGCTCTGAGCTTGCCTCTTTCCAGGAGATGAAAACGAATCATTGCTTGGGTTTCCCCTGGCACCCGTGGAAACAGATGTTTGCTCCTGCGTAGACACAGTGTGGCTGTTCTGTTCTCTAATTCAATTTTCTGGTTGCTTAAAAGTCCATAAGAACTTTCCAGGTGGGCTCGAAACCCGGCCAAAGGGAATTCCTCTTTTATTCATAACGTGTCTGTGCTTCCAGTAAGTAATGAAAAAGGAACTAGATGCAATATGTCAAAATCTCTGCTGAGACAGGCAGGTTTGGGAGAGGAAGGGGGTGTGTGCGTGAGTGTGCCGGCACTCTGAGTGCAAAGGCATTGTTCTGTCAAGGGGTAAAATAGGAGAAGGCAAGGTGCGCATCTCCTGGGAGCTGTAAGTCACTGGAAATCAATCTTGGGGGTCTGAACTTAATCCCGGCCCGCTCACGTGCCAACACGGTACTGTTTGGACCGTGGTGAACTTCGAAAGCCTTCCCCACTGCTCATACCGGGTCAGCACTAATTCACTTACGGATGATGCTTACACTCTGTAAAACTAGTCCAGAAAGTCTCCATCAGGGCCTGGCACCTGTGTCCACCATCTGGCAGGCGGTGGTTCCGGGAGGGAAGCTGCCTCCTGCTAGCACTTGTCTTAAAAGGATACTCAGCCTACAGCAGGTTTTAGAAGCTGCACATGAGTTTAAAAGGCAACCTGCGTGGTTTAAAAGGAAGAATTTCAAGATTGCCAAGAAGTAAAGGGATGTTGCATCATTTATACTTTTTTTTTTTTAAGATTTACTTATTACGTATACAGTGTTCTGCCTGAAGGCCAGAAGAGGGCACCAGATCTCATTATAGATAGTTGTGAGCCACCATGTGGTTGCTGGTAATTGAACTCAGGACCTCTGGAAGAGCAGCCAGTGCTCTTAACCTCTGAGCCATCTCTCCAGCCCCCATCATTTATACTTTTTTTTTTTTTAAAGTCTCACTCTGTAGCCCAAACTGGCCTTAAACTCACTATGTTGCCCAGGTTGGCCTCAAATTTGCAGTAATCCACCTGCCTCAGTTTCCTAGAATTAATGGTAGAAACCACTCCTGGATACTTTTAAAAAGCATGTTATTGGGAGGGGGGTGTACTTGTTAATGTATATAAGTGTATGCATACGCACCAGGAACCAGAGGTTAACCTAAGGTGTTGTCTTGGGGTTTCTATTGCTGTGAAGAGACACCATGACCACAGCAACTCTTATAAAGAAAACATTTCATTGAGGTGGCTGACAGTTGTAGAGGCTTAGTCCATTACCATCATGGTGGGACACGGTGGCATGCAGGCAGACATGGTGCTGGAGAGGTAGCTGAGAGTCCTGCATCTTGCACAGGCAACAGGAAGTGGTCTGTCTCATTGATGTGGCTTGAGCATACATGAGACCTGAAAGTCTGAGGTCTACAGTGACACACTTCCTCCAACAAGACCACACCTACTCCAACAAGGCCACACCTCCTAACAGTGCTATTCCCTTTGGGGGCCATTTTCTTTCAAACCAGCACAGGTGTGTTTCCTCAATCACCCTTCACCTTTATACTTTTGAGACATGGTATCTCACTGGACCTTGAGCTCATCAGTCCTGCCACTGGGGATTTGAATCTGGGGATTCAAACTTAGGTTCTCATGTTTTCACACAGGATCTTACACACTGGGCCACCTTCCAGCCCCACAAAAACATTTAAACTGTTCTGAAAGTGGCTTGGATGGATGGATGGATGGATGGATGGGGGGGGGGTGTAGCAGGGTCCTTGCTGTTGTTCCCTTTGGGGGCGGGGGCCAAGTAGGCGCAGTC